>NW_023458569.1:6178709-6183601 GCF_013731165.1 Rhagoletis pomonella | reverse complement strand
TGCCTGCACATCAGCATCAAAATACCTTTCTAATGATATATAATTGTTTATACCTTAGAAGTACAGTTTAGCCGTAAAAGGGGTGTAAAGGAAACATGATTGCCTATTTGTATTATTAAAATTAACGCGATTTTCTAGTGTTTTAACATTTGCACTTTAACCTACTAGAATTTAATGGGCTATAGAACTACACTGCCGCATAAGTATTGGCACATCTGCTGTTTTACAATATAAGCAACAATTTTTATTCTAATATTTTTCCGGATCCGGATGATCCGGATGGACCATTCTACAGCAAAAAACATAAAAATATTATTTCTAAACTTTGGGCCAAGCTCGCGAAAATTCAGCAAATTTTCATACAAATTTTTTACTTTTTAATCAGATTTTTTAGGTTTTAGATTTTATTGTAATAAAGTAGAAGTTCTAAGTAGCTACGCCAAAAAAATTTGGAAAATACTTTGTGTGGAAAAAATGCAAAACACCTTCACCAAAAAAATTCTCAAAAATCAATGCGATTTTTGACTAACTCCGAACTTGCATTTTTTATACTATAATTTAATGCGCTACAAAATTGCGTACTCAAGAAAATTCTAAAAAATCTTATTAAAAAGTTGAAAATTTGCATGTAAATTTATACATTTTTCGCGAGTTTTGCACAAAGTATGGAAGTTATATTTTTAAGTTTTTTGTTGTAGAATGAACCATATACTTATAAAAATTTACGGAAAAATATTAGAATAGAAGTTGATGCATATATTGAGCAAAATTCTCGGTGCCAATACTTTTTTCCGGCAGTGTACATACCTAGAATTTTTCTAAAATTCTTTAATGAAAAGCTAAAAATTGTTGGGTGTATTTGTTAAAGTTTGTTGCGTTTTTATAATTTTTGTGCGAAGTTAATGAAATGTGCTAGACTTTTATAAGAAAATTATAAACATTAAATAAACAAAAGAAAAATAACCAAAACTGGTCAAAATGTAACTTAACTTAATCAGCTGACTTTGGTTGGATTTATCACGCATAAATAAAAGAAATACATTTTTCTTTTTTTAAATTTATATTTATACTAGCTTATACCCGCGGGTTTCACCCCGCGCTTTTATACAAATATGAAAAATAATTTAATGATGTTAGATTTTATTTCTGTGCCCATTTCGTTATAGCTCGTTATTTTTAAGCGAGTTAAGGTATTTAGGCTGTTTAAAACTATGAAATTATAAAATCTCGTCTGCGCGCTAGGCATACGAAAGATATCAATCCCTCTAAGTTTACCTTAAAATGGTTCCAGGTATACGACGCGTGAACGTGTAACCTTCTTGGAGGTGCCACGGCGGGTTTTAATATTTCCAACTCTAATTTAGTAACCTGGCCTTGATAAAATACCACTTCTAATTACTGTAGCAAATGCCTCAAGAGAGCTTTAGATTACAAGGCCGAACCCGGCTCTCCCTTTTCCATTTAATGAAATTTATTCTGTCAGTACGGCACTTATAAAATAAATCTCCATAACAAATTTAAAATACTTCGATAGATTTTCTATTCTTCCAGAGATATGTATTAAGAAGTTTTTAGTATGTATGGGAGGCGACATGCCTCCTCTTTTAATAACTCACATTTTTTCCATGAGCAATTGATATATTTTGTATACACAACTCCATACCAAGTTCCAGTATTCTTCCACAAACACTTCCAGGGATATGTGGCAAGAAAAAGTAAATTTGTACTGGAAGTGCCACGCCCCTTTTTCTTATAACCCTAATCTTCTTCCATGAATTTAGAATTGATTTTACATACCCCAGTACCAAGTCCCAGTACTCTACCATGAACACCTCTAGGGATAAGCAGTATAAAACAGTAAATTTGTACGGCAGGAACCATGTCCCCTTTTTGAATAACGCAAATTCTTCTCCATGAGTATGGAATTAATTTTGTATACACATCTCGGTGCCAAGTTCCAGTCCTCTGCAATAAACACCTCCAGAGATATGCAGCATAGAAAAATCAATTTGCATAGGAGTTGCCACACCACCTTTTCCAATAACTCTCATTTTTATACCCGAGCGCACTTGTGCACAAGGGTATATTAATTTTGTTCACATAACGGTTGTTTGTAACAGCCAAAACGAATCGAGATAGATATAGACAAATGTATACATAAATGATCAGGATGAAAAAAGAAATCGATTAAGCCATGTCTGTCTGTCCGTCCGTCTGTCCGTCTGTCCGTCCGTCCGTGTACACGATAACTCGAGCAAAAATTGAGATATCTCAACGAAATTTGGTATGTAGGTTTCCCTTAATCCAAGGTAGGTTGGTATTGAAAATGGGCGAAATCGGACTGTAACCACGCCCACTTCCCATATAACGGTAATTTCTAGAAATACGAAAACTGCGATATTTTAGTAACTACTAAAGCTTATTCACTCAAAATTGATATTTACAATAATTTTTGGACGAAAAATAAGAATATTATAAATTTTTGGAAAATGGGCGTAGCCACGCCCACTTATGGTTACATGTGTATATCTTGGTAACCGCTGCACCAATTTCTTCCAAACTTGGCACAGTTATTGGCCTTGGTACAGCATACAAAACCGCCGAAAATTTTTAAAATCGGACGATAACCACGCCTACATCCCATATAACGGTAATTTAGAGAAATACAAAATCTTCGATAACTCAGTAAATATTGAAGCTAATTTATTCCAAATTGATGCTTGCAACAATTCTTTGCCACGAATTACGCTTATGGTAAAATTTTGGAAAATGGGCGTGGCACCGCCCACTTATGATCACATATATGTAAATTGGTAACCGTTCTACCAATTTGTACCAAACTCGGTGTGGTTATTATGGTTGCCACATATAAGCAAAACGTTGAAAATTATTGAAATCGGACTAAAATTACGGCCGCTTTTCATATAACGGTAAATTTCAGAAATGCTTGAAACTGCAATATTTCAAAATTGATACACCCCGGCTTACCGTCTAGCGGTAGGTTTCGGAAAGGTGAAAAAACATACATATATTTAATACTTGCGCCGGGTATTTATTGTTCGGCTCCGCCCGACCTTAGACTTTCTTACTTGTTCTCCATGAGTATGGTATTAGTTTCACATACATACATACATATGTATTTCCATACCAAGCTTGAGTGCTTTACCCCAAACATTTGAAGAGATATGCAATATGAAACCTTCAGTCAGTATGGGAGGTGGTACTTCTCGTTTCCAAACACGTCTATTTTTTCCGTGAATATGAACATGATTTCACACAGTGTTGGCAAACTGTTAATCTGATTAACGATTAAAAACTAACGATTCAAATGTTAATCGCGTTTGACGATGTACATTAATTAGTCGTAATCAACTGTACGATTAATGATAACATTTTTTAAATCGTTAATCGCTGGCTGCGATTACGTTGATTAATTTAAAACATTAATCGTTAATCCAATTAAAAATAAAATCTGATTAATTTGTCTAGTTTGTCCGATTTTGAAACCAAACACCCGTTATAGTAATTGTTTTGTGTTTTATGCTTATAAAAAGCACATAATATAAAAAAAATTATAATTATTGTTATTAGTAATATACTAACTGGGAACTTTTACAAACCTAGTTTGTAAAACGTTTGTTGATATATATCTTAATGAAAATGCACACCAAATTGCTTAGAATTAGGAGGAAACCCGACTTAGCCATACCGGATTAGCTTGCTTTGTGTGCACAGGGAAATTCCAGCATACCTTAATTAATCACCAAACCTTCTTGATCAAATTAAGAGTTAATGATTAAAAATTAATTTTTTAATCGCGGTTACGATTAACTGTTTAGTCGGATTAAAATTAATCGTGATTAACTGTAATCAGATTGAATTTAATCGAATTAACTAACTAATTAAAACATCAATCGATTAATGCCAACATAGATTTCACATCCATATCACTATACCAAGTTTCAGTTCTCTCCCACAAATACTTCCAGAGATATGTATGTAATATGAAAACTGCAATTTGTATGGGAGGGGCCTTGAGTTATCGGACTTACTTTCAGTCTAAGGCCATCCTTCCGAAATCCGTAGTAAGTGTACTAAATGTCGTTCTGATCGGAACACCGGTTAAGGAAGTAGCCTATTTATCAATCCAGGTCATAAACCATCTTTGAGCAAAATTTCATTTTCAACCAGGTGGCAACTCTTAAAATAGTAGCCTATTTTCCAATATAGGTCATAAGCTATCTCTGTGCGAAATGTCATGCAAATCTGTTCAGTCGTTTCCGCGTATTAATGTAATTAAAACTTTTTAACAGGTGGCAACTCTTCCAAATATTATTCTGTTTTCCACTGTAGGTCATAGGCTATCTGTGTGCAAATTTTCATGCAAATCCATTCAGTCGTTCTCGCATATTAATTAAATTAAACTTTTTTAACAGGTGGCAACTCTTAAAAAATAACCTATTAACCAATCTGGCCCATAAGCTATCTGCGTACAAAACTTCATGCAAATCCGTTCAGTCGTTTCCGCGTGATGGTTTCCCAAACATCCAAACATACAAACTTTCACATTTATAATATTAGTAAGATTTTTTATTTTTTTGTAAGTAAAAATAATTTGAAAATTAGAAATGGGTTATAAGAGCCCCCGCACTCTACAGACTTCATCAGGCGCCAACTACATATCTAGTCGTGTTGGGCTGTAGGTTCGCACACTGACCCAACTAAATAGTATTTCAAGTAAGCCCGACTAAATCGGTGACCAATTCCCTTGGGCTTGTTAGCATGTATTTCCATTGCTTTTTCGGGCGCGATTAAGTTGGTGTAGTGTGAGCACCTCCGTACAACTGCATGTATTTTAAGAGCGCCAACTCGGCGACCAGTGTGCAGTGGCT
>NW_023458569.1:6175038-6178609 GCF_013731165.1 Rhagoletis pomonella | reverse complement strand
GTAGAGATGCTCGCTGTTAATTCTTAGCTCCCAGCATGCTCGGGTTCGAACTTCGAATGTCGTCAGAGGCAACATGTAATTTTTAATTTTTGTTTTTGGTTTTTATTAATTTCAAAACAAGCATCTGTGAAGTGAAGAACAAAAGCGCGTACAAATGAAAAAATATAACAACAATCTCATTGGAGTATGTTGGAGTAGTTTTGTGCTACTCTGATGTAATATGATGGATTATATGGTCCTGCCTTAGGACATCGCAATGTTAATTGGACCATATCTTTTATATGAATTGTGGTTAATTTTGGAGTATTCCTTGGTCCTTCGGGAGTACTCTTTACATACATGCATGGAGTAGTCGCGAATTTCGCAGGGATTCTGCAACACTTTTGTTTTCGGATTTTGCTACGAATCATAGGAATGGAATGCTGCAATCCGAATCGTATCTTCGAACTTTCGAAATTCGTAACAATGGCATGCCTAAAAACGAACGAGTAAGCTTTTTTGCGTAATTTCGTACGAAAACAATTCTGTGTCGGAGGCGAGAAAAAATATGTAAATCGATGTGTGTTTGTAGGAAATATTAGTAGTGTTTACTTAAACAGATAAATTTGCCTTTCCCATATACGTATATTTTTATCCACTGCTTTATATAAACGAGCAAAAAAGAATCTTTGTTGCCCCTTATCGAGAAACTTGGGTCCGGTTTAGTTATTTGTACAATGATTTTCGGTTTTGTGTCCAAACGCATAACCCGAATCCAAAAACTTTAACATACACGCGTAATCAAAGGATGAAACCTTTGTTTAAAATAAATGTTTCGAATTATTAATAAATTCGGTTTGCACTCCGCACTTTTTTGCAAATTTCGATGTGGGTTCTGTGCAAAAATACTGTGATATGCACAAGAAATATTGTATACCTTTGACACGCGGAAGCCCCTCTTCTCCGGCAACAAAGAAAGGAGAATTCTACTTAGTCTGCAGGCATAGGAGTAGTTCTGGCTTGTGGTTCAACAATTCAACCAGAAGCTGACATAGATGCGCCCATGGCTACTATGCCTGGCAGCTCCGCATACCTTTGTGAGTCCATTGCCATAGCGCGCTCTTACTCCGCTGCTATAACTGCAAATGCATCAGAATCCATAATTTTCCTCAAAATATTTAAAATCAATAAATTATACCATAAAGAAGCACATGATGAGTGTTTTTATAATTCCTTTCCACTTTGTTTTCCTTCATATAGCTGAGTTCGAAAAACAACTGATACCTGGCAGTGCTGCTGCTGTTTTTCCGCAAGGGTTGCAGCATGTCAATTTTTGTAATTTTGTAATATACAAAGAATTTTAGAAAGATAGAATTTGTTGCAGTATTGCAGCTGTTATTGAGTAGCTCGAACAAGCCCTATATCAAATAAGAAAAATTAAGTACAAGGGTTAGCGTGTCAAGTTAATGAATGAGGTGTTGAGCGGTATTAAGGTAAGATGATGGGATTTGTGTTTAGTCAAATGAAGTTAATTTGACTCGTAATCTGTTACTTTTTTGGTTTGTAGATACTTATATTATACTCCTGGGAACCAAATTTCGAAAATCAGGTATTGCGTATACGTGAAAAGGATATAGCAACTTTAACCCTTCTCGGTAAGCTTTACGACAGCTTCAAACAAACTTATTTTTCTTTTCCTTTCAGCGTTCTTCACAAAAATAATTGCAAAGCAGTTCTTCGCAGGTAGACAAACTTTTTTCAGGGAAGAATTGAATATTTGTGCAGCTGTTGACCACAAAACGTAAACGGCTGTGTTCGCAGCTGAAGTAAAAACAAAAGTGTGAAATAACTTATTTTAGCTTTAAGTTTAATGAAGTGCCGGAAGTAATTTTTTGTTAAATGGCCAAAATTGATCTCTTTGTGAAGTTTTTTTTGTAAAATATTTTTTCGAAGTGTCACCCACCAAAAGTACATATCAGTGGTTTAATTAGCGTTGTATTGGGCTGTGCTGAAATAAAAAGATAATTTATATTTATTTAAGAAGCATTAAGTCTTTCCTTTACCAGATCAAAGGGTTATTTTATTCAACTTTTTGTAGCGCAACATCCTATGCTTAGCTTTCTGCACCTTCAGGCGTTTGTTCAAATGCCTTACGCGGAAAAATATGCGGCACCTAAAAAAAATCGTTTCACATTTTCCGGAAGATCAACATGTGTGCTTTGGTCGAGTAAGTGCTGTTTTATATTTCTGCAATGCGCGATTTCGGTTAAATTCACGGTGTGAAAAAACTGCTTCCAGACACTTCACACCATTGAGGAAATTGGTAGAGGGTTTTTTTCAAAAATCCCTTTGAAACCTGATCCACCCAAATAAAAGATGCGATATTCGAATCCTCATGCTCGTGGACATGCTGTTTTCGGATTATGTAAACCGCCTAGTACTCCAACGCATCTTCCTGAAGAATGCAGGCGCCATCAGCTTCAGGCCCCTATTATGCATTCGATCTTCGACTGTGGTCGAAAGTGCTGATCGAACGAATTTTCATTTGGTATTATGGCGCTCATTCGATGAACCGCTATTGTGAATTTCACTGGTTTAGGTTGTTCACAATAGTAAATTTTTCACCGCTGAGAAGCTTTGTTTACAATCGAGCTTATATACATATGAATTTTTGTAAATTTGTGAAAATTAAAATGAAATAAAAAAGAAATCGAGTTTATAAAAACGTGGTAAAAAAATTTTAACTAGTACAACGGAGTTCTGGTTGAACGATTCGTCAGAGGATGAGAGCTTAACTGGCCAGGAGCCGAAAACGTTTAAGAGAGTTTAGGTGCAGTCTTTCGAATATATTTGACAAACAGTATATTTAAAACTATAAACAGCTCCATGATTTTGTTCTCAGAGATCGTGCCAACAGCGTATCGGGATTTTCTTTCATATGTAAAACCAGACTTTCGAGCTTGTGTTTACTATTCACGACGTTAGAACTGCTTGAAAGTAATACAAATTGTTTTAAATTAGTGTATATCCACCAAAAGTTAGAAAACAAATGCAAAATCATATATTTTTTACACTTTTCTAACACTTCACTACACCAACGAAAGCAAAATTCTGTTCGACAGAAAATTCGATACTCAACGAAAATTTCGACATGGTTGTATAGCTCATGATATAAATTTCACTTTCGATCTTCGGTAACCAGCGAAGATCGAAGATCGAATGCAACTCATTAGTGTTAGAAAACTATCGATAGTGAAGTGCAAAATATTCGATACTATCGATACTAACCAAAGCTTTCTTCCATATCGTCGCCTGGATAAAAGATTGTCGTATGTTACTTTCGGCAGGTTTAGGAAAAAACGCGATTGAAGTTTGGAATACAATTTCTGAAAAACGCGAAGATAGATTTTCTTCGAAGTCCCGGAAAATGTTACTGGTTCACCAAATTCTTAAATTATTTAATTTTTATTGTTTATTGTTAGTTTTGAGTTAATGAAGGATTTCTTTGAATTTTGTCGTATGCGACATTTGTCAACAATTTGGCAGTCACTTTGTATGAAATACGACAAACTCCTCTATTCTAACAGAGTCA
>NW_023458569.1:6172116-6175028 GCF_013731165.1 Rhagoletis pomonella | reverse complement strand
TAAGTTTTAGGTGTGCTCGTCCTTAACTTATTTGTTTTTGTTATTTTATGGCCTTATAACAATTATATTCAACAATTTTTATGAGCTTGAGGCCGTTTTTAGTGAAAACTTATTGTGGAAAAGCAACAATAATTTGAAAAAATGGTAGAATGATAGCTATTTCGGAAATCACTCTCTGGAAAGAAATATATTTTAATTTATATGTTTTCAACAATTTTTATGAGCTTGAGGCCGTTTTTAGTGAAAACTTATTGCGGAAAAGCAACAATAATTTGAAAAAATGGTAGAAGTGATAGCTATTTCGGAAATCACCACATTTCCTCATCAGACTTCTTTCAGTAGGATTCGAACCGACGATCACCACTGACTCAGCCAGTTTCCTACGCACTGTGCTAAGTTTGCCTGGTTGATTCTTGTTGCTTATTTCCACTATTTCACTTTGCTAAGTCAACTACAATCAAGCGCAGCTATTCCGCTGCTATTCACTTGATCATGTAGTTGTTGGTTTTTGTTAATATTTCTATTATTAGAATGTTTAACTTTTAGGTGTGCTCGTCCTTAAGTTATTTGTTTTTGTTATTTTATGGCCTTATAACAATTATATTCAACAATTTTTGTGAGCTTGAGGCCGTTTTTAGTGAAAAATTATCGTGGAAAAGCAAAAATAATTTGAAAAAATGGTAGAAGTGATAGCTATTTCGGAAATCACCACATTTCCTAATCAGACTGGCTGACTTCCAAAACGTCAATTGCATTGCATACGTACAAAGTTTAATGTTCCATAACGCCGAACTACAATTCGTTGACAATGTATACTTTTCCAAAACCCATCCGAAAAGTTATCGAAACGCGTTGCTAGCGCAATCAGCGCATCAGAAACAAAGTTGATGCTTCGTTTGTTATTGGTTACCATTGGTGTTTTAAAATTGCAAAATTCCGAAATGGTGATTATTGTTTTATTAAATATTCCAAATATGCAATGTATATGGTTGCAATGTTTCGCTACTCTGCATATGCAAAGAGTTTAAATACCGCAGTAGAACAGTATCCAAACATTCTATTGGAACGTTTTGGAAGTCAGCCACTTCTTTCAGTAGGATTCGAACCAACGATCACCACTGACTCAGCCAGTTGCCTACGCACTGTGCTAAGTTTGCCTTGTTGATTCTTGTTGCTTATTTCCACTATTTCACTTTGCTAAGCCAACTATAATCAAGCGCAGCTATTCCGCTGCAATTCACTTGATCATGTGGTTATTGGTTTTGTTGGTTTTTGTCAATATTTCTATTATTATAATGTTTAACTTTTAGGTGTGCTCGTCCTTAAGTTATTTGTTTTTGTTATTTTATGGCCTTATAACAATTATATTTTTTCTTAAAAATTAATGCAAATTTACCTATTTTTTCACCGGCAGGCGCGAATATGGTATTCAAAACAGAAACAATGACAACGAATTTTACACACATTGTTGTATTTTAGCGCAAAACTATAAGTTTCACAAATATTTTAAATTATTGCCTGGAACATACACATTTATCGTTATTATTGGAAATGAAAGACTTGGCATGCATTTTTAATTTCTTATTTAGTCAATTCAAATGCATAAAAACACATTTTTGTAAAATAATTCTCAATTTACATTTTAAAGATTTTTCTGAAACTTGAATGTAAATCTGTGCGGAGAATGAGAGAATTGAAAATCAGGTGATCTCAGCTGTTTTCAAATGTAAACAAATAAAATGGCGCTTTCCATACTTGTAAGCCTATACAATGCTTTTGCCTGTAGTTTCTACAACTTGGAGTAAATATTGCTTGTCCTCCTCATCATACGTCAAAGCACGGTTAAAATCTGTCATTAATTTCACCGCTCTTTCCGCAGGATCATTTACAACGGTCAAATTTTGGCAAATGCATTTTCCTGCGCAATAACCTTTTCTATCTGGCCAAGTTGACGGAACAAATTGTAAATTTGTATGATGAATATCGCGGAAAATCTTTTGCATCAAAATTTCTATTCTAATTTGCATTTGAATTATGATTTCAACAGGGATGCTTTGAAACTTATTTTTTGAAGACAAATTTTTTATAAATCTTGAGATTGTTGATTTATTTTAGAATTAAAAAAGCTAGTTTATATTAAACAAGTAAGGAAGTCTAAGTTCGGGTGGAGCCGAACATTAAATACCCGGCGCAAGTATTAAATATATGTTTTTTCACCTTTCCGAAAGCTACCGCTAGATGGTAAGCCGGGGTGTATAAATTTTGAGTAAATTAGCGTCCTTAAACTTCGAAATATTGCAGTTTCAAGCATTTCTAAAATTTACCGTTATATGAAAAGCGGCCGTAATTTTAGTCCGATTTCAATAATTTTCAACGTTTTGCTTTTATGTGTGGAAGCACAATAAAAATAACGAGTTTGGTACAAAATGGTAGAACGGTTACCGATATACATATGGGGCATTTCACCTCAAGTGACCCAACTTTTGAAATCTATGTCTTCCGATCGGGATGAAATTTGCACCAGTCCTAAAAAATAGTAGTTATGACACAAAATTTCAATTGGATCGGTCAAACACACTCCGAGTTGGAGGGTCTAGAATTTTGACATTTTGGTCAAACGGCCATTTTTTCGGATCCATATAACTAATTACCTATTGTATTATAGATAGATTTCTCTTCAGTCTTTACAAATTTTATTTTTTTTTAATTAAAATGAATTTTTTTTAATTTTTTTTTTTAAATAAAAAATAATTTTTATGTTTTTTTCAAAAAGGGGTATTTTTATTTTTATTTTTTTTTGCTCAAAAGAAAGCTTAGGTATTTTTCTTTAAGAGCTTTGTGGTCGCTTAGTGGGATGCAACTTGTGTATCAATCAAAATTAGCGTTTAGTAACTCGAAACAGCGGTTTTTTT
>NW_023458569.1:6161730-6172016 GCF_013731165.1 Rhagoletis pomonella | reverse complement strand
TGCATGTATTTTAAGAGCGCCAACTCGGCGACCAGTGTGCAGTGGCTCTAATAATAAGCTTCTGTTCTTCCAAATTATTTCTACTTACCAGGCCATTTCCCTTTCCAAAAGAAAAGTATACAGGGGTACTCTCAGAGGGCATATGTCTACGGATGTTCCTTGGCATTTTCGCAATCTGAACACAGAAATGGTATCACATGTATATACATAAAAACAAAAGTTAAAATGTTTCAAAACTTACGGACGAGTAAGATGATAAATTTGTATGACAAATATTGCGGAAAATCGTTGGCAAAAACTTTGCATCAAAATTTGTATTCACATTTCTATTATGAAATCAGCAGGGATGCTTTGAAACGTATCTTTTGAACAAAAATTTTTAATAAATTTTGATATTATTTAATTACTACAGAATTAAAAAAGTCAGTTTATATTAAAAAATAAATGTAGGCTAGAAGTATGTAATCAACCTTTTTTTAGGAATTTGCACGATTTTAATGAACATTCTTAGCTGCCATTTATAATAGTATGAAAGTTAAATCAACATGCATGGCGGCGATGACATTTCTGTACAAAAAATAAACAGACGAATTGGATGGTAAAAGAAAACGTCAGAAGATTCAATTTTCTCAATATAAAATTTTTTGGTAGGAAACGGATTTTAATTGTGCTACATTGTAAAAATATATGATTTACTAGGGGAGCTCACGTTGAGTAGCATTTTAGGTGTAAAGTTGCTACGTAGCAATCTACCACATGTTTTGTTGCTCTTCCAACAACAAAATGAGTCGCTGTAAAGTAAAGCGTGCAATGGTTTTGGTAATAGGGCATTCGCACGAGGCGATTTTACAGGCAACTTTTAGTTGAAAGCAAAAATCGCCTCGTCCGAACGGCCTTTCAACTAATCGCTTTCAACAAAGTTGGTCGCCAGCCAACTTTGAGCTCGTTCAACTTTTTTTTCCTTGCAACCCTGTGTTTGTTTACATCCTGTATCAGTGTTGGGATATGAAATTGTTCATTCAGTACGAAATCTATACAAAAAATGTACTTTTCGGCTATAAATTG
Source organism: Rhagoletis pomonella (assembly GCF_013731165.1). Taxonomy (NCBI): domain Eukaryota; kingdom Metazoa; phylum Arthropoda; class Insecta; order Diptera; family Tephritidae; genus Rhagoletis; species Rhagoletis pomonella. The sequence continues at coordinate 6,170,951 of NW_023458569.1, read as the reverse complement.
TACACACTTTTTAATTCGCTCATATATTTTCTTAGTACATTCCCTTCAAGACAAATGATTTTATGGTATTCATGAGAAAGTTTTATTGTTTATGTACATACGTTTACGTATTTTACACTTTTACAAATTGATTCCACGTGCACATTTACTGCATTTAACGCAAATATGTATGCACACATTTTCAGGTATACATCTTAACAAAAAGCATATTTAAGTTATTATTAATGGATAAAAGAGACATTTTCTTTGGATTCAGTACTAAAATTTAACATTTTAATAGAATTTCAAGTGCTTATCAAAACTTTACGAGTAGATTTGACCATTTATATTAATATTATTCAATTTTAATTATTTTTTATAAAAATACGCTTTATATTTTAAGAAAAGCCGTACAAATCCAAGGTTCAAACTTTGTGCAACATTAAAAAAACCAACACACTTTCGTAAAAATTTCGATCTATTTAATTCGATTTCCTAGATTTATTTTGAGTGTGTGGTTTTTTAGCCCATTAAATTTTAATATAACTAAGTTTTTTAAGATTTCTTTGATGAAGGTGTTGCTAATTTCCTCCATATAAAAAAATCGTTGAACACACTTCGTATGGAAGAAAATGACTGACATCGTCGACAAAACAAAATTGCCAAGTTCAACGGTAAGTCCCAGCTACTTTAAACTTGCACTTTATTATACTAAAATTGAATGGGCTAGAAACTAAAGAATATTAATAAAGCTCGAAATTTTTACGACAGTATGTTGGTTTTTGGATGTTTCGCAAAGATTTAATCTTGGGTTTATACAGTTTTTCTTAAAGAATACATTATAGTTTATAAACAGATAATTAAAATTAAAGAATAATAAAATAAATAGTAAAACCTTGTCAATATGTGAGTGCCGTAAAGGTATTATATTTAAGAAAATCTCTTCTTATAACTAACGAAGACTTTGTTTCTATATGAAGCTGACTTTGACATTTTGTTTTAATAAAACTTAGTATCGAAAAGTTTTTTAAAAATTTGCCTAGGCTATGTTATACTGGTTCGTTCAAGCCATTTTTCAAAACTTACAAAGGTAAATACGAACAGGCGAACTGTGAATTTTCAGAGCTATATATTTTTAGTATTCATTACAAAATTTTACTAAAAAGTACTGCGTAGTAGGAAAGTATATTTTAAATGAAATTGTATCAAACAAGTACAATTGTACCAAAAATGCCAACACTGTTCTGTATACATACTTTTTTTTATTTTTTATTTTTTTACTCTTATTTTATCTTTCAGCTTCGCTAAAAGCACTTCTACCAACGCTTGGCTTACCAAATTTACTCCTATTAATAAAATTTTGCGATTTAAATTCATTTTCAATAATGTAAATAACGATTCGTGTTGTATCCAAAATCGCCCCGTCTGAATAGGGATGGCAACTTTTTCACTTTCAACTTCTCATTCAACTACGTATTCAACTTTTGTTGCTTGTAAAATCGCCTCGTGCAAATGCCCTATAAATGAGCCAACGAACAAGAATGATAGAATACAAGATTGCGCCAATCAGAGAGGATTTTTGAGAATAACTTTTGTGTGACGTCACACTGGTGCAATTGCGAGAGAGAAGTGCCAAAACGTGAGCAAGAATGGAAGAAGAAGAAAAAATGTTGGAAGGAAAACGTAAACAAGTTGCGCAAGTGTGGCGTCATGCAAACAACGATTCTATTAAATTCGTTAAGAGAGGAATAGCCAAGGCGAATTTATACAAGGTGGTGCTGATGGCGAATTAAATTTTCGCCGCGGTACTACTGAAAGTCAAAATGATGTGATTGTTGTAAACAAGGTGAATTCATTTTACAACATACACATAATTTTAACATTAAGACGTACCTCGGCGAAAATCTAAATTCACCATCAACACCACCTTGTATAAATTCGCCTTGGGAATAGCGGTCCGAGATCGGCGCAACCTTTGTATTCTCTCATTGGCCAACGAAGGTATTTAGGTATTGTCCTCCACAACACAATCCTGGTGTCTCCGAAAGAGACTTTGACGCAATATAACATTGCCGAACCGTATCTATAGGCCCAATCGTCACACGACAGCTCGGTTTAGTCAATGGCGCGATGTAATTGCACACTTAAAAGGTGTACGCACGAGGCGAATGTTGGCTGGCGACTAACTTTGTTGAAAGCGATTAGTTGAAATGCCATTCAACCAAAAGTAGAATGCAAAGTTGAACAATGCAAACGCCTTTTTATGGGGAATATTTTGAAATTTTTTTTCGTGCAACCCGGCGCGAGTTGAACGCAAAAGTTGCCGGAAAAATCGTCTCGTGCGAAAGCCCCATTAAGCCACTTCTCATTTGACGATGTAGATCACGTTCCCTATCTCAGTCGTTCAGTAGCTGCGTGTTCTTTTTATCCTTCCTGAGTTCGTCCGGCACGAATCGCCAATTGCGGCTGTGTAAGTCAGGGTTGAATATTCTCCCCAGAACATTAAGGGGCGGTTGTTCAATGGCTGATTAGCACAAATCGGAGGTAGAAGCTCCCGTTAAGTACAACGACTGCTTTATCGATCACATGTTACATGCATGATGTCGAAATCGTCGATAGTGTAGTAGTACTGATAACCAGACATTGAACAACCGGCCCTAAAAGTGCGACATCAAAGAATTCAAAATACCATATTCGAAACAATCGAGCCATAACCGCGAAAGAAACGTAAGCTCCAAATTTTTTATTTGCCGTTTTTTTTTAAATAAATATTGCATATTTTCCACAAACAAATACCTTTTTCATATCCATCATCTGGCAAACAAATACAACAAAACAAAGCTGAAAGTGGACCACCAATTCTCGAGTTATGCGTACGGTGACCATCCGTCCTTTATTTTAAAGGACAGTCCTTTATTTTAGCCCCCTGTCCTTTATAATTGTTTTCAAAATAAAGGACGCCTTTTGTTCTTTATTTCTTAAACTGTCCTTTAAATCGACTCTGCATTTTTCAGAGTTGCTAAATTTTTAAACGCAGAATATGAAAACTAAAAATATCCCTTATAAAATATAATGAAAACATTCGCCAGTTTGTTTCGCGCATCACTTAAGGGATTCTATTTAATCGGTAATCTTTGTACAATCTATAAAGCACAGGGAAAGTTGTGGGTACTTTAGCACAACAATATTGCGTAGTTAATAAAAATAACATGGAGAAAAACTAGTGGTGCCACTCTATTAAAAATAAAATGGAACTAAATTGCTGCTGCCACTCTATTAAAAAGTTTTTGTGCATCCTACTCCTTTTTGCGTGGGAGGCCTTCGGTCGCGCTTAGGGATTATAACCCTCACAACGTAGAATTCTCCTTTCTGTGTTGCCAAAGAAAAGGGGAAGAACACTTTTGCAGAGAACACCTTTCTGCGTAGGCGGCCTTCGGCACCACCAGTTTTCCTCCATCTTATTTATATTAACTACACAAGATTGTTGTGCGGATTTTCACCATCGGCATATTTATTAAATACAGAATTTCGGGAAAGTGTACACTTAAAACCTCACAAATGTATAAAAACTAATAAATACGTGTTAAATTGAGTTCATTTATTCCATCCATTTGCGTGAAATTCATCAAAACATAGTGCGAAAAGTACAAGTGTTTTTTGCAAATAACTCTTTAATGAATTAAAAATGTTAATTTCCGGTTATTTTGGCGTTAAGACGCGTCGATTGATACCACTCTCGAACTTTTTCCGTCCATTTTGACCTGATTTCGCTAAAGTGCACTACTACCAAGTTGTGCCCAGGATCGTGTTCATTGTGCATACTTACAAGTGACAAATGTTCTTCTTCTGCCTGGAAACCGCCTGTAAGCTACCTGTAAAGTACCTGTCAAAATGTATAACTATCCTACCAAAATGTTAGACAGGGTGTTTAAAGTGATGTAAAAAAGACAAAAGTTATTAAAATAAAGTAAAAAAATTGGCAAAATATGCATTTAGTTAAATGGTTTCCTGCATTTATATGCCATTTTAGTATTTTAAAGCGTTTTGGTCAATAACTATTACACTTAATAGAATTCTTTTGCTGTTTTTGTCAGAGTCTGTTTAAAGTTTTATTTTATAGATATTAGTGTAACCCTGTAGCAAATAAAATCAGGTGATCTGAGCTGTGGGGCATATCTGCAAAACATCTGATTTTTTTTTTTCACTTGTAAGTATGCACAATGATCATGTGCAAGTTTCCAGTTCCACTGAATAAGAACAATAAACCCCCCGCTGCACAGTGGTTCAAAACTAGCATTTAGTGTTCGTAATTCACTGGAGCCTTCATTTTTCACTTAATTTGATTAATTTTTATTTTTGTTTTATGAACACTTACGATATTTGCAAGATACCAGTTGAGACTGATTTCTGAACTTTTATTTGATTATATTAAATTTTTTAGTGAAATATGCAGATAAAGTAGCAATTTTGAAGAAAATGTATTCTTCTGTTCCAGTTAATAATGTTACATAAAAACGATTTGAAAATAATTGCATGGTTCTCCCAAAACAAACAAAAAATTCACAAAAAAAAAATTTGAAATGTTATAAAAAATATTCACCAAAATAAATATTTTTTTGGGTTTTAGTAAAAATTGGTTGAAAAATTAAGGCTGTGGTGAATTATGAGCATTAAATTCCAATATTAAACCACTGTGTGCTGGCTTCATCGTGCAGTATGTATTATGGTTAACGCATTTTGGTAGCAAAGTATGGCGAAGTCCTTGAAAAGGATTTGGCTTAATTTTTCGCTACAGCAGGGGAACTTGTACGGTAATAAAATATAATTAACTGGTAAATAATTGATTTAAATTACGACATGGGTAAGGTACTTTTATCATACAAGTTGGATGTACGTATTCCCAAATCATTTTGAAAAAAGTCCTTCATTTTTCGTTGGTTAATAAGGTCACTGTAGTTATGCGCCATCTGACGTACGCAAGTTTGGTATATACATAGAAATATTTATTTTTAATAACAATCGGGGGTTATATTCGATGTAAATAAGCTTGTTTAAATTAAATAATTAAATCAAATTCGTTTTTGCTTTAAAATACCACCATTCACTTTTATCCGCACCTTTTTATGGAATTTAGCTCCCATTTTAGTAAGTGTGATTGCATTCTTCCCCTCTTTCTCCTGCTTCCATAAACCATCCCTGTGGGTGGGAGTGCCAAATTTTAGAAAAAAGCTACTTACAAAACCTTCAATAATTTAATCATGGGAACACACTGTTTTGTAATAATTTTTGTCATTTTAAATAAAAAATTCCCATATTAAACAACGAAAATTGATATCTAAAGTATATATTTACAAAATTTCTTTATAAACAATGTTTTAATGTATTTCCGTCTGGAGATGAAGTGTACGAATCAAGGCGAATTCATATAAAGTGGTGTTACCGGCGAAGTTAGATTTTCGCCGCGGTTGTACTGAATACAAAATGCGTATAATTTGTTAATGTAGTTTTTTGTTTTTGTCCTGCCGCCACCACCATATATGAATTCGCCTTGGTACAAATTATCAGGGCTAGTATCGCGAGAGCAAGCGAACGTGTGAAAAACAACTGATCCGCAAATCAACGCCTACGGCATTAAGATTCTGTCCTTGCGACTTGTTAATTGACATTATAAAGCAAGCGCTTACTGGAAATTTAATCCACTTGAAAAGGAAATGAAAATTATTGGTATTCGAGGTATCCCAACCATTTCGCCTGCACCACAACCAGTTATAATTTCTGCTACAATTAGATTTTATTGCAGCTAGTTCCGTTGCATAGTTTTGGAGGGGTTTTCTGAATAACTCGATTGTAGTGCGATCTAGCGGATCCATTTTTTCTAGGGCTGTGCGATTAATTGATTACTCAAAATTTTAATTAATCATAAAGTAAATAACTCAATTATTCGATTAATTGGAAATTATGATTACTCAAAAGTTCAGTTACTCGAGTAATCAAGATTTTTGATTAACCAAAAACAAAAATATTTGAGTAAAATGCTTTATGATTAATCAACATTTCGAGTAAAATGAGTAATCAACATTTCAACTCTTTACATATGTATGTATGTATAAATTAGTTAAAGTTCCTTGATACTTTGAAAACGTCTCTGTTTTCAAAAATTAAAACAAAAAATTTTTTTCATACACAGAATGTAAAAAAGAAAATAAGCATTTTCCAAAGCAAACTCTATTACGAGCAAAATTATTTTTTTTGAGTAATCATATTTCAAGTAACTCGATTAATCATCGTTTTGAGTAATCAAAATCCTGATTACTCGAGTAATTGATTAACCGAATAATTGATTAACCAACTTGCTCGAGTAATCGAATAATCGCACAGCCCTAATTTTTTCATAAAAGTATTTCTTATCTCACCAGCAGCATAAATTTCTAATATCATCAAAATCGAATCGTAAATACAGATTTTTGGAATAACTCGACTCTAGTGCCAGCTAGCGGAACCATTTTTCGTAAGAGTTCAAAAATCTAAGAGATTTTTAGCTGCGTAAAACTTGCAGTTTTTAAACGAAATTTTCATGAGTCATGTAACTGCATATCCAATAATTCAGATTAAAAAGTTTAAAATTTTTTATGGATATTTGTTGCATTTTTCTAGAGTTTGTATTGAGTTTGAAAGTTTGTATTAACTTTATGGTTTTGGCTAAAGCATGAGAAATCTTGATATATAAAATTCCCGTGTCACTGTGTTCGTTTAAGCTATTCTCCGAAACCGCTTAACCGATTTCAATGAAATTTTGTGGCTGTGTATTGTTGGTACCAAGTTAGTTTTAAATAGAAAAATACTTTTTTTTTCATCGAAATTTTTTCTATGCTTCTCGCATCATGCTACGGTTGCCAGACGTACTGATTTTATCAGTACAGTACTGATTTTTGAACCTTGTACTGATTTTATTAATTTCTTCAATCAGTACTCTAATGTCCTGATTTTTCAAAATTTGTACTGATGTGTATTGAACTTTCAATTCAAACAAAATACTTTAGGATTTTCTTAAGGTTTTCAGATAACGTTGGAACTTCCTTAAACTGTACTGTAAAAAGTAAGAAGAAAATAATTTAATTATAGTTAACATGTTCTAGATAATGCTTGATTCGCACAAGAAATTAATTATGGGCATATCGCCCGATTTTTACGTACCAGTTGCGATATTATGAAGGAGCCTAAATTATTTAAAAAGAATACTAAAATTTTTTGTCGAGTTTTGTTAATTATCTCCATGATACAAATATTTAAAGGTAAAATCGCTCGCTCAATTCGTCTGCCAACATTTATTTTTGAAGTTTGTCTACTTTATAAAATTGAAATTTTCTGAGCAACTCAAATGCCAAATAAAAGTAAAATAAAAAACAAATACAAGGCACATAAATACAGGTAGAAGCCAAAATGACGTTGCTCTCATGAGAACCAAACCTTTAAACTTCAACTTGATTTTATTTTATTTCCTATATTTCGTTACGCTTTGAATGTCATATCGTTGTTTTTTTTTTGAATGTTCGTTAATAACAAATTTTAATTTGCATTTGAATTTTTGTGGTGTTGTGCGGTTTATACTTAGTGTATGTGTTAAAAATGCAACACCTGAAGCACTGTTTTTTATGTGGTGTTAAATATAAGGCAGATACCACTAATTTTTTAACGTGCCTCAATGTCCTTCGCGTAAGGAACGTTGCGAAAGCAGCTGTGGGCAGAGCTGCAGTGAAATGCCTTGCTGTGCGTTAAACATTTTAAAGAAGTAGATTTCACAAATACACCGGGAGGTACAGGAAAGGCACGTTTGAAGCCAAGTGCTGTTCCTATGACCCTTATGCCGAAAAGTCCCTCCAACAACACTGCAACTCATAAAACAAAAACAGAAAACAACATACACGTTTTATCAAATTTTAACTAAAGAAAATAAATAAATAAGAATAAACTTCAAATATACTTAAAAACGTCAACCAGTGAAATGTATTTTTTATTTTTCCTTACACACGCTCATTTTTATTTTTACTCTCCCGAAAAGTTTGACTTTTGTAGGTTTGACGTCAAATTGGCTTTTACCTGTTTTATTGTACCATGAACAAATAGATGAAAGTATTAAAATTTTTTTTTTATTTGAGACTGAACGTGAGAATGTATTTTTGAGTTTGAAAATTTGAAAACATTTTTGTTATGTTAGCAAACTTCAAATATGTTCTCAGTGGATAACCTTGTGTCATGGTTATCTCGAAAATAACTTTCAGTTTAATAACAACACATTTGAATATTCGAATGACTTTTGTTTATAACTTAAAAATCTTTTTTCTCAATTTTCTGCCACTGTAAAATAGTTTTGCATACAAGACATAGAGTTAGATACTCCTTTTAGCGAATTCTTACTCTTTCAAAGTTTTTGCGTAGTTGAAAAAATTATTTAAGCCATGAGGAAATATAGATGACGTCCTTAAAGAGTGATACTTTTTCACAGTTTGAAAAAGTATTTAGTTTTGTTTTTTTTTCTCAATACCACACTCAAACAAAGGAATTTGAAAGGATCTTAAGTATAAAGTTTGTTTCCTGGCGCAAAGAGAGAAACGTATTGAATTCTTTGACTATTTATTTATGTACCAAAATATTGTTAAAAAGAAGAACTCTGGCGTTTTAAAGCATTTTCTGTTACTTAGATTCATAATTTTGCTTTAAATTAAATGTACTGAAAAGTACTGATTTTTTTAGCATGAAAAAGTCTAACGTACTGATTTCGCGCATAAAAAATCTGGCAAACCTACATCGTGCTTATCTTAATATATAAAAATCCCGTGTCCCGCTTACCCGATTTCAATGAAATTTTTGGCTGTGTATTGTTGGTTCCAACATAAAAGATAGGATAGTTTTGAACCTGAGAAAAAAATTGTTTTTTCATCGAAATTTTTCTATGCTCCCCGCAACGTGCTTATCTGAATATATGAAGATCCCGTGTCAGTGTGTTCATTTACGCTTATCTCCGAAACCGCTTAACCGATTTCAATGAAATTTTGTGGGTATGTATTGTTGGTTCCAACTTAAAAGATAGGATAGCTTTGAACCTGAAATTTTTTTTTCATCGAAATGTTTTCTATGCATCTGCAACGTGCTTATCTTAATCATCATGTATGTATATCCCAAAGCAGTGCATTAATGATACTATTACGGATATCGACGGCTATCCATTGTATCGCCGCCGAAGT
>NW_023458569.1:6155502-6161630 GCF_013731165.1 Rhagoletis pomonella | reverse complement strand
ATACTATTACGGATATCGACGGCTATCCATTGTATCGCCGCCGAAGTACTAATAATGGCAGCCACACATTCACAACACAAAATTGATAATCAGTGGGTCATACCATATTCACCGCTGCTTTCAAAAGCATACAAGGCTCATATTAATGTCGAGTTTTGTAGTTCTGTACTGTCAATTAAGTACATTTGTAAATTCGTTAATAAAGGCAGTGATTTGGCAGTATTTGCAGTACAAAATGTAAATGAAAACGACGGATACCAAATGGGTAGATACATCAGCAGTAACGAAGCCACCTGGCGTATTTTTAGTTTTCCCATACACGAACGAGACCCAAATGTCGAGCATCTTGCAGTACACCTTGAAAACGGCCAACGTATTTTAATGAACGAAATGCTCTTCAACGAGCATTTGAGCCACCGAAAACGACACTTACTGAATTTTTCACACTGTGCCAAAAACTGGATGTTTTCGGTCAATTTGTACGAACAATATTATATTCCGTCGTTCCGCGCTACTTTACCTGGAATAAGTGATGTAAAAAATGGGAGCCACGTAAAAAGGGTGAGCCGCATCCAACAATAGCAGGCATATTGAAAGCCAAGACTTTGGGACGTCTTTACACAGTACATCCAACACAACGTGAATTCTTCTTCTTGCGTTTGTTATTAGTAAATGTTCCAGGGCCAACGTCTTTCGAATTTTTGCGAACAGTAAATGGACAAGTGTTTAGTACATATCAAGATTCATGTCGAGAGTTGCAGTTGCTGGAAGCCGACTATCATTGGGATCTAACACTTGCTGATGCAGCATTTGCATCTACGCCGAATAGCATTCGCCAACTGTTTGAAATTATATTGACGACATGTTATCCCACACAATCATCGGCTTTGTGGGAAAAATACAAGAACTATATGGCTGAAGACATACTGCGCCGAATTAGACACACAAACCAAGATCCAAACATTGATTACACACCAGAAATTTACAACGAAGCATTATGGTCTGATTATGCATACTTCGCATAACTTCGCACAACTTCGCATAAACTTCAAACTGTAATTTCGTATGTACTTTGTATGTATTTTGTATGTATTCCATTACCCAGAAATTAGCAGAACTTTTAAAAACTTAGCGATCTGTTGAGTTTAGATTTTGCTTCACATTTTCTTAAGTTACACTTTTAGTGCTCTGGTACAAATGGTTGTGCGAAGTTATGCGAAGTATGCATAATCAGACCCTTAGTATTGATCGAGGATATATGTATTCTAATTTCAAATTGGCCACTTAATCATTATGGCAAGCCGTCATCTAATCGCCCGGTAGTGATCGGACTTTAAAAAAATTCTGTGTGGAAAAATCTGGAAAAAGATGTGGTAGATTTCAAAAAAAAAAGGTAAATCTCTGGGTTTGGAGTAAACTTTGTACAATAATTAAAAAAATTCTGCAAGGTTTCACCTAAATTGCAAACTTTTTAATTAGACTCCAAAAAAATTTAATTTTAGTATAATAAAGTGCAAGATTGAAGTTGCTAAAAATTGCGTTGAATTTTGGCAATTTTTTTCCTTGACAGTGTAAAGCAGTTCCTCCATATCAAGATACTTTTCGAACATATTTTAAGAAATTTCTGCAACCTTGTGGAGGGTGACAGGTAAAAAGGTCAACGGAAATAAGGTCAATTGACTTTATTTCCCACCGTGGTGCGAAATAAAGTCAATTGGCATTATTACCTTTTCACCAGCGAAGTAAAGTCAACAAAAAATTTTAAATAAAGTCATTGACGCTATTTCCTCATTCAAATGAAAATAGCGTCAACAATGCTTAACGTAAGTCGATTCATAGAAAAAAATGTTGTTCTTACAATAAACATTGCCCCGTAAGTGTTGTTTTTTAATAGATGAAAAAGGTTATTGCCAAATCCTCAGTGTGGTGCTATTAATCCACAACCAATCATGAACTACCACCAATTTATTTTATTAAAAAATTTAAAATTACGAATATATGTAGTAAAAACACAATGCGAAAAACCAAACGCAAAACGCAGCTGGAATACCAGAAATATTTGAAGAAAGAGTGTAGAAATGATCTAGAACTTGCAAAACATGTTTCGTTTCCTCAAAAATAAAGCGAACACTATTAAATTGAAGAAACAGTCCATGTCCAAAAACCCCGGAGGACCACTGAAAGTATTTTGTATTTTAAATTAGCATATTTTGATTGAATTCGGAATGTCTAAGGTGGAAAAGAAACCAACCTTTCTATAAGGAAACAATTATAGAAAATGAATTTTCTTACACTGTATTCATGTCTCCGCCAGCAATTTGTGACGACATCATTTAAAAGCAGCTAAGGAGAAGGATGACACTATTTATTAGATGGCACATTCAAAAAGCCAATGTGCCAAAATGCGGGTATAAACAATTATTGATTACTAGCTGTACCCTGCCACGCTTTGATGTGGCATCTTCCTGTTACATAGATGATAAATGATTAACGAAACAAAGCATACGTTTCATATAAGTTTGTTTTTGTAATAAGTACTTGTCTGCACACAACATTTGTCGTTTTGCCATTCTCTGCATAGATATCAAAGATATCTGGTTTGCCGACACGGGAACATGCAACATCTGAGAAGCAATCCGCATCTAAATCTAAACCACACTTTTCCAAAGGTTGACCTTGGGTATTATTGATTGCGATTCCGAATGCCAATCGAATTGGGAATGGCAATCTTTTAAATTGAAATTGTGTATCGGTCGGAATCATGGTAATTCTTCACTACGTTCTTCATCGATGTCGTTACTGCTAGTCGCGTGCAGTTGCAGAGTTTTGGCTGATTAATATTCCGCAACATGATAATTGACACACCTATTTTCAATTTCAGTATGTGCCGTCATCCCTGGAAGATCAATCGAGTTCAAAAATTCCGTTAGATAATTCACTACTTCGTCTTTTTCCACAACGGTGTTTGTCGACGTATAGGTTATTTCCTCACTTTAAATGCTGCATTGAATAACATTAGTGGTGTACACCAAAGGAGCAAGATCAGCTGAAGCAGCGACTGTTGTCCATACCACTATTATTTAGGTGATAGACATCCTTATTCTTCACAGCAGGAATAGCTCGTTCACTGAGCCTATAATTAATTTTCCGAATTAAGAAACATTCTTTCGGTAAGTTCTCCTTTCGATGTTTCTAAGTTACAAAATTATCAGGCAATAAAATTCGTCTTCATCTCTCATTTAAGGGCAGCTTTCCGTTCCCAATATCCAGTGTTTGTCGCGAGAATACCTCGGCGGCAGTGTATGTATGTTCGCCTTGCCATAATGTTGACTATTTCAGTATTAATCGAGAAATTACAGGCAATGTTTGCGTTAAATTTCCTGAGAGTAAAATCAATGCATTCCCGAATGGTTAAACGTTTCCATGCAAATCCCGCGAAGCCCTAGCTAAGCTTATGTAATTTTTTGAACGAACCGTCCCCAGAATCACTCTGATAAGGAATATTTTCCTAGTTCCTCCTGGCTCATCCAAGAATAACGTCCCCAGATATAATTTTCTCCTTCTTATTTGGTGCTGGAACCGCCTAAGCCATTTGGCCGGGCTAGGCAAAGAACGTCAGTCGTTTCTCTCCGTGGCAACTGACGCCAATTGGAAATGCCACGTGAAGCCAAATCCTTCTCCACTTGGTCTCTCTATTGCAGTGGGGGCCTCCCTCTTCCTCTGGTACCACCAGCGGATTGCGAATTGAATACTTTCAGACCTGGAGCGTCGGTGCCCATTCGAATGGCATGTCCAGGCCAACGGTTCCGCTGTATTTTCATTCCCTGCACTATGTCCATTTCGTTGTAAAGCTCATACAACTCATCGTTCCATTGTCTGCGATACTCCCCGTCGCCAACGTGTAAATACTCCAAGCGCCGCCTCTCCGGATGTTGTCATTGTCCATGCTTCTGCACCATATACCTGCACGGGCATGATGAGTGACTTATAGAGCGTGGTTTTCGTACGTCGAGAGAGAACTTTAATCCCGAATTCCCTACTCAGTCCAAAGTTGCACTTGTTGGCTAGAGTGATTCTGCGTTGGATTTACATGCTGACATTATTATCGGTGTTAATGCTGGTTCTCAAATAAACGAAATTCTCTACTTTCTCGAAATTATAACTGGCAAAAGTTACGTGGGTGCCAAGGTGCGAATGCCCTGACTGTTTATTTCACAGTATATACAGTAATAAACCTTTTCGCAGTTTTACACCATTTGGTCCCCGAGGAGTACCTTTGGGTTGTGTGCAACGTTTTCGTTTTGCGCGCACGGCAACACTTACTGTGGGGAATTTCGGCTCATGTTTAGAAATGTTCTTTTCGAGGATAAAATACACATAATTATGTGTTATTTATGAACAAAATGTAGGTTAAATATAATATTCATCTTTAATATATGCTGATATTCATGCTTAATGAAGAATAACATCAATAGTTAAGTACATAATTAACGCTTGTGTTTTATAAACTGGAGGACTCAAATCGTAATTATAGCACTGAATGAATTTCGGGTGGGCTTTAGATTGGTAACCCCGGAGTACAGCATTAAGGAAAATATGGGGGGTAGAGGGGGGTCTAATAGTTCCCTGTATGAAGTTTCAAAGCGCGCAACCTTATACTTTTTAAGGAATTTGTTATTAAAGTTTGTAATTTTAACCAACTTGTATGGCACTATTTTACAATATATAATGCATTTTCCACTAAATTTACAGGTTATTTACACTCAATATATGCGCAGTTATAGTGTGCACTTTCAAACAAATAAATACTTTAGTATATTACAGCTTTTTTTTATCAGAAATTGAATGTTGTTTAATTTTATGAGAGTACATGCAGAATATGTGCAAATGGCATCAGGACTGTGTTGCCATAGCTAAAAAAACCAAGAGTGGAAAGCCAGACCAAAAGAAAATACGATTAAAAGGAAAATACGATAAGGTTCTTTTGTTCAGATAAAAATAAATAGTAGGGGCCTTGGGGTTATATTCCCCTCTTCCGGCAACACAGAAAGGAGAGTTCTACGTAGTGAGGGTTATAATCCCTAAGTGTATGAAGTTTCAAAGCGCGCAACCTTATATTTTTTAAGGAATTTGTTATTAAAGTTTGTAATTTTAACCAACTTGTATGGCACTATTTTACAATATATAATGCACTTTCCACTAAATTTACAGGTTATTTACACTCAATATATGCGCAGTTAGAGTGTGCACTTTCAAACAAATAAATACTTTAGTATATTACAGGTTTTTTCTATCAAAAATTGAATGTTGTTTAATTTTATGAGAGTACATGCAGAATATGTGCAAGGGGCATCAGGACTGTGTTGCCATAGCTAAAAAAAACCAAGAGTGACAAGCCAGACCAAAAGAAAATACGATTAAAAGGAAAATACGATAAGGTTCTTTTGTTCAGATAAAAATAAATAGTATGGGCCTTGGGGTTATATTCCCCTCTTCCGGCAACACAGAAAGGAGAGTTCTACGTAGTGAGGGTTATAATCCCTAAGTGCGGCCGAAGGCCGCCTACGCAGAAAGGTGCAGTTGCCTTTCCTTTATGGCCAACCAAAATAGCCATCACTGGGGCGCCAGCCCCAGGTTTACCACAGAAAGGGAATTCTAGTTACCTCATCCTTTTCCAAGGTTACATCACTGGGGCAGTAGCCCCAGTTAGGTTACACAGAAAGGAGAATTCTACGTAGTAAGGGTTATAATCCCTAAGCGCGGCCGAAGGCCGCCTACGCAGAAAGGTGTTCTATGCAAAAGGTGTTCGGCCCCTTTTCTTTAGCAACACAGAAAGGAGAATTCTACGTTGTGAGGGTTATAATCCCTAAGCGCGGCCGAAGGCCACCTACGCAGAAAGGTGTTCAGCCGCTACTGTTTATTTTAATCTGAACAAAATAACCTTATCGTATTTTCTTTTGGTCTTGCTTTCCACTCTTGGTTTTTTAGATATGGCAACACAGTCCTGCTGCCATTTGCACATATTCTGCATGTACTCTCATAAAATTAAAAAACAATCAATTTTTGATAAAAAAAAAGCTGTAATATACTTAAAGTATTTATTTATTTGAACGTGCACACTCTTACTG
>NW_023458569.1:6154527-6155402 GCF_013731165.1 Rhagoletis pomonella | reverse complement strand
CCGTACTAGGGGGTTACCATTCTAAAATTTTCCCTGAATTTCTTAAATGTAAGTTTAAAATTAAAAAAAAAGTCCATTATAAGATTATATTTGTATGAAAAACGTAAATTTTGTGAATTTTTCAAGCAGAATTCTAAATTTCCAAATATATTTAAGTCTTTATTAAAAAAAAACAAGGTTTGTATAGTTATACAGACTCCAATGCCTGTCAGCGCATCCGCCCAGACAGTTCATTAAACACACCCAAGTTTGAGTGATCTACAAGTTATAAGCGTTTTCAGCATTTAACATTTCATTATTAAGTACGGTCAAATAACGTAGATAACAAGACGGGACAACTCGTTATAATTGTAGCGAAAGTGAGTAACAGGGGCGTGCCTTCTCTTTTCATCCAATTAAAAAACTTACTAGAGCAAAAGTGCAGGCACGCCCCTGTTACTCACTTTTGCTACAATTAAAACGAGTTGTCCCTTCTTGATATCTATGTTCATTGGTACGGTGTAATATAACAAGTTATGCACTGAACTATGATAATCTGTACTAGTATCTATAATAATAGACAATAATTTGCAATGTTTTTACACTTTTGCAATTAATTTCGGTTATTATTACAAAGTCATGACTTATGCCACTCTGCCATAGTACGGTTGTTGCTCCCTTTCATACCACAGTAATTTTGTATACAACTCTGAATGAACAAAATTCATGCTCCTTATCATTATCAACGCTGATCAGATTTTACCCCCGAGGAGTTCTCAAAAAGGTTTATTACTATATATACTGTGGTTTATTTGATTCTGTTGTCGGTCGTTATCCAATTTGGAAAAGGCAGAACAGACTTCGAGGTTTTTGTTACCGATGATGTCGATGTCATC
>NW_023458569.1:6152454-6154427 GCF_013731165.1 Rhagoletis pomonella | reverse complement strand
ATTGTTTTTAAGTTATTTGTTGTTAAAATTTCTTAAGTCGTTCCACTTGATTTCCTTATCAAAGAGTGCATTTGTGACATACTTTCATATATATAAATGCACACAATACTACCTAACAGTTTACACTTTTATTTTATTTTTTCTTGTATATAAACCAATTTAATCCAACTTTTATTAACTTGTAATTACATTACATTGCTCCCATATTTTCATGATTCAATAACACATGGTTGCAAACTGACACATAAGATGTGTTGCCATACCGTACAAAACAATACAATAGAAAGAATTCTACGTAGTGAGGGTTATAATCCCTAAGTGCGGCCGGATGCCGCCTACGCAGAAAGGTGTTCTCTGCATAAGGTGTTCAGCCCCTCTTCTTTGGCAACACAGAAAGGAGAATTCTATGTAGTGAGGGTTATAATCCCTAAGTGCGGCCGAAGGCCGCCCACGCAGAAAGGTGTTCTCTGCAAAAGGTGTTCAGTCCCTCTTCTTTGGCAACACAGAAAGGAGAATTCTACGTAGTGAGGGTGATAATCCCTAAGTGCGGCCGAAGGCCGCCTACGCAAAAAGGTGTTATCTGTCAAATGTGTTCAGCCGCCCCCTTCTTCGGCAACACAGAAAAGAGAATTCTACTAAGTGAAAATTCCGAATTAAAAATCCGCTTTTATTATTCAAAATCTCAGTCTGGCAGCACCAAGTTCTATGTTATTTTGCTATCTTATTCATCGTTTATATGAAAACTTTAACAATAAATTATATAAGAACTATAGGGTTGCTAGAAAAAAGGGGGTGTTTTTGAAATCAGGGGGTCCTATTCTACCCCCCTTTTTCTAGAATTTGCCGTCCGTCTACTAAAATTTTCCTTGGTCGCCAGCGAACATTTAGCCATTCAATTTTTTTTTCGTGCAACCCTGCGTGAGTGGAAAGCAAAAGTTGAACGCAAAATCGGCTCGTGCGAACACCTTTTAATACTCGTATTGAAATCCGAACTAAAGCTGGATTTACATGACACGATTTTCTAAGCTATTCAACATTGCTTAAGAACAGTTGGGGGAAAATTTTCCTCAAATTAGGTCCAAATTTGAAAAAAATAAAAATGAGGGCGTGTAGAGGAGCTTTTTTTTTATTTAAAAAGTTATTAACTTTTAAGTTTGCACAATTCACCATACAAATTTCATTGATTAAATCCCGCGAAAAAATCGCATAAAAAATGTCAACAAAGTCCGGGCTGGTTTCGGCTGTCCCACAATGTAATTTGAGTTTAACTTTTTAAACAGGTGACCACTCTCTTCAAGCACCTCAAAAATATTTTAATTGTTGCACAGTATTTTAAGCACAACACTTATTTAACTAAGTTCGACTTTTCAAACTGGTGGCACCCCTCCTCAATGTAATTAAAAAATAAAGTGTATTCAAAACCATTTCGATTGATACCTATATTGTGGTATTTTATTTAACTTATTAAATAATTTGATTTTGATTCTCTACATATGGCACACAACTAAAGCCATATAACACATCTACGGGGCAAGCCCTTTCATTTTACACCTACCTCCTTCTTGAAAATTGAACGAAAGATACAGATTTTATGACTTGGTGTTAAATATTTAATGCAAACATCTGCGGCAGCGATTATTTGAATTTGATTTTCTAACCTGTGGCAACCCTTTTCATAGAACTAAAACTATGATGCAGACCCGAAGGACAAGCCTTTAATTTGACACCTCATTTTTTTAAATTGAACGAACGACAGAGATTTTATGACTTGGTGTTAAATATTTAACGCAAACATCTCCGAACTCGATTAAGAAGTTTTTCTTCAAAATAAATTTGGAAAATTCGAATTAAATCGAATTTGCACCACCAAATTTCGAATCGAATAATCGAATGATTGGGCAATGATCGAAATTCGGAAAAAATCGAATTTCAACCCTCCACTACCATTTCCCCCTTACCCAAGAACCGCATTA
>NW_023458569.1:6147558-6152354 GCF_013731165.1 Rhagoletis pomonella | reverse complement strand
TGTAGCAAAAGTGAGTAACAGGGGCGTGCCTTCACTTTTGCTCTAGTAAGTTTTTTAATTGGATGAAAAGAGAAGGCACGCCCCTGTTACTCACTTTCGCTACAATTATAACGAGTTGTCCCGTCTTGTTATCTACGTTATTTGACCGTACTTGATAATGAACTGTTAAATGCTGAAAACGCTTATAACTTGTAGATCACTCAAACTTGGGTGTGTTTAATGAACTGTCTGGGCGGATGCGCTGGCAGGCATTGGACTCTGTATAACTATAAAAACCTTGTTTTTTTTAATAAAGACTTAAATATATTTGGAAATTTAGAATTCTGCTTGAAAAATTCACAAAATTTACGTTTTTCATACAAATATAATCTTATAATGGACTTTTTTGAAATTTTAAACTTACATTTAAGAAATTCAGGGAAAATTTTAGAATGGTAACCCCTAGCACGGAATTAAGGAAAATAGGCGGGGGAGGGGGTAGAGGGGGTTCTAAAGGGGGTATATGTAAAGTTTTAAAGCGCGGAACCTTATAGTTTTTAAGTTATTTGTTATTAAAGTTTGTAATTTTCACCAACTTGTGTGGGACTATTTCACAATATATAATGCACTTTCCACTAAATTTACACGTTATTTACACTCAATATATGCGCAGTAAGAGTGTGCACGTTCAAATAAATAAATACTTTAAGTATATTACAGCTTTTTTTTATCAAAAATTGATTGTTTTTTAATTTTATGAGAGTACATGCAGAATATGTGCAAATGGCAGCAGGACTGTGTTGCCATATCTAAAAAACCAAGAGTGGAAAGCAAGACCAAAAGAAAAACTTCTTAATCGAGTTCGGAGATGTTTGCGTTAAATATTTAACACCAGGTCATTAAATCTCTGTCGTTCGTTCAATTTAAAAAAAATGAGGCGTCAAATTAAAGGCTTGTCCTTTGGGTCTGCATCATAGTTTTAGTTCTATGAAAAGGGTTGCCACAGGTTAGAAAATCAAATGTTTGCATTAAATATTTAACACCAAGTCATAAAATCTGTATCTTTCGTTCAATTTTCAAGAAGGAGGTAGGTGTAAAATGAAAGGGCTTGCCCCGTAGATGTGTGTGGCTTTAGTTGTGTGCCATATGTAGAGAATCAAAATCAAATTATTTAATAAGTTAAATAAATTACCACAATATAGGTATCAATCGAAATGGTTTTGAATACACTTTATTTTTTAATTACATTTAGGAGGGGTGCCACCAGTTTGAAAAGTCGAACTTAGTTAAATAAGTGTTGTGCTTAAAATACTGTGCAACAATTAAAATATTTTTGAGGTGCTTGAAGAGAGTGGTCACCTGTTCAAAAAGTTAAACTCAAATTACATTGTGGGACAGCCGAAACCAGCCCGGACTTTGTTGACATTTTTATGCGATTTTTTCGCGGGATTTAATCAATGAAATTTGTATGGTGAATTGTGCAAACTTAAAAGTTAATAACTTTTTAAATAACAAAAAAGCTCCTCTACACGCCCTCATTTTTATTTTTTTCAAATTTGGACCAAATTTAAGGAAAATTTTCCCCCTGCGATTTTTCAATCACCATTTACACGATGGACTGTTCTTAAGCAATGTTGAATAGCTTAGAAAATCGTCTCATGTAAATCCAGCTTTAGTTCGGATTTCAATACGAGTATTAAAAGGTGTTCGCACGAGCCGATTTTGCGTTCAACTTTTGCTTTCCACTCACGCAGGGTTGCACGAAAAAAAAATTGAATGGCTAAATGTTCGCTGGCGACCAAGGAAAATTTTAGTAGACGGACGGCAAATTCTAGAAAAAGGGGGGTAGAATAGGACCCCCTGATTTCAAAAACACCCCCTTTTTTCTAGCAACCCTATAGTTCTTATATAATTTATTGTTAAAGTTTTCATATAAACGATGAATAAGATAGCAAAATAACATAGAACTTGGTGCTGCCAGACTGAGATTTTGAATAATAAAAGTGGATTTTTAATTCGGAATTTTCACTTAGTAGAATTCTCTTTTCTGTGTTGCCGAAGAAGGGGGCGGCTGAACACATTTTGCAGATAAGACCTTTTTGCGTAGGCGGCCTTCGGCCGCACTTAGGGATTATCACCCTCACTACGTAGAATTCTCCTTTCTGTGTTGCCAAAGAAGAGCGACTGAACACCTTTTGCAGAGAACACCTTTCTGCGTGGGCGGCCTTCGGCCGCACTTAGGAATTATAACCCCCACTACATAGAATTCTCCTTTCTGTGTTGCCAAAGAAGAGGGGCTGAACACCTTATGCAGAGAACACCTTTCTGCGTAGGCGGCATCCGGCCGCACTTAGGGATTATAACCCTCACTACGTAGAATTCTTTCTATTGTATTGTTTTGTACGGTATGGCAACACATCTTATGTGTCAGTTTGCAACCATGTGTTATTGAATCATGATTGTAAATATGGGTGCAATGTAATGTAATTACAAGTTAATAAAAGTTGGATTAAATTGGTTTATATACAAGAAAAAATAAAATAAAAGTGTAAACTGTTAGGTAGTATTGTGTGCATTTATATATATGAAAGTATGTCACAAATGCACTCTTTGATAAGGAAATCAAGTGGAACGACTTGAGAAATTTTATACATGTTTTAGAGGATACCTCCCTTAACATTCTGACCAAGTTTCAATTGTTTATTCTACCTGGTTTTCTTACAACGCAACGTGCGGCTGACTACTAAAGCCCACCCGGCGACCAACTTTGATGAAAGCGATCAGTTGAAAGGCCGTTCAACCAAAAGTAGAATGTAAAGTTGAACAATTCAAACGCCTTTTTATGGCGAATATTTTGATATGTTTTTTATATTTTGATATTTTTAGCAATTCAATTTTTTTTCGTGCAACCCTGCGTGAGTTAAACGCAAAAGTTGCCTGTAAAATCGTAGCGTGCGAAAGCCCTATTCAAAGCCCTTGGTTCAAAAGTATCGATACCAAAAAACTTTTTATCGAACGAAAAGTATCGATTGTGCACTTGTATTTAGTCGTATCGTTTCATGCCTAATTATATTAAAGCACAGTATATATAGTAATAAACCTTTTTGAGTACTCCTCGGGGGTAAAATCTGATCAGCGTTGATAATGAGAAGGAGCATGAATTTTATTCATTCAGAGTTGTATACAAAATTACTGTGGTATGAAAGGGAGCAACCACCGTACTATGGCAGAGTGGCATAAGTCATGACTTTGTAATAATAACCGAAATTAATTGCAAAAGCGTAAAAACATTGCAAATTATTGTCTATTATTATTGATACTAGTAAAGATTATCATAGTTCAGTGCATAACTTGTTATATTACACCGTACCAATGAACATAGATATCAAGAAGGGACAACTCGTTTTAATTGTAGCAAAAGTGAGTAACAGGGGCGTGCCTTCACTTTTGCTCTAGTGAGTTTTTTAATTGGATGAAAAGAGAAGGCACGCCCCTGTTACTCACTTTCGCTACAATTATAACGAGTTGTCCCGTCTTGTTATCTACGTTATTTGACCGTACTTGATAATGAGCCTACGCAGAAAGGTGTTCTATGCAAAAGGTGTTCGGCCCCTTTTCTTTAGCAACACAGAAAGGAGAATTCTACGTTGTGAGGGTTATAATCCCTAAGCGCGGCCGAAGGCCACCTACGCAGAAAGGTGTTCAGCCGCTGATCCCCCTACTGTTTACTTTAATCTGAACAAAATAATCGTATCGTATTTTCTTTTGGTCTGGCTTTCCATTTAACAGTTCATTATCAAGTACGGTCAAATAACGTAGATAACAAGACGGGACAACTCGTTATAATTGTAGCGAAAGTGAGTAACAGGGGCGTGCCTTCTCTGATGCCATTTGCACATATTCTGCATGTACTCTCATAAAATTAAACAACATTAAATTTTTGATAAAAGAGCTGTAATATACTAAAGTATTTATTTGTTTGAACGTGCGCACTCTAACTGCGCATATATTGAGTGTAAATAACCTGTAAATTTAGTGGAAAGTGCATTATATATTGTAAAATAGTGCCATACAAGTTGGTTAATATTACAAACTTTAATAACAAATTCCTTAAAAAGTATAAGGTTGCGCGCTTTGAAACTTCATACAGGGAACTATTAGACCCCCCACTACCTCCCATATTTTCCTTAATGCTGTACTCCGGGGTTACCAATCTAAAGCCCACCCGAAATTCATTCAGTGCTATAATTACGATTTGAGTTCTCCAGTTTATAAAACACAAGCGTTAATTATGTACTTAACTATTGATATTATTCTTCATTAAGCATGAATATCAGCATATATTAAAGATGAATATTATATTTAACCTACATTTTGTTCATAAATAACACATAATTATGTGTATTTTATCCTCGAAAAGAACATTTCTAAACATGACCCGAAATTCCCCACAGTAAGTGTTGCCGTGCGCGCAAAACGAAAATGTTGCACACAACCCAAAGGTACTCCTCGGGGACCAAATGGTGTAAAACTGCGAAAAGGTTTATTACCGTATATACTGTGTATTAAAGTGACACACAAAAATTGTCTCCTGTGTCAAAAAAGAAAAGCAAATAAATTTGAAAAATTGTGATAAATTTTAAATTCGATCAAATCCGGAACGTAAACGTCTGACAACAAGAATACTTTTTTTTTGTAGGGAAAATCGACTACAAAAGTACCAATTAAATTTAAACGGATTTAAAAGGGTTACAATTCGTTATTGTGAAAATCAATTAATTTACAGGGAACTGTAAGAAGCAACTAAATGGATATGA
>NW_023458569.1:6141523-6147458 GCF_013731165.1 Rhagoletis pomonella | reverse complement strand
ATCAATTAATTTACAGGGAACTGTAAGAAGCAACTAAATGGATATGAATTTTGCTGATTTGAAAAAGGAAGCAGCTGCTACCGCTGCGGATGTTTTTTCTCCTACCGCTGAAGCTGCAAAGAAAGCAACAAATGACACATATGACTTGCTAGGTGGTAGTGGTTGTCGCGCATCAACGAGCGCACGAGATGACAACACGCACACGGAACACTACTTTGAAAATGAGCAGAGGGGTATTGATTTTGAACACGTCGATCCACAATCTTTCGTACAACTTATGTCTGCTGGTGCAAAAGAGGCACAGGTGCAGTTGGATGCCAAGTTCGCACAACGTAATGATTTCGACGACTTCTTTTCCAATGCATCTAAGGATTTACAGTCTATTGGTCAACCGTTGCAACGTGATTTTAAGCAGAATGCACATGATTTTATTAATGCCGAACGTGGGCTCTTTAGGACTCCTGGGGATATTGCGGCTCCTATACCAGCTACAGTTCCACGTGTACACAACCACCCAACTGAGTCAGCTGGCAAGGAAGAAGATTTATTAAATTTCAGTGATGGCGATACCACACAACAACGTGCACTTGCGCAACCATTTTTAGAAGATGTGGGTAATAAGTTTGCCCCTTCTGCACCAGCAGCGCCTGCAATAACCACGAACACTTTTTATGACGATGATCTAGGTGTAGGAAAATCAACCCATTCCGCTTCCAATAAGGACTCGGATACAGATTCTCCGTCTTTGTCTTTTAATCCATCACCGGCTAAGAAAAATCCAGTAATAGCTGCCCTCAAAGAGCTGGATAATGAAAAATTTATATCATCTGAAGATCTACTGGGGGATTTCAAAGAAGAGCGTACGGCAACACCTCACTTCCACACTACTGGGAATACAGCTAAATCTGAAACTATAACGCTGGTACAGCTACCGAAAACTTCGGTACCCGTCACTGATTTAGATGCAGAAGTGGAGCCTGGGTTTCCTTCTTCACAAGTCGAAGAAGTCAAAAATTATGTGTTGTCGAAGGCTACAACCGCGACAGGTACGAAAACAGCCGATGAAGCTGCCATTGCAGCTGCAACCAAGCCAGCCGCTGTTACTGAGCCCGCTGGTTCCACCTTAGCCAAAACATCTTCGATATCGCCTAAAAAAGATACAACTGAAGCAGTCAAAACCAGAATAGCGTTGCCAGTTCCTACAAAGGAAAACAAACTCTCGCATCAACATTTGGATCAACCCAAGATTGTTTCTGTAGAAGAAATTTTCTACAAATATGGATTGGGTGAGTACAACAAATTTCTACATACATACATGAAATTTTGTCTAATAAAGAATCGTATTTTCTGGTAAATTTTTCTCGAACTTTGTGATTCATCATTTATGTGTATGTTTATTTACAACATACAGTTGCCCACGAAATAGTAAAAGTGCGATCTTTTGACCAGTTTTGGGAATTCTTTTGTTTGTTTAATGTTTTATGAAAGCCTAGCTGGTTATACAACTAAAACAATACAAAATAACATTTCAAACCTTTTAATCAGAATCATTTGAAAAAAAATCGGTACGCAGTTTTTTAGCTTTTTTATTGCATTATAAAGGAGTGCAAGTTTCAAGATGGTAAAAAATCCCATATGTTCGACAAGTTTTTTTTTTATATGGAAGACACTGCCAGCAAAAAAAATATTGCCATAATCAACTGTATTTTTTGAAGGCAACTTCATTAAACTAGAGTTATGTGGGCTACGAAACTGCCTCTGAAAGTTTTTTTCTAAAGATTCTGATTAAAAAAGTGTACACCTTAGTTATTTGTACAATGATTTTGGGTTGTTGTGTCCAACGGCGTGAACCGCAACTAAAAATAAAAACTTTACCATACTGTGTAGTCGAAGGACCAAACTTTAATCTAAAACAAAGATTCAAATTTCCGAGCACTAGTTTATGAATAAATTCTGTTCGAATTATTCTCCGTCGGCTCCAAATATATCCGGAATCCGGCTTATCCAGCCGTTTTATGTTATCCAACAATCCGGCCGTTTTTATTTTCAGCCTAATTGCGTAAGTCGTGTCAACATCTACTACCGTACTGAAATAACTAAACGACAAAAATAGTCGAAAACGATGCAGTGCCGCCAAGTTTTTCTGTTTTAATACACTAGTCGAGCCGAAATTTAGGCAATGATATGAAATTTTCGATACTATTGGACTCTCGAAAATCGATTTGCATTCGACAGACTCTCGCAATGAGGCTGTTTATCCGACAATCTGGCAGGATACTGGCTAAAGTCCGGCCGGATTTCTGGATATCAATTTTATAGACATGGTGACCATATTAACTAACGTAAAATAAAGGACTTGTTTGAAAATGAATTGGGAATACGTACACACTATTTGTATGATACAAGTACCTTGCCCATATCGTAATTTAAATCAAATGGTTCATGCAGCACCAATGAGCTGAGTGTTATTTCTGGTTTCAAATGGCTGCATATTAGGGCGGGTCGAAAATCTATTTTTTCTCAAATCCCTTGGTAATAGTGAAAATATATTCTATCATGAAGTCAACAACAAGCCTGCAAAATATTAGTATTTTATTTTAGTTGTAAGAGCCCGCGCATCGATCGCAAGTGACCCACAGCACACTAGTCGAATAAGACCAATTCTTGTTGAAAATTCTGGGTTCGGCAAAAAGGTTTGGTGCATATTATTTGATAATGAATCCGTTTACGCAAAAGATAAAGACAAATTTCATTTCTCGCAGCCCTTTAGCTTATCTTTAATCTCAAGGTTATTTGTTTTCAATAAAATTTGAATTGTTCCCTTGATAATTGCACTGGCCTATTGTCAAAAGATGTAAAGAACAGCTTTAATATTGCTGGCGTGCATTTAGGTCGCTGGTTCCAAATATTCTAATCTTTTTTTAATATTAGCTATAGTTTGCGAATTTTTGCAAATTTAGGAACAATTTCGGTAACTCTAATAGAAAAGCCATTATTTGCCATCATCGTGGAAAATTTTTGTTTATGCAAATGAGTATGGAAACACTGAACAGGCACAGTTTCTAGAAACACATTAATAGTTTACTTATGTTTATGCATACAATATAAAAATTGCAAATATAAGAAAATGACAAAAAAAATTGTTCAAAATTTTTTTTTATTTTAAAATAATTTGTTTATAATCTGAAAGATTTTAATAATATTATTATCAAAAATCAATAACATTAAGTCTCGCCTTCAATTTGGTAATTATTAAGTACCGATCGAGTAACATTTACCAAAGTTATATCGAAAAACTTAAGTGGATCTCCAGTTTTTTTCTAAAAAAAATTTCTCTTCAATTGTATAAATAACTTCTAAATGATATAACCGGATTCCAGAAAAGTGTGTCGGGAGTGACTTTTCGTTCAAGCTAAATGCAAAGCAATATCGTCCAATTGGAGAGTCCTCAAAAGGATTTCCCAGGATATGTTAAATACTATTGCATTTACCTGCAGTCACTTTTTCACATAATGGAATTAACTAAAATATGTATGTATATCTAAACACTTATTGCACGTCCCCTACTTTCATATAACGACAGATTTAGAAACCGCGAACAATTTTCAAGACTGCATAAATGGACTTAAAATGGGCGTTTCTCACCCTAATTGTATTATGTTGATGTATGTAAATACTTATATGCTTGAAACTACTATTAACTTATCAAACGATTCCTAATCTTTGACGATACATGTTTGACTTCATTCACCACGATCTTGAAAACTGATCAAATCGGCGGGACCAAGTCCATGGTCCTTTTAATATTATTGTGGCGACGGCAAGTAAAAGACTTCGATTAATATGTTAAAATGATATACTTTGTACTTTTAATGATTTAAAGACTTGAACAAATTAGGTATATGTAATGCAAAATCAAATACAGATGACGTTGAACAAAATGCAGGTATGTGCGTTGATCGTTGACAATGTTGATTGATGGCGATGGGGAAGTGCTGCCCTTGCTACTCGTTCGCGCTCTGATTTTGCAATGAAATCGTTTGCAATCAACTGGATTCTAGTGCTGTAACTGCCAATTTCGTTTTGCCCTCTCATACTTTGTTGCGGCGAATTCGAAGGATGGAAGGACAAGACGAAATTAGGTAGTTCAGTGCTGGGAAACGACAGTTATATAAACATCCGAAAACATTAAAACGTTTGAAATAAATCTCGTCTCACTTTTTTACATTTTTCACTTTGTTGCTGAAGTAATGAAGAATTTTAAATTCATAAAGGAAAATTGTCGTTTTTGTAAGTTTTATCTTAATATCTTTAATACTTGTAGGCTTGTTGAAAAATGATAAATGAACGTGAGGTACTAAATTTAATAACTCTTAACTTGATACATCGTCCTGTTTAAAGCAATTAACGCATTCTATAGATATTACAAGCCAAAGTTTCATTTTCAAAATTCATACACTTTGATTCCTTTGCGCGGGCTAAAGATAAGTTTTAAATAAATGTTTCGTGGCCTATAACGATTGCCTTAGACCTAAGACATCATAATATTACTATTACAATACGGTAAAAAGCCTTTTATTTTCCTCAAAAAAAATTGACCCAGCCTACTGCATATATCTTCATTCTCGCCTAGTGTAACCGCTGCTGATATTTTGTCGTATGCTTCTAAGTCAGCTATAATCGATAAAAAGTGGATGGTTTGCTACCCGCTCATAAAGAAGGATTCTGATATTAGTAAGCTCAGAAAAATGAACTTCAAACTGGGGATTCTGGATTGCGGCTACGAGAAGCTGCTTAAGGCGGACATATGGCCAACGAGTGTGCTGATTCGTCCATTTCGTTTTTTTCAACGAACGGAGCTCCTCAGAAAGAGGCATAACAAACCCTGTGGTAGGAAAAGCAATTAAAATATATTATCAAAATGTTTCCGGCCTCCGAACAAAGTCTCAGGCACTTTTTGAAATGAGTTCTCAATCAGATTATGATAGTTATATACTGATTGAGACCTGGATCAATGCAAATTTTTTCGATAATGAGTTTTTTGATGCCAACTTGTGCAACGTTTTTCGCAAAGACCGACGCTATTTTAAAACGGGACTCTCTAGAGGAGGTGGATTGCTCATAGCAGTTCGACGAAACTATCTATCCTCGCTTGTCCATTTGGTGAACGCGGATACCCTGCTGGATCAGCTCTGCGTTTCTGTCAATGGCTTGTCTAAACTTCTTGTATGCGCTTCCTATGTTCCGCCGTCTAGTGCTGAATCTTTAGATAAAGCGCATGTGGATAATATTCTTGCTTTAGCTTCTAATATTGAAAATCTTTGTATTGTTGGTGATTTTAACTTGTGTGACATTAACTGGTCTAGTTTGGAAAATAGTCTAGCCTTATATCCCACGAATGTTAACAGTGGCTGTGAATGTTATGTTATTGATAATTTTTTAAGTATTAACCTATTACAAATTAATAGTTTTTCCAATAAACTACCTAGATTCCTAGACCTTATCTTTATTACCTTGACCTTACACTTATTGAGTGCCTCGATCCTTTATCGACTCCCGGTCTACATCATGTCCCTCTTATTCTTCATTTAGAGTTTTATGAGTTTAGACCTATTTTAGCGGATAGTATTCCTACTAGCTTCTGCTATAGAAAATGCAACATTGGTGCTGTAAATGATGCGGTTTCATCTGTAGACTGGGATTCGTTATTTGCGGGTGTCGGTGTTTCGGATTGTGATCTATTATTTTTATTGGCCAAATAATAGACATAAGAACGATTATGAGTGTTAGTCACCCTGTGACATTCCTACATTCTAATTCATATACATACATACGTCAAAATTCAGAATGATAGAATACAAATCGGCAAAAACCAAAGTAGCGGTATGCCTGATGGCGCCACCATTGCTTTTCACCGTACTGTAAATTTCCTCGT
>NW_023458569.1:6140144-6141423 GCF_013731165.1 Rhagoletis pomonella | reverse complement strand
TTTGAAAAAATGGTAGAAGTGATATCACTTCTACCATTTTTTCAAATTATTGTTGCTTTTCCACAATAAATTTTCATTTAAAAAATGGCCTCGAGCTCATTATAAAATTGTTGAATAACTACATATGTTAATCGTAAATCCCGTTTTGTTTGTATAACTTGGGCCTGTTTTTGAACTTTCTAAAAAGGGAAGTATTTTGGCTAAGCAGTTACTTAATTTTGAATTATTATAACTTTTATAAGATAATATTTATTTCACTATGATCCTGTAAAAACAAAGCAACCTAACTGATTTAGGGGTGGGCTTTAGATTGGTAACCCCAGAGTACAGCATTAAGGAAAATATGGGGGGTAGAGGGGGGTCTAATAGTTCCCTGTATGAAGTTTCAAAGCGCGCAACCTTATACCTTTTAAGGAATTTGTTATTAAAGTTTGTAAATTTAACCAACTTGTATGGCACTATTTTACAATATATAATGCACTTTCCACTAAATTTACAGGTTATTTACACTCAATATATGCGCAGTTAGAGTGTGCACGTTCAATCAAATAAATAATTTAGTATATTACAGCTTTTTTATCAAAAATTTAATGTTGTTTAATTTTATGAGAGTACATGCAGAATATGTGCAAATGGCATCAGGACTGTGTTGCCATAGCTAAAAAAAAAACCAAGAGTGGAAAGCAAGACCAAAAGAAAATACGGTTAAAAGGAAAATACGATAAGGTTCTTTTGTTCAGATAAAAATAAATAGTAGGGGGCTTGGGGTCATATGCCCCTCTTCCGGCAACACAGAAAGGAGAGTTCTACGTAGTGAGGGTTATAATCCCTAAGTGCGGCCGAAGGCCGCGTACGCAGAAAGGTGCAGTTGGCTTTCCTTTATGGCCAACCAAAATAGCCATCACTGGGGCGCCAGCCCCAGGTTTACCACAGAAAGGGAATTCTAGTTACCTCATCCTTTTCCAAGGTTACATCACTGGGGCGGTAGCCCCAGTTAGGTCACACAGAAAGGAGAATTCTACGTAGTAAGGGTTATAATCCCTAAGCGCGGCCGAAGGCCGCCTACGCAGAAAGGTGTTCTATGCAAAAGGTGTTCGGCCCCTTTTCTTTGGCAACACAGAAAGGAGAATTCTACGTTGGCGGCCGAAGGCCACCTACGCAGAAAGGTGTTCAGCCGCTGAGCCCCCTACTGTTTATTTTAATCGGAACAAAATAACCTTATCGTATTTTCTTTTGGTCTTGCTTTCCACTCTTGGTTTTTTAGATATGGCAACACAGT
>NW_023458569.1:6139690-6140044 GCF_013731165.1 Rhagoletis pomonella | reverse complement strand
ACAATGCACTTTCCACTAAATTTACAAGTTATTTACACTCAATATATGCGCGGTAAGAGTGTGCACGTTCAAATAAATAAATACTTTAAGTATATTACGGCTTTTTTTTAATCAAAAATTGATTGTTTTTTAATTTTATGAGAGTACATGCAGAATATGTGCAAATGGCGGCAGGACTGTGTTGCCATAGCTAAAAAACCAAGAGTGGAAAGCAAGACCAAACGAAAATACGATAAGGTTATTTTGTTCAGATTAAAATAAACAGTAGGGGGCTCAGCGGCTGAACACCTTTCTGCGTAGGCGGCCTTCGGCCGCGCTTAGGGATTATAACCCTTACTACGTAGAATTCTCCTA
>NW_023458569.1:6139014-6139590 GCF_013731165.1 Rhagoletis pomonella | reverse complement strand
TTCTGCGTAGGCGGCCTTCGGCCGCGCTTAGGGATTATAACCCTTACTACGTAGAATTCTCCTTTCTGTGTTGCCGGAAGAGGGGCATATGACCCCAAGCCCCCTACTATTTATTTTTATCTGAACAAAAGAACCTTATCGTATTTTCCGTTTAACCGTATTTTCTTTTGGTCTTGCTTTCCACTCTTGGTTTTTTTTTAGCTATGGCAACACAGTCCTGATGCCATTTGCACATATTCTGCATGTACTCTCATAAAATTAAACAACATTAAATTTTTGATAAAAAAGTTGTAATATACTAAATTATTTATTTGATTGAACGTGCACACTCTAACTGCGCATATATTGAGTGTAAATAACCTGTAAATTTAGTGGAAAGTGCATTATATTGTTACGATTATCCTTGAACCCTCGTCCGGATTACCCAAATATACTCGGGCTCGTATCGCTGGATTGTTAAATAAATGCTAACGATGACCGAATTGTAGTACAATTAACTTTATTGTACAACAAACAATTTTACAATACTTGCTAATACAGTAAAAATACTACAATACTTGTTAAGGCAATTACAAC
>NW_023458569.1:6135221-6138914 GCF_013731165.1 Rhagoletis pomonella | reverse complement strand
CCATTCGAACGACGTGGCCAAGCCAGCGGAGCCGCTGTATTTTCATTCGCTACACTATGTCCCTTTCGTTGTAAAGCTCATACAACTCATCGTTCCATCGTCTGCGGTACTCCCGTCGCCAACGCGCAGAGGTCTGTATATCTTCCCTAAGATCATTCTCTCCAATACTTCAAGAGCCGTCTCATCGAATATTGTCATTGTCTAAGCTTCTGCGCCATATACCCGCATGGGCATGATGAGCGACTTATAGAGTGCGGTTTTTGTACGTCGAGAGAGAACTTTACTCCCGAATTGTCTATTTAGTCCAAAGTTGCATTTGTTGGCTAGAGTGATTCTGCATTGCGTGCTAAATTTAAATTGAACCTATGCTAAATTTTAGCCTGCTTAATTGGAGCAGTTCTAACGCAAGACAACATTTCTGATCAATCAGTTGTATGGGAGCTAGATGTTATAGTGAACCGATTTCGATGATTTTATGGAATAGTTAAGGTAATATTAAAAAACGGTTATGTCCAAAATTTTAGTAAAATATCTTCAAAAATTAAAGATTTTTTTTTATAAAATATTTAAAATTTAAGCAAATTTTCAAGTAAAGCTATCTCAAAAACTGAAGTCGATCCGGTAAAACTGGGGACGCTATTTCATTTAGAAGGCTCCAATTACGTAGGAATGACTATCAGAACCTTTGTCGAAAAAAGTTGATTTGATACCTCGTTCGAAATATTCTGACTACAAGAAGGAGCATCATTAAATGTAGTAAATCAGGGGTTTTACACACATCTAGAGAAAGTTTTTTTTTATTTTTTTAAGCATTTTACAGGTATGTATATGTAACATTACAAGGGATAGTAGTTACAAAAAGATTTAGATCGTTTCGACGTATTTTCCAAACGCGTCTTCAATTAGGATATTTTTGGAATAAAAATTACGCTCGCAGAATATTTTATATTTAAAGTTGATTTATTCTGAAAGCATACCTCTTGCTAAGGTATCAAATTATTCGTATTTAATTGTTTGTAGACCACAATACATACTTAAAAAGTTTTTAAAATGAAATGCTTCAAAAACTATACGCGATAACCGATAATTTTGAAAATTGTGAAAAGTAGAGTTACACACTTTTGGTTACTTGCCATCTAGTTATTTTTTGAAGTACACTTTAGTTACCAACTACATATCGACGGCTAAGTGGAAGATCGACCTATCTCGGCAGCCAGTTCGAAAACGCCCTATCTCAGAAAATTTTTCAACATCGTTCTATCTCAGAAAACTTTTCAAGAACGCCCTACTTCAGAATTTGATTGGAAAACACCCTACCTCAGAATTTTGTTGAATAATGCCCTATCGCAGCTGCCGATTCAAAAACGCCCTATCTCAGCTTATTTTCAATGTATTTTCGTTTGAGATAGGGCGCTTCTGAACCGAATTCTGAGATAGGGCGTTCTTCAACAAAATTCTGAGATAGAGTGTT
This sequence comes from Rhagoletis pomonella, assembly GCF_013731165.1. Classification (NCBI taxonomy): domain Eukaryota; kingdom Metazoa; phylum Arthropoda; class Insecta; order Diptera; family Tephritidae; genus Rhagoletis; species Rhagoletis pomonella. Next base: position 6,137,443 of record NW_023458569.1, on the reverse strand, counting down.
TTTCAATAAAATTCTGAAATAGGTTTTTTTTCAATAATATTCTGAAGTAGGGCGTTCTTCAAAAGTTTTCTAAGATAGGGCGTTTTCGAACCGGCTGCCGAGATAGGTCGATCTTCCACTCAGCCATCGATAAGAAGTGTACACATAAGTACTAATTGCACATACAATTTCAAACCAGTATATGGTGTGCTTCAAAAGTTATGACATAATTAATTTTTCACCTCTTAAAAATTACATAAAAAATTCACTTGTTTTAATATTTTTTTGAAGTAAATCATCTATAACTCAAAAGTTATGCAACAAATTGATTAAACATTTTTTGGAGGCTGCAAGTATACGTCTATGAATTATATCCAAAAGCAATCAGCTTGATATGGTTCACAAAAATGAAAATAAAACTAAATAACACTAAGGTTACCTGTTTTTTAGATTTGCCCATATGCTTAAATTTTACTTCTTAATTTCGGGGATTACTACTAGTTTTAATAAGTTATCAGTTTAATTTCTTGTAAAATTTACGTTTAGGTCTATGCATCTTAAGCAAACATCGAAAATTTTGTTTAGAAAATCAATGGGAAGTAATTGCAGAAACAATTAAAATGTTTGCTGAGCAACCGAGATGTCTGCTTTTTAAATAACACAGGTTTACAATAAAAAAGTGTCTGCATACTGAACCAAACCTGAATATCCCTATGTTATTCGACGCGCTGAATGCGAATCCGACATCTGTTCAATATGCATAAGTTTTTTTTTTGTAAACCTGTGTAATTTTTTTAAAACAAATCGGCAAGTACATATCGTCCCTCGCATGCCAGAAACATGAATGTGTAAAAATGACAATTTTGGGACATCAAGTTTGAAAGTTTTTTTTACGATACTTAACTCTGCATTCATGTAATTGACATTGCGAAATATGTATTTTCCGTGTACGCACGGTATTCTGAACATAGAATATCCAAAGGTTAATCAAGTCAACCCAATAACTCAAAATTGGTAAATTTGCACATTCATGCTTCTGGCATATGTATTAACTTAACATTTATTCATTTTTTTAAGCCTGTTCTACATATTTTTGTAGTATGAAAATAGTAGCTATATTTCGACACCTGATTGGAAGATCTACCAGTCTCGGCAGGCAGTTCGAAAACGCCCTAACTCAGAAAACTTATCAAGAACGTCCTATATCAGAATTTTATTGAAAAATACCCAGAATACCCTATATCAAATGAAAATATGTATATTGAAAATGTGCTGCGACAGGGCGTTTTTGAACGGAATTCTGAGATAGAGCGTTCTTTAACCAAATTATGAAATAAGGCATTCTTGAAAAGTTTTCTGAAATAGGGCGTTTTGGAACTGGCTGCCGAAATAGGTAGAGTTTCCACTAAGGTGTCGATTTCCTGTTAATATTCTTCCAGTCAATAAAATGTAAGTTTAGTCCTCCACGCTACTTATTAAACTAAATTTATATTTGGCTATTAGTTAAGATTGTCTTTTCATATGGAACCATTTAGTTCACACATATGTATTAATAAGGATTAATCAATCAACTACATTAAACTTTCGAAATAAAATTTTGGAGGGATCTTTTTATATGGCAGAAAGAAAATCTTCCTTAAACATTTGTATGAAAAATTACTTTTTTATTGAGACGAAAAGTAAGAGCAAAGCAAAACAAAATAATCGGAGGATGCCAGATCTTTCATACAATTTATTTTATTTAAAATTAATTTGCAAGACTTGTGAATTTTTTTAGAGATAGATTTCGGGGCCCCCGGGCCCGCGGTACAATTCTGAAAAACGTCGGGATGAGCGGGTTCGGAAATCAAAAATTGAATTTCGGGACGGCCGGGATCGGGACTTAATATTTAGTCCCATGCCCATCTCTACTCTCAATCCCTGCGCCACCTAACGGCAGACAAACACACTGATCCAACAATCATTCAGTGCGATTTAGAAATCTGGAAGAAAATGGTTCCAATTGAATGATTCTTGCCATTTTATATTATAGATGTAGGTGTATCAAATTCCATTACCTAATCATAAGTGGTTCCAGATATAAGCGATATGGAAATTGCATTGCATATGCAGCTGCATACAATTTCAGAACGTCAGCATAAGCGGATACACAGGTAAGCGAAACGAGAATTTCAGCTTGTATGGGAGGTGCCTCGCCCCCCTTTTTCAATACCTACCGCTTTTCGCCATAAGTACGGTATTGA
>NW_023458569.1:6120006-6135121 GCF_013731165.1 Rhagoletis pomonella | reverse complement strand
CTCAAAAAGGTTTATTACTATATATACTGTGGTTTATTTGATTCTGTTGTCGGTCGTTATCCAATTTGGAAAAGGCAGAACAGACTTCGAGGTTTTTGTTACCGATGATGTCGATGTCATCGGCACACGCCAGAAATAACACACGCTCGTAAAAATTGTTCCTGAGTGGTTCAGTTCTGCAGCTCTTATTATGTTAACACTTGCATCATGCGATCGTAAATGCCCTTCTGCTTTAGCTTTAATTTGGGTATGTTTGTTTGCGCATATGATAGAAGTTCACAATAGTAATAATAATCATAATCATAATAATATTATCTATTGTTATTCAAAATTTCTTTACTCGCAATATACGTAGTAGGCTATGGTGACCCCAAACGAAATCGTTTATGATAAAAATTTAACTGTTAACTGTGTTAATGTAAGGGAATGGTGATAACAATTTTAAGTTTTCATTATTTGATTTCATGGGATATTTTTATGTTTTCGTTACGCCTTTTATAATTTTTTCATTTGTATCAGTAGTTCTTTATTAATTTTTTTCTGTGCGTAATTTGTATACCAACTCTTCGTTGATAATATGATCACTTCGTTTGATAAGATGTTGTAAACTCTCTCTTCATTTAAACTGTCCGCATTTGGATAAGTGAAAACATTAACAAAAAATGTCTCTAGTAAGGCTTTCCCAAACGCTTTCCGTTTCGAACCAGTTATGTAATATTTCATTAAATTCAAATATTTTCAGTTTACTTTTACGTATTGCATAATTCTATTGAGAGTATTTGCAAATCAAGATTCCTCAAATACCTTTCGTTTGGTACCCATATTGTAAAATTTCATTTATTTTATCCATTTAATGGAGTTGTATTTTCAAACAGGTGGCAAACCTCTTCAATAATATTTTCGGCTGTAAGTCTTTTTAAAACTCTTTATTTTGATACCCATATTGCAATATTTCATTTATTTAATCAATTTAACTGAGTTCAAATGTTCCAATAGGTGGCAACCTTCCACAGTCATTTTTTTTAAACCTTTTTAATTTGACAACTTTATTGTAATCAGTCATTTATTTTATAAATTAAATTTATAAAATTTTCAAACAGGAGGCAACCCTCTTCCTACATATTTTCGACTGCAAGCCTTCCTAAAAATTTAGAGTTTATTACCCACATTGCAATTTTTCAATTATGTTATCAATTTAACTGAGCTAAAATTTTCAAATAGGTGGCAGCCCTCAAAAATATTTCCTACAGTCGGTTTTTTAAACAATTTTCCAACAGGTGGCAACCCTCCTCAAACTTATTTTCGGCTGTAAGCCTTCTTAACAATCTAAAGTTAAAGCCCACATTGCAATATTTCATTTATTTTATCAATTTAACTGAGCTAAAATTTTGAAATAGGTAGAAGCCCTCCTCAAAAGTATTTCCTACAGCCACCTTTCTTCAGCTTCTTTAATTTGATACCTATATTGTAATGCCATTTATTTTATAAATTAAACTTAGATTAGATTTAGTTAGATTTTCAAACAGGTGGTAACCCTCCTAAAACATGGTTTCGTATGTAAGCCTTCTTAAAACTCTTTAGATTGATACCCACATGGCAATATTTCATTTATTTTGTCAATTTCATTGTGTTAAAACTTTAAATAGGTGGCAGTACTCCTCCAAAATATTTCCAACAATCATCTTTCTTAAACTCCTTTAATTTGATACCTATAATGCAATATGTCATTTATTTTATCAATTAAATTTAGTTAAATTTTCAAATAGGTGGAAACCCTCTTCAAACATATTTTCGGCTGTAAGCCTTCTTAAAACTCTTTAGTTTACACCCACATGGCAATATTTTATTTACTTTATCAATTTAACCGAGTTAAAATTTACAAATAGGTGGCAACCCTAGTCAAAAATATTTCCGGCAGTTATCTTTCTTAAACCCCTTTTATTTTTGAACCCACATTGCAACATGTCATTTATTTTATCAATTTGACTGAGTTAAAATTTTCAAATAGGTGGCAACCATCGTCAAAAAGATTTCCAGCAGTTATCTTTTTAAACCTCTTTAATTTTATACCCATATTGTAATAACTTATTTCTTTTATCAATATAATTGGGTTTAAAAATTTTCAAATGGGTGGCAACTCTCCAATTTTTTACGATATCGTTGATTCTGGTATTATACCGATCACTACAAAAAAAAAATTATTCAAATCGGTTCAGCCGTTCTCGAGTTTTGATGACCGTGACATACGAACACAACATTTTTATTAATAAGATTAACAAGCAATATGTAAATAAAAATATTGAGGGCCGATAGGGGAAACACACTTAAAACATTACCTAAATACTTGAAAGACGAGCCAAGAAACACACAAAATCCTACTTTTCTAAAACAACGATTTGCATAAAACACAACACGAATTATCTAAAAGTTTAATTGTAAAAATAAATTCAATGCCTTTATGTACAATATCGATTGCATACAATTTTAATTCACTCGACCTTTCACAATATTTTAATTACGTCAAATCCAATTCAATTTTCAGCGTGCTGACGCTGTACAAATAAAAGTTGCGTTCCAGATGCTTCACGATTTGCAGGTTTTTACAGGAAGTCGTTCCAGGTGATCACCTCCCATAAGGTTTATTAATGGAGAAAACAGCTGTTCCTGCAAATCGTGAATTTCGTGAATATCGTGAAGCATCTGGAACGCAACTAAAATGAACAATTGATGACACCTTTGTTGTTTTTTTCAGAAACAACCGTTAGAATGAAAACAAAAAATATATGACAACATGAAGTTTGGACAAAAAACTGATTGCTAAGCCTATTTTGGTTCAAAAAATTTTACATAAATTTTTTTAATTTTGGCCTATGGCAGCAACCACTGTGCATTGCTTATTACTATGCAAGATTTAAATGGCAACGACACACTATTCGGTGGCGCTATCTTACTACTATCCGGTGATTTCCGACAGACGCTGCCAGTCATTCCGCGCTCTACTTATGCCGATGAGATAAATGCATGTTTAAAACAGTCAGTTGTATGGCGAAGCATCGAAACAGTTCGATTGACCATCAACATGCGAGTACAATTACAAGATGATCCGTCTGCAAACATATTTTCTGAACAATTGCTGGATATTGGCAACGGAAAAATCGGGCTGTATTCACACACACAATTCATCGAATCGCCAAACAATTTCTGCACTATTGTTAACTCAAAACATGACTTGATTGACAGCGTCTTCCCGGATATCTATCAGGGTTGTTGCGATTATTCGCATTCGCATTCGCAACCGCAGAGCTTCCGCATTAATTTTAACATTCGCATTCGCAATAATCAATGCGGATCTTTTGCGAATGCGAATATTGAAGGGACCTAAAATAACAGTTACTTTCTTTACGAGTTAAACTTGGCCAAATATTTTTTATTCCCAACTACGAGTCCTTTCCGGACAATAAACAAACCGCTTATCTAAATTAAACAAGTTTGGTATCAAACGAAAGAGGACTTAAATAGCTTTAAAACTGAAATGAAAAATATTTCAATAAAAAATGTTAATTAATTTCCTTAGAACAAACGTTGGGTCAGGTATATGAATTTCTTTAGTATTAAATGATATAGAAAAATATATAAATAGAGGTGGTAACCTTCGATCGTTCATTCTGTTTAATAGTTACTTCAGTCCTCTTTCACATAATACCAAATTTGTTTAATTTTGATAAGCTGTTTGTTTATTATCCAGAAAAAACTTTCGGAATAAAAAATATTAGGCCAAGTTTAACTCGTAAAGAAAATAACTGTTATTTTCGGTCCCTGGAATATTATGCAAGTGCAATGATAAAACGTATAGCTGGCCAGTCACAGAAGAAAGGATCAAAAATACAAACGAACAAAAACGAAAACCGAAAAACGCTGTTGGTTGTCCATATTCAGAAACAACCAAAAGAATGAGAATGAAGAATATTTTGGAAAACAACGGTGTTTAAACAACGATGCTAGATTGTGAAAATGAATGTCAGGGGGATACATCCCACATTTGCAGTCCCGATGCAATTCTCAAAAGGGAATTATTGCACCGCATTAAAAAAAAATATATATATAACTGAAAGTCCTCTCGAGTGGTGCGGTGTCAATAGAAAAGAATTTACAATTTTGTCAAGTTTGAAGTTTTTCAAGTTTTTCGCAGCGAGCGAGTAGTTATTTAGTGGCGCAGGTTTGATTTACGACCATTTAAAAACATTTTATTGAATACAATGTTCCAATTTTTAAATTCAAGTACTAAAAAAAATATTATTAAAAATTACTAACCTTTCCATTTTTTATTTAACTAAATCACCTATTTACTCACCTAAATTATTTCTTAACAAGTAAAAAAGTCTAAGTTCGGGCGAAGCCGAACATTAAATACCCGGCGCTAGTATTCCATAGTTTTTTCACCTTCCCGAAAACTACCGCTACATGGTAAGCAGTAGTGGTTTTACGTCTATTTCAAGCATCGTTCGATAGAACGTTCATTTAGACATAATGAGATAAACTTATATAGATATATGTGGGCGGCATCACGCCCATTTTCCAAAATTCCATAATAATGTTATTTCTTTTCAAGGAATTGTTGTTAGTATCAATTTTGGGTAAAATTAGCGTTATAAAAAGGTGGTCGCAATTTTAGTCAGATTTCAATAACTTTCAACGTTTCGCCTTTATGGGGCAACCACAATAATCATACTGAGTTTGGTACACATTGATCGAACGGTTACCGAGATACACATATGTGGTCATAAGTGGACGGGGTCACGCCCATTTTCCAATATTTTATTATAAGCGTACCTTTTGCTATAGGATTATTGCAAACATCAGTTTTGAATAAATTAGCTTCAGTATTTACTGATTATCCGATTTTTTAAATTTTCAGCCCTTTGGTATGTTTTGTGAAGGCCAACAACTGTGCCAAGTTTGGGAGAAATTGGTGGAGCGGTTCCCACATAATCATAAGTTGGCGTGCCTACGCCCACTTTCCAAAAATTTATAATATTCTTATTTTTCGCCTAAAAATGATTGTACATATCAATTTTGGGTGAGTAAGCATCAGTAGTTACTAAAATATCTCAGTTTTCGTATTTCTGAAAACTACCGTTATATGGGAGGTAGGCGTGGTTATCGTCCGATTTTGCCCATTTTCAACACCATCCGTCCTACGCTCAAAAGAAGTGCACATACAAAGTTTCGTTAAGATATATCAATTTGTACTCGAGTTATCGTGTGCACAGACGGACGGACAGACAGTCACCGCTTAATCGATTCTCTTTTCATTCTGATCATTTATGTATACATTTGTCTATATCTATATCGATTCGTTTTGCCTGTTACAAATAACCGTTATGTGAACAAAGTTATAATACCCTTGCGTACAAGTGCGCTCGGGTATAAAAATACTTGACATCCGCATTCGCATCCGCATCCGCGGATGTTAGCGTTTAAACATCCGCATCCGCATTCGTATCCGCGGATATCTAAAATTCCACATTCGCAACATCCCTGATATCTATATATAAATAAGCCACAAGAAAATTTTGCAATCCCTTTTCTGAAGGCACCGTTCGCTCGATTTTAATGAAACATACACCGATTTAAAGGATATAACTTGCTCTAATCCAGAAATGTTAATCCCGATACATAGGGGGCGTAACATCTGACATATAGACTAAAATGTGAAGACCACTATATCTCTAAAACCAATTATGCTGGAGAACTGAAACTTGGCACATATGCATAGATTGTAAATACCCTATTTACGGTGAAAAATGGTAGGTACTGGAAAAGTGAGCGTGGCACTTCCCATACAAACTGAAATTCTCATATCGCTTATCTCTGGAACCACTTATGCTAACGTCCTGAAATTGGACAAGGCAACGTGTGTTGTCAATACCGTAGTTAAGGCGAAAAGTGGTCGATTTTGCAAAAGGGGGCGTGGCACCGCCCATAAAAACTGAAATTCTCATATCGCTTATCTCTGGAACTGCTTATGCGCACGTCCTGAATTTTGGCACAGCTATTTACGCTAACAGTAACGTGCTTACGGCGAAAAGTGGTCGATTTTGGAAAAGAGGGCGTGGCACCGCCCATACAAACTGAAATTCTCATATCGCTTATCTCTGGAACCACTTATGCGAACATCCTGAAATTGGACACAGCAACATATGTGACGCGTAAAGTTAAAAGGGACCTACGCTCAAAAAAAAAAAAATGCCGAGAAAAACGACATTGAAGTTTACCAAGTTGATTTTGATGCTTCTGTACGTTTTAATGGTTTGGACTCATTACTCGGGGGTTTTCGGGGTCGCCGATTACGAATCCGATGTTAGTTTTCCAAAATTCAAAATGGCGGATCCAATATGGCGGATGACTTTTTAAAAATTGATCGGAATCGCTTGAAACTCGTTAACCGGGGGTTTTTGGTGTCGCTGATTACGAAACCGATGCTCGTTTTTTAAAATTCAAAATGGCTGATCCAATATGGCGGAAAATATTTAAAATTTGTTTAGATTCATGTGAAACTCAAAAATGTCGTTGACACCGAAAACGAGGTCAGTGATTACGAACCCGATGTTCGAAAACACCCGAGTAACAAGTTTCAAGCGAATTTGATTAATTTCAGAATAGTTTGTCAGATTTGATTTTTTAGCACTTTTTTTGTGAAAGTACCTAACTTTGAAGTAAAATTGTGAAAAAACTAATGCAGCTAGAAAGCTGCGGTTTATTGCATTGGAAAGAGTGGCCCGTTTACTATAAAAGTCGATGAAAAAGTGAAAACCGATTTTTTCTGACCGTAGGTCCCTTTTAACTTTACGTGTCACATATGTTGTCAATACCGTACTTATGGCGAAAATTGGTAGATTTTGGAAAAGGGGGCGTGGCACCCCCCATACAAACTGAAATTCTCTTATTGCTTATCTCTGAAACTGCTAATGCCAACGTCCTGAAATTTGACACAGCCACATATGCTATCAATGCCGTACTTACGGTGAAAAGTTGTAGATAATGGAAAAGGGGCGTGGCACCGCCCCATACAAACTGAAATTCTCATATCGCTTACCTCTGAAACTGCTAATGCCAACGTCCTGAAATTTGACACAGCCACATATGCTATCAATACCGTACTTATGGCGAAAAGCGGTAGGTATTGAAAAAGGGGGCGAGGCACCTCCCATACAAGCTGAAATTCTCGTTTCGCTTACCTGTGTATCCGCTTATGCTGACGTTCTGAAATTGTATACATTGAGAGTAGAGATGGGCATGGGACTAAATATTAAGTCCCGATCCCGGCCGTCCCGAAATTCAATTTTTGATTTCCGAACCCGCTCATCCCGACGTTTTTCAGAATTGTACCGCGGGCCCGGGGGCCCCGAAATCTATCTCTAAAAAAATTCACAAGTCTTGCAAATTAATTTTAAATAAAATAAATTGTATGAAAGATCTGGCATCCTCCGATTATTTTGTTTTGCTTTGCTCTTACTTTTCGTCTCAATAAAAAAGTAATTTTTCATACAAATGTTTAAGGAAGATTTTCTTTCTGCCATATAAAAAGATCCCTCCAAAATTTTATTTCGAAAGTTTAATGTAGTTGATTGATTAATCCTTATTAATACATATGTGTGAACTAAATGGTTCCATATGAAAAGACAATCTTAACTAATAGCCAAATATAAATTTAGTTTAATAAGTAGCGTGGAGGACTAAACTTACATTTTATTGACTGGAAGAATATTAACAGGAAATCGACACCTTAGTGGAAACTCTACCTATTTCGGCAGCCAGTTCCAAAACGCCCTATTTCAGAAAACTTTTCAAGAATGCCTTATTTCATAATTTGGTTAAAGAACGCTCTATCTCAGAATTCCGTTCAAAAACGCCCTGTCTCAGCACATTTTCAATATACATATTTTCATTTGAGATAGGGTATTCTGGGTATTTTTCAATAAAATTCTGATATAGGACGTTCTTGAAAAGTTTTCTGAGTTAGGGCGTTTTCGAACTGGCTGCCGAGACTGGTAGATCTTCCAATCAGGTATCGAAATATAGCTACTATTTTCATACTACAAAAATATGTAGAACAGGCTTATAAAAATTAATAAATGTTAAGTTAATACATATGCCAGAAGCATGAATGTGTAAATTTACCAATTTTGAGTTATTGGGTTGACTTGATTAACCTTTGGATATTCTATGTTCAGAATACCGTGCGTACACGGAAAATACATATTTCGCAATGTCAATTACATGAATGCAGAGTTAAGTATCGTAAAAAAAACTTTCAAACTTGATGTCCCAAAATTGTCCTTTTTACACATTCATGTTTCTGGCATGCGAGGGACGATATGTACTTGCCGATTTGTTTTAAAAAAATTACACAGGTTTACAAAAAAAAAACTTATGCATATTGAACAGATGTCGGATTCGCATTCAGCGCGTCGAATAACATAGGGATATTCTGGTTTGTTCAGTATGCAGACACTTTTTTATTGTAAACCTGTGTTATTTAAAAAGCAGACATCTCGGTTGCTCAGCAAACAGGTTAATTGTTTCTGCAATTACTTCCCATTGATTTTCTAAGCAAAATTTTCGATGTTTGCTTAAGATGCATAGACCTAAACGTAAATTTTACAAGAAATTAAACTGATAACTTATTAAAACTAGTAGTAACCCCCGAAATTAAGAAGTAAAATTTAAGCATATGGGCAAATCTAAAAAACAGGTAACCTTAGTGTTATTTAGTTTTATTTTCATTTTTGTGAACCATATCAAGCTGATTGCTTTTGGATATAATTCATAGACGTATACTTGCAGCCTCCAAAAAATTTTTAATCAATTTGTTGCATAACTTTTGAGTTATAGATGATTTACTTCAAAAAAATATTAAAACAAGTGAATTTTTTATGTAATTTTTAAAAGTTGAAAAATTAATTATGTCATAACTTTTAAAGCACACCATATACTGGTTTGAAATTGTATATGCAATTAGTACTTATGTGTACACTTCATATCGATGGCTGAGTGGAAGATCGACCTATCTCGGCAGCCAGTTCGAAAACGCCCTATCTTAGAAAACTTTTGAAGAACGCCCTACTTCAGAATTTTATTGAAAAAAAAACCTATTTCAGAATTTTATTGAAAAACACTCTATCTCAGAATTTTGTTGAAGAACGCCCTATCTCAGAATTCGGTTCAGAAGCGCCCTATCTCAAACGAAAATACATTGAAAATAAGCTGAGATAGGGCGTTTTTGAAGCGGCAGCTGAGATAGGGCATTATTCAACAAAATTCTGAGGTAGAGTGTTTTCCAATCAAATTCTGAAGTAGGGCGTTCTTGAAGAGTTTTCTGAGATAGAACGATGTTGAAAAATTTTCTGAGATAGGGCGTTTTCGAACTGGCTGCCGAGATAGGTCGATCTTCCACTTAGCCATCGATATGTAGTTGGAAACTAAAGTGTACTTCAAAAAATAACTAGATGGCAAGTAACCAAAAGTGTGTAACTGTACTTTTCACAATTTTCAAAATTATCGGTTATCGCGTATAGTTTTTGAAGCATTTCATTTTAAAAACTTTTTAAGTATGTATTGTGGTCTACAAACAATTAAATACGAATAATTTGATACCTTAGCAAGAGTTGTGCTTTCAGAATAAATCAACTTTAAATATAAAATATTCTGCGACCTTGAGCGTAATTTTTATTCCAAAAATATCCTAATTGAAGACGCGTTTGGAAAATACGTCGAAACGATCTAAATCTTTTTGTAACTACTATCCCTTGTAATGTTACATATACATACCTGTAAAATGCTTAAAAAAATAAAAAAAACTTTCTCTAGATGTGTGTAAAAACCCTGATTTACTACATTTAATGATGCTCCTTCTTGTAGTCAGAATATTTCGAACGAGGTATCAAATCAACTTTTTTCGACAAAGGTTCTGATTGTCATTCCTACGTAATTGGAGCCTTCTAAATGAAATAGCGTCCCCAGTTTTACCGGATCGACTTCAGTTTTTGAGATAGCTTTACTTGAAAATTTGCTTAAATTTTAAATATTTTATACAAAAAATCTTTAATTTTGGAAGATATTTTGCTAAAATTTTGCACATAACCGTTTTTTAATATTACCTTAACTATTCCATAAAATCATCGAAATCGGTTCACTATAACATCTAACTCCCATACAACTGATTGATCAGAAATGTTGTTTTGCGTTAGAACTGCTCCAATTAAGCAGGCTAAAATTTAGTATAGGTTCAATTTAAATTTAGCACGCATACAATTTATTATTCAAATATGAAATTGGAGTTATAGCTACAGTGACCATATTAACCAACGTAAAATAAAGGACTTTTTTCAAAATGATTTGGGAATACGTACATCCAACTTGTATGATAAAAGTACCTTACCCATGCCGTAATTTAAATCAAATATTTACCAGTTAATTATATTTTATAACCGTACAAGTTCCCCTGCTGTAGCGAAAAATTAAGCCAAATCCTTTTCAAGGACTTCGCCATACTTTGCTACCAAAATGCGTTTACCATAATACATACTGCACGACGAAGCCAGCACACAGTGGTTTAATATTGGAATTTAATGTTCATAATGCACCGCAGCCTTCATTTTTCAACCAATTTTTACTAAAACCCAAAATATATTTATTTTGGTGAATATTTTTTATAACATTTCAAATTTTTTTTTTGTGATTTTTTTTTTTGTTTTGGGAGAACCATGCAATTATTTTCAAATCGTTTTTATGTAACATTATTAACTGGAACAGAAGAATACATTTTCTTCAAAATTGCTACTTTATCTGCATATTGCACTAAAAAATTTAATATAATCAAATAAAAGTTCAGAAATCAGTCTCTGGTATCTTGTAAATATCGTAAGTGTTCATAAAAAAAATAAAAATTAATCAAATTAAGTGAAAAATGAAGGCTCCAGTGAATTACGAACACTAAATGCCAGTTTTGAACCACTGTGCAGCGGGGGGTTTATTGTTCTTATTCAGTGGAACTGGAAACTCAGCGTGCAACACGATCATTGTACATACTTACAAGTGAAAAAAAAAATCAGATGTTTTGCAGATATGCCCCACAGCTGAGATCACCTGATTTTATTTGCTACAGGGTTGCACTAATATCTATAAAACAAAACTTTAAACAGACTCTGACAAAAACAGCAAAAAAGTTCTATTAAGTGTAATAGTTATTGACCAAAACGTTTTAAAATACTAAAATGGCATTTAAATGCAGGAATCCATTTAACTAAATGCATATTTTGCCAATTTTTTTACTTTATTTTAATAACTTTTGCCTTTTTTACATCACTTTAAACACCCCGTCTAACATTTTGGCAGGATAGTTATACATTTTGACAGGTACTTTCCAGGTAGCTTACAGGCGGTTTCCAGGCAGAAGAAGAACATTTGTCACTTGTAAGTATGCACAATGAACACGATCCTGGGCACAACTTGGTAGTAGTGCACTTTAGCGAAATCAGGTCAAAATGGACGGAAAAAGTTCGAGAGTGGTATCAATCGACGCGTCTTAACGCCAATAATAACAATCCGAGACCGGAAATTAACAGTTTTAACCCATTTGAGAGTTATTTGCAAAAAACACTTGTACTTTTCGCACTATGTTTTGATGAATTTCACTCAAATGAATGGAATAAATGAACTCAATTTAACACGTATTTATTAGTTTTTATACATTTGTAAGGTTTTAAGTGTACACTTTTGCGAAAATCTGTATTTAATAGCAATATTCCGATGGTGAAAATCCGCACAACAATCTTGTGTAGTTAATATAAATAAGATGGAGGAAAACTGGTGGTGCCGAAGGCCGCCTACGCAGAAAGGTGTTCTCTGCAAAAGTGTTCTTCCCCTTTTCTTTGGCAACACAGAAAGGAGAATTCTACGTTGTGAGGGTTATAATCCCTAAGCGCGGCCGAAGGCCGCCTACGCAAAAAGGAGTAGGATGCACAAAAACTTTTCAATAGAGTGGCAGCAGCAATTTAGTTCCATTTTATTTTTATTAGAGTGGCACCACTAGTTTTTCTCCATGTTATTTTTATTAACTACGCAATATTGTTATGCTAAAGTACCCACAACTTTCCCTGTGCTTTATAGATTGTACAAAGATTACCGATTAAATAGAACCCCTTAAGTGGTGTGCGAAAAAAACTGGCGAATGTTTTCATTATATTTTATAAGGAATATTTTTATTTTTCATATTCTGCGTTTAAAAATTTAGCAACTCTGAAACATGCAGAGTCGATTTAAAGGACAGTTTAAAAAATAAAGGAAAAAAGGCGTCCTTTATTTTGAAAAAAATTATAAAGGACAGGGGGCTAAAATAAAGGACTGTTCTTTAAAATAAAGGACGGATGGTAACCGTAGTTATAGCGCAAAAACACATATCTGAGTAATAAGTTGTATTGGAGTTATAGGTTAAAATGAACCTTTTTTATAATTTTAAGGAATAATTAAGGTTATATTAAAAAACCGATATGTATGTATATGCAAAATTTTAGTAAAATAACTTCAAAACTGAGGGCGTTATTTACAAAATAGTTAAAATTTAATCATATTTTCAAGATCCGTTTTCTCGAAAACCGAAGCCAATCTGAAAAAACGGAGGATGCCATTCAATTTAGATCGTCCCACTTAAGTGAGTTCAACTTTCAGAATCTTTGCTAAATGTTACAACTTGCACAGCGTAATTTTAACACAAATTATTATTTTTGTTTTCTATCTCAGCGATCTAAATGTTTATTCCTCGTCTGACTTTTGAACCACTTGACCAAAATGAATTACACTTATATTTATCGATTTATTAAGAGATTACGAATAGAAACGTATATGAAATATAGGTGTGCCCACAAATCAAAAAATTTAACTTTTTATTTTAAAAGTGTACCTGTTTTATAGATTTCCCCATATAATAAAACGTGATATTCATGAATATACTTCAGTATTTAGCTCAAGCTATATTTAAAGGACTTGGTGAAAGACAACAATTAATCTCGTATTAATAGAGACCTGATAACCCTCACTCTACTCAAAGCTTCGTACAGTGTGCCGTGAGAAAGGTATACTCCAACCTGTCACAACATTTGTCCAAGGCCTTTATTAGTCATAGTCTGAAAAGCTATCACTGAAAATTCGCGCCGTTTATGCCGAAAGGCAATTTTAAACTAAAGCTTTCTAAACCCTTTCTGTACAAAAATTCAACCACTAAATCTAAATATTTTTAAATGCCTATAAAAGCTAATTTTGAATCGTTCATTTCAAAAATAAAATCAACAAAATTGTAAAGCTTTGAACTTTGCCATCATTCAGGGTCCTTTACAATGGTCAGTGATATCCTAGGTGTTTAAAAAAGAAAGTTATCTCACTTAATTTTATTTTTTGCTTTCGTAAAATATATTTCAAAACTATGAAAAGAATTTTGCTTTCAGCTGGCATTTGTTAGTATTTTATACCTGCATAGAAGGTAAAAAACTTCACAGGTTAGGAGGGGGAGGGGGGAGGGGGGCTCGAGCCAGTTGGACGCCATCCAATGTTATCTATTCCAATGGCTGTACTAAACAATAATAACAATTTTTGCAAATTTCGATATCAATCAAAACGTAAAAAACAATATCTACGATGCATGTAACCTGCCTATGTATTGGTGTGTAGCAGGACAACGCCTGCCCGGGCCTACTAGTCTTCTATATATATCTTATATCTATATAATTAAAAATGTTGTGTTCGTATGTCACGGTCGTCAAAACTCGGGAACGGCTGAACCGATTTGCACAATTTTTTTTTGTATTGTTCGGTATAATACCAGAACCAATGATATCGCAAAAAATTGGAGGGTTGCCACCTATTTGAAAATTTTTAAGCCCAAATATATTGATAAAATAAATAAATTATTGCAATATGGGTATCAAATTAAAGAGGTTTAAGAAAGATAGCTGCTGGAAATATTTTTGACGGGGGTTGCCACCTATTTGAGAATTTTAACTCAGTTAAGTTGATTAAGTAAATGAAATATTGAAATGTGGGTATCAAATTAAAGAGTGTTATGAAGGCTTACAGCCGAAAATATGTATGATTAGGGTTGTCACCTGTTTCAAAGTTTAACTAAATTACACTGATGAAATAAATGAAACTAGTGAACCCGCATGGCGTCGAAACACCAACATTTAATTAAATTTTTTAAACATGTGAAACCCTATTCAAAAACCGCTAAAAATATTCCTAATGATTAATCTAAACCATTTCTCAGTGGTGAGAGGTCTCGCATGGTGTCGGTTTTCATTTCATCAAATTTCAAATCTTCCTGTAACTTCAAAAAATAAAACCTGTGCACATCTGTGTAGAATCTCAGTTCTTTAATTTGACTTCTCATTTTGGAAATTTGAAATAACGTTGCAGATGTGATGACCTTCAAAAAAAAAAAAAAATAAATAAATAAATAAATGGCAATTCTAATTAAAAATATAGTTTTCTATATATAGTTTTCTTAAAACTCTTTCGTTTGACACTAATATTTCGATAATTCATTTATGTATCTTTCGTATAAGTAAAACAAATTTGACTTTTCACACAGGCGGCAACTTCTTTAAAGGTATTTTCAAACTAAAATCCATTGTCATACGTATTTCAATTAACTGATGAATTAAGTTGAATTTAGTATTTTTAAGCACATGGCAACTCTCGTAAATAAAGTTTAGAAATAAACTATTTTCAAACCCATTTCAATTGATAACCATCTTTTGACAATCCATTTAACTTATTAAATCATTTGGGCTTAATTTTTTCTTCAACAATTTTATAATGAGCTCGAGGCCATTTTTTAAATGAAACTTTATTGTGGAAAAGTAACAATAATTTGAAAAAATGGTAGAAGTGATAGCTATTTCGGAAATCACCACATTTCCTCATCAGACTTCTTTCAGTAGGATTCGAACCGACGATCCCACTGACTCAGCCAGTTGCCTATGCACCGTGCTAAGACGCCTTGTAAATTATCGTTTGCTTATTTCCACTATTTTCATTTTTGTTATGCCAACACAATCAA
>NW_023458569.1:6117474-6119906 GCF_013731165.1 Rhagoletis pomonella | reverse complement strand
TGGGTGCCAAAAGTATTTAAAAAATATTGATTTGGAAATATTTTTAATAGGATTATCAACTATCTAAAAGTAAAGACTGAAAATATTGAAATTAAATGAAATATTACATAACTGGTTCCAAACGAAAAGAGTTTGGGAAAGCTTTACTAAGGCATTTTTTTAAATATTTCAACTTATCCAAAATCCGAACAGTTTGAATAAATATAGAATTTACAACATCTTATAAAACGAAGTGATCATATTATCAACGAAGAGCTGGTACACAAATTACTTAAAGTTAAAAAATAATAAACAAGTAATTTTTAAGCAAAAAGCACACGGACTCCAATTGTCATATAATAATTTAATAGTACCGTTACTTTTTTCATGATCCAATGATCGGATCTAAACTAAATTAGATTGGAGATCACCTGGAAAGCCGTTGACGTGGTCCAAAGCATTATAAATCAGCTAACTTTTAATGGTAAACAATTTCGTTTGGGGTCGCTATAGCCTACTACGTATATTGCGAGTAAAGTATTATGATTATGATTATCATTACTATTCTGAACTCCTATTCCCCATCAAGAATTCGCAAATTAAAGCGAAATCAGAAAGGCATTTACGATCGCATGATACAAATGTTAAGATAATAAGAGCTGCAGAACTGAACCATGTAGGAAAATCTTTTTACAAGGGCGTGTAATTTCTGGCGTGTGCCGATGACATCGACATCATCGGTAACAAAAATCGCGAAGTCTCTTCTGCCTTTTTCACGCTGGATAAGGAAGCAAAGCGAATGCGCCTGGTGGTAAACGAAGACAAGACGAAGTATCTGCTGTCATAAAAAACAGTCAGCGCATTCGCGCCTTGGAACCCACGTCACTATTGACAGTTATAATTTCGGGAAAGTGGAGAATTTCATTTACTAGGGAACCAGCATTAACACCGATAAAAATATCAGCATGGAAAACCCACGCAGAATCACTTTTGCCAATAAGTGCTACTTTGGACCGAGTAGGCAATTCGGGAGTAAAGTCCTTTCTTGACGTACAAAAACTGCACTCTATAAGTCACTCATCATGCCCGAGTGGTTATATGGCGCAGAAGCTTAGACAATGACAACATTCGATGAGGCGGCTCTTGGAGTATTCGAGAGAAAGATCTTACGGAAGATTTACAGGCTTCTACGCGTGGGCGACGGGGACTACCGTAGACGATGGAACGATGAGTTGTATGAGATCTACAACGAAATGTACATAGTGCAGCGAATGAAAATACAGCGGCTCCACTGGCTTAAACATGCCGAACCAACAGGAACCGAAGTTCCAGGAGTGAAAGAATACAACTCGCAATCCGCTGGTGGTAGCAGAGGAATAGGGAGCCCCCACTGCAATGGAGAGACCAAGTTGGCACAGAGAAATTGACTGGCGTTCTTCGTCGAGCTCGGCCAAAATGGTTTAGGCGGTTACAAAGCCAAAGTAGAAGAAGAATATGCAAATGATAAATGACGGCGTTGGGGGACCATCTTCTTGGATGCGCCTGGTGGAACTAGGAAAATATTCCTTATCAGATGGATCCTGGCGACGGTTCGATCAAAAACTTACATTACCTTAGCTATCGCTTCGTCTGGAATTGCAGCGACATTGTTACCAGGTGGAAGAATTGGGAATTCAGCTCTTGAGCTGCCATTTAACATATAAATCATCGAAATACCCACGTGCAATATTTCCAGAGCATCCGGTATGGAAAAAGTATTACAAAAATATAAACTCATTGTTTGTGATGAGTGCACCGTGGCACATAAAAAAATCGCTTGAGGTTCTTGATCGATTGTTGCGAGATTTGCTTGTGTCAGCCGACATGGCAGTCCTGCCTGAAATATGCACCCCTGAGTATGAGGCAACGCAAGAGCGAGAAAATGGAGAGTCGTAGAGGTGGGTAATGGCACAATTTTTTGTGTGTTGACGGAGTAGCACATGCACACCATGAAGTGTTAACACACTGTGTTGGCACAATTGTGTTATTGCTACCTATTCAAAATCGATCAAGAAACTCCATGACAAGGAAAATTTATACATTCGGCTATATGCATAAAAACTAAGCAAATGCTTTTTCTTAAAATTTCACACCTTTTACTGGATTTGTTAAAATAAATTTAAGTCAAGCGTATGAAATTTTAAGAAAAAGCAATTTCTTAGTTTTTATGCATTCGGCCCATTATGTATACAATCCATGACTTATCGCTCGAATTTGCCATTTCCTTGTGTTTTGCGATCATTGGCGGCGAGAACAATCCACACAGCATAGTGTGCTATAACCAGGGAACGGATTTTTAGGACCTCAAAACCTAAAAAAAAGGCAAAATAAAGTAACGAAATAGGCTGGAAATAAATAATATAAAAAAACTTTTTAATATACAACGCTTTTATAAATGGACTAAAAAGTAGAAA
>NW_023458569.1:6112207-6117374 GCF_013731165.1 Rhagoletis pomonella | reverse complement strand
GGCTAAACTAAAATTATTTAATAAGATAAATGAATTACTAAACGATGGTAAACAATGGAAATGGGTTTAAAATCCTTTATTTAAGAATTATATTTAGGAGGGTTGCTACGTGTTTAAAAAATGAATTTTCACTTAATTCATCAGTTACTTGCAATATTTATAACAATGTCAGGCAAAAAATATTTAAGGAAATTTTAGTTCGAAAATAATTTTTAAGAGGATTGCTGCCTGTTTTGAAGTGGTATTTCGTTTAATTATACATAAGTTACATGAAATTTTAAAATATGGTTATCAAAAGAACGAGTGTTAAGAAATCTTTAAATTGAACATTTGGTTTTTTTTTGTTGAAAAAATTAAGCTGAAATTATTTAATAAGTTAAATGGATTGTCAAAAGATGGGTATCAATCGAAATGGGTTTGAAAATACTTTATTTCTAAACTTTATTTACGAGAGTTGCCATGTGCTTAAAAATACTAAATTCAACTTAATTCATCAGTTAATTGAAATACGTATGACAATGACAGGCGAAAGATTTTAGTTTGCAAATACCTTTAAAGAGGCTGCCACCTGTTTGAAAAGTCAAATTTGTTTTACTTATACGAAAGATACATAAATGAATTATCGAAATATTAGTGTCAAACGAAAGAGTTTTAAGAAAACTATAGGCTGATAATATTTTTAATTAGAATTGCCATCTATTTTTTGTTTTTTTTTCTTGAAGGTCATCACATCTGCAACGTTATTTCGAATTTCCAAAATGAGAAGTCAAATTAAAGAACTGGGATTCTACATAGATGTACACAGGTTTTATTTTTTGAAGTTACAGGAAGATTTGAAATTTGATGAAATGAAAACCGACACCATGCGAGACCTCTCATCACTGAGAAATGGTTTAGATTAATCATTAGGAATATTTTTAGAGGTTTTTGAATAGGGTTTCACCTGTTTAAAAAATTTAATTAAATGTTGGCGTTTTGACGCCATGCGGGTTCACTAGTTTCATTTATTTTATCAGTGTAGCTTAGTTAAACTTCGAAACAGGTGACAACCCTAATCATACATATTTTCGGCTGTAAGCCTTCATATCACTCTTTAATTTGATACCCACATTTCAATATTTCATTTACTTAATCAACTTAACTGAGTTAAAATTCTCAAATAGGTGGCAACCCCCGTCAAAAATATTTCCAGCAGCTATCTTTCTTAAACCTCTTTAATTTGATACCCATATTGCAATAATTTGTTTATTTTATCAATATTTTTGGGTTTAAAAATTTTCAAATAGGTGGCAACCCTCCAATTTTTTGCGATATCATTGGTTCTGGTATTATACCGAACAATAAAAAAAAATATATATATTCAAATCGGTTCAGCCGTTCTCGAGTTTTGACGACCGTGACATACGAACACAACATTTTTATTAATATAAATACAACATAGATAAATCATGTATATACGAAAACAAAATTTCACTCTCCACTTTCCCATTCACAATTCACAATAGAGCAGTTTTTTCACTTACCAACACTACCCTTCCGGTCACTTATTTTTTAGCCGACCTGAATAAATAGCCTTAACTTATACTTGAATAACATATACAGTGACTCAAAAAAGTGACCGCGTGTTGATTTTTTAAATGTTCCTAATGTTTTTCGAGCTAATTTTTTTAGTTATTTTTCTATAAAAATATCGTCCAAGCTTTAACCAAAACCATATAAACCACAGTTTCTAACTTTATACAAAATTTAAGAAGAAAATTCAGCAACCACAAAAGCAATCTAAAAAAAAAATTCTCAAACATCAGTGCCCTTTTTCAGGCTGTTGAAAGTTACACTCATTAGGCTAAAAGTGTATGTGCTATGAAACTGCAAACCAAAAATGTTCTAAAGATTCAGATTAAAAATTGAAATTTTGATAAAAATTCGTTGAATTTCATATAAGAGAAGAGTGAAGAATCCCATGTAATCCATTTTAGGTTACACAAATAAAACTTGAATGAAAGTTTCATCATTAAACCTATTTTTTGAACGCAAAATATGAAAAATAAAACTCATCAATTAACAATTATTTTGTGAACGTAAATTGGAAATTATTACATAAAGGTTTAATGCTTATCCGCGTAGAAACTGGAACAACGATAAATTTTATATAACTCATCATATGTTTTGGCGTTTCTTTCAATACAATTTTGAGCTAGTAAAAATTATTTTCGTTCCCTTATTTAAAACCATATGTTGGGACGTTCTCTTAACTCAGGAGCATAAACGCTTTACCATTTTCCCTTGTTTGTTTTAATTTGGTTTTATATGTACATATGTATACATATATTGTGCACCATTATGAATCATAATTTATGATATTTAAAAAAAATGAATATTTTTTTACACTTTATAGACCAGAAGCAACAACAAAATACATGTAAATGTTGTTTTTGCTTTAATGCTGTTTCATGCGCCTTGGTTACATAATTTGTCTCGATTTATTTATCATTGATTTTAAGTATTTTCACTATTGTTATCCACTGTCCAAATATTGCGCGCCATGCGCTGTACTCATTTTTCATTCCCCTTTTACTATTACTTTGCTTACTTTTAGTTCTTTCGTGAGCGCGATTTTGTACGGATGCAGGCATCCGCCTGCCAATTACGAAGAGCGAAAATTGAAAAGTGAAAGTGAGAATATGTGAAATTGTATACACATATATATTTTAAATAAAAAAGTATTGAAGAATTGACAACAGTAAAAAACATAGATTTCAATTACAGATTTTGTCGCCTACTACGACAAAATTATTCACGAATCACACCAACGGAAACGTTTCCATATTGTGCTTGGGCGAAGTAACGTCCTCAGGCAATTCTATGCATAGCATGAGAGAGTGCGCCTGTGTATTTTTGTGATACAGCCACATTGTTTTTATGCTGCTAGTTGTTGATTGCATACACGCTAGGACTTCCATGAGCATTTTAACATATGGTGCAACAGCTACAAAAAACGTACGCCAAATGTTTATAAATTGCTTGGAGTTAGAAAAATAGGTAATTTCGATGTTCCTCTATTTGAATCCAATATAAATGAAGTAAATCGGCTTGATTTGTTGGAAGTCGGAATTGCCGACATGCCAATTCAATTTGTGTTCCTGTTTACTTCGTGTTTTTTTCTTCCCCAGCTGCCAACTCCAAAGGTCTGAAAATCCCATTCTCCTCTGAAAAACGCCCTGTATATCCCAATTTAAAATTCGAAAATCCCATTTATGAATATTAAATATTAAGAGTTATAAAGAACAATATGTATACATATGTATTATGAATATTTATAGCAGCCAGCTTTAGTTCAGCGGTTTTCACTTTTCTTGCGTTGCACATAAACACTATGCGTTGCTATAAACACAGCCGTAATGCGACTGTCTCTGATATATTTACAGGGGCGCACCCAGGAATATATTTTGGGAGGGGTCTTATACTTCTAAAGATATGTATATCACCACAAAATACTGACAATAAATTCGCTACAGGTAATAAATAATATACATTTATGCAAGATTTATGTACAGTTTCACAAATCGCACTTTATTTACATACATTAAATAAACAAAGAACATTTTTAACCGACTTGAAAAACAGGGGGAGGTTATCCATTCGTCCGATTATTTATTTATTTGTTTATGTATTCTACCGCATAACTTTGGACCACGTGGACCGATTTCAATTATCGGAAAGGGTCGTCCCGAAATTTGGTTTAGATCCGATCAATGGATCATGAAAAAATTAGCGGTACTTCTTAATTTGTATATGAAAATTGAAGTAGGCTGTGGTTTTTGCTTAAAATTTACTTGTTTATTAAAACGTTGTATAGATGCACTTTAAAAAGTAATAAAAATATTAAAAAGAGTTTTAATGTTCATTTTCCTTGATTTCTGGTTTATAGTTTTCGATGGAGATGGTGATTTTTACGATTGCCTAATTTTTTAATATTTCGAATACCGAACAAATTAACTGAACTTTAATTTTTATTATGTATATAGGAGTGGCGGATACAGGGGAGGGAAAGCTAACATCCGCGGATGCGGATGCGAATGCGAATGTCAAATATTTTTAAGAAATAAATTTGGTGAGTGCATTAGGGGATTTAGGTAAATAAAAAATTGAAAAGTTATTAATTTTTAATAATATTTTTTTATTTAGTACTTCGATTAAAAAAATTTGAACATTGTGTTTAAGAAAGAGTAATTTTTCTGCCTTTTCGGATTACAGCCTGTTTGCTAACGGGTCGTAAATCAAACCTGCGCCACTAAATAACTACTCGCTCGAGGCGACATACTTGAAAAACTTGAAACTTGACAAAATTGTAAATTCTTTTCGATTGACGCTGCACCAGTTGAGAGAATTTTCAG
The DNA here is from genome assembly GCF_013731165.1 of Rhagoletis pomonella. Classification (NCBI taxonomy): domain Eukaryota; kingdom Metazoa; phylum Arthropoda; class Insecta; order Diptera; family Tephritidae; genus Rhagoletis; species Rhagoletis pomonella. The sequence goes on along the minus strand of NW_023458569.1, from coordinate 6,112,980 downwards.
TTAAATTTTTTTTTATTGCGGTGCAACAATTCCTTTTTGGAAATTGCATCGGGGCTGCAAATGTCGGATGCATCCTCCTGACTTTCATCTTCACAATCTAGCATCATGGCAAGATCGTTGTTTAAACACCGTTATTTTCCAATTCGGAGCACCAATTCTTTGGTTGTTTCAGAATTTGGAGAACCTGTCACGTCATCAGCGTTTTTCGATTTTAGTTTTTGTAATTCATTTTTAATCCTTCTTCCGTCTTCTGTGACTACTGGTTTGAAAAATGTGCGCTTGTAGCGAGGTTCTAAATAGGTGGATATGGCAAATAAATTATTATTTTCTAGGAATGAAAATTTCGAAGGAAATTCTGAAAGTCGTTGCTGCCAGCAGAATTAGTTTAAAATCTTGTTATTTTGTTAAAAAGGTACCGCGTTTTTAATAATAATTTGAATTATGGAATCACGGACGATAAAGGTCTCAGATTTGCTTAGTTCCCGGGTGACTTCTTGGAAAGGTTCTCTTGTAATGAATACCTTGTAATTAGTTTTTTTTATTAGTTAGCTGAACTCGATTTTTCCTAGTTGCAGGCAGTCACAATTTATTACTCACCGCTGTCGGTACCATAAGCCATCAAATCCGTTTTGTTGTTCTATTCCATGCGCTCAATGTGTTTTGATACATTTTTTGAGGCGGTTGAACGCAAATTTTCAACATATGTATCGTTAATACTATTTCACATTGTCGATGAAATGCAAAAAACCACAACTTACTAACTAAAACGATGT
>NW_023458569.1:6109302-6112107 GCF_013731165.1 Rhagoletis pomonella | reverse complement strand
TAGAAATCTGGTTCACTAGTTCGTGTTTTCCCTACAGGGTTTTCTTCGCGGAAATCGAATGAAAATGCTGCCAGAAAACTTCAAAATGCATCTTGTGGTTCAATGTTACTACAACTATACAGATTAAAGTTTTATGAATTAGAAACTCGAAAGGATAAAATAGTCAAAGATTAAAAGTACAAATTTTTCATATAATGAAATTAGTTCATAGTTTTTCTCTTTTTACTTTTAATATAAACATTTCTAAAATAAATATATTTTTTGATTGTTCTTCGTATTTTCTGTCTTTTTTAGGGCCTTATTTTGCTTTTTTTGCAATACCTTTTTTTTGCCTTTTCCTGCCTTTTTCGCTATTTTGTTTTGCCTTTTTTTGCCTTTTTCGCTATTATGTTTTGCCTTTTTTGCAATACCTAGTGCCTTTTCCTGCCTTTTTCGCTATTTTATTTTGTTTTTTCCAGCCTATTTCGTTACTTTATTTTGCCTTTTTTATACGTTTTTAGGTCCTAAAAATCCGTTCCCTGGTTATAGCACACTGTGCTGTGTGGATTGTTCTCGCCGCCAATGATCGCAAAACACAAGGAAATGGCAAATTCGAGCGATAAGTCATGGAATGTATACATAATGGGCCGAATGCATAAAAACTAAGAAATTGCTTTTTCTTAAAATTTCATACGCTTGACTTAAATTTATTTTAACAAATCCAGTAAAAGGTGTGAAATTTTAAGAAAAAGCATTTGCTTACTTTTTATGCATATAGCCGAATGTATAAATTCGCCTTGTCATGGAGTTTATTGATCGATTTTGAATAGGTAGCAATAACACAATTGTGCCAACACAGTGTGTTAACACTTCATGGTGTGCATGTGCTACTCTGTCAACACACAAAAAGTTGTGCCATTACCCACCTCTACGACTCTCCATTTTCTCGCTCTTGCGTTGCCTCATACTCAGGGGTGCATATTTCAGGCAGGACTGCCATGTCGGCTGACACAAGCAAATCTCGCAACAATCGATCAAGAAAGTCAAGCGATTTTTTTATGTGCCACGGTGCACTCATCACAAACAATAAGTTTATATTTTTGTAATACTTTTTCCATACCGGATGCTCTGGAAATATTGCACGTGGGTATTTCGATGATTTATATGTTAAATGGCAGCTCAAGAGCTGAATTCCCAATTCTTCCACCTGGTAACAATGTCGCAGCAATTCCAGACGAAGCGATAGCTAAGGTAATGTAATTTTTTGATCGAACCGTCGCCAGAATCCATCTGATAAGGAATATTTTCCTAGTTCCTCCAGGCGCATCCAACTCCGTCATTTATCATTTGCATATTCTTCTTCTACTTTGGCTTTGTAACCGCCTAAACCATTTTGGCCGAGCTCGACGAAGAACGCCAGTCAATTTCTCTGTGTCAACTTGGTCTCTCCATTGCAGTGGGGGCTCCCTATTCCTCTGCTACCACCAGCGGATTGCGAGTTGTATTCTTTCACTCCTGGAACTTCGGTTCCTGTTGGTTCGGCATGTTTAAGCCAGTGGAGCCGCTGTATTTTCATTCGCTGCACTATGTACATTTCGTTGTAAATCTCATACAACTCATCGTTCCATCGTCTACAGTAGTCCCCGTCGCCCACGCGTAGAAGCCTGTAAATCTCGCGTAAGATCTTTCTCTCGAATACTCCAAGAGCCGCCTCATCGAATGTTGTCATTGTCTAAGCTTCTGCGCCATATAACAGCTCGGGCATGATGAGTGACTTATAGAGTGCAGTTTTTGTACGTCAAGAAAGGACTTTACTCACGAATTGCCTACTCGGTCCAAAGTAGCACTTATTGGCAAAAGTGATTCTGCGTGGGTTTTCCATGCTGATATTTTTATCGGTGTTAATGCTGGTTCCCTAGTAAATGAAATTCTCCACTTTCCCGAAATTATAACTGTCAATAGTGACGTGGGTTCCAAGGCGCGAATGCGCTGACTGTTTTTTATGACAGCAGATACTTCGTCTTGTCTTCGTTTACCACCAGGCGCATTCGCTTTGCTTCCTTATCCAGCTTGGAAAAGGCAGAAGAGACTTCGCGATTTTTGTTACCGATGATGTCGATGTCATCGGCACACGCCAGAAATTACACGCCCTTGTAAAAAAAATGTTCCTACATGGTTCAGTTCTGCAGCTCTTATTATCTTAACATTTGTATCATGCGATCGTAAATGCCTTTCTGCTTTCGCTTTAATTTGGGAATCCTTGATGGGGAATAGGAGTTCAGAATAGTAATGATAATCATAATCATAATACTTTACTCGCAATATACGTAGTAGGCTATGGCGACCCCAAACGAAATTGTTTACGATTAAAAGTTAACTGATTTATAATGCTTTGGACCACGTCAACCGCTTTCCAGGTGATCCCATACTAATTTAGTTTAGATCCGATCATTGGATCATAAAAAAAGTAACGGTACTATTAAATTTGTGTATGAGAATTGGAGTCCGTGTGCTTTTTGCTTAAAAATTACTTGTTTATTATTTTTTAACTTTAAGTAATTTGTGTACCAGCTCTTCGTTGATAATATGACCACTTCGTTTTATAAGATGTTGTAAATTCTATATTTATTTAAACTGTTCGGATTTTGGATAAGTTGAAATATTTAAAAAAATGCCCTAGTAAAGCTTTCCCAAACTCTTTTCGTTTGGAACCAGTTATGTAATATTTCATTTAATTTCAATATTTTCAGTCTTTACTTTTAAATAGTTGATAATCCTTTTAAAAATATTTCCAAATCAATATTTTTTAAATACTTTTGGCACCCA
>NW_023458569.1:6108025-6109202 GCF_013731165.1 Rhagoletis pomonella | reverse complement strand
TGCATTACCGTTTTTATAAATTTACTAGCTTTACCCTGCCACGCTTTGCTGTGGCATATTCCTGTTATATGGATAATAAATTATTAACGAAACAAAGCATACGTTTTATATGTGTTTGGTTATATAATATGTACTTGTGTGCTCACAATATCTGTTGTTTTTCCATTCTCTGCATAGATATCAAGAATATCGGGTTTGCCGACACAGGAACACGCAACATCTGAGAAGCAATCCGCATCTAAATATAAACCACACTTTTCTAAAGTTCGACCTGGAGCATTATTGATTGTGATTCCGAATGCCAATCGAATTGGGATTACAATCTTTTAAATTGAAATGATGTAACGGTCGGAATCATGGGAATTCTTCACCTTTGAAAGGCCACGTTAAAATCTTTACTTACACTACTTTCTTCATCAATTTCTTAAACGCGAGTCAAGTGCCGTTGCAAAGTTTTGGCTGATTAATATTCCGCAACATGATAATTGTCACACCTATTTTCAATTTCAGTATGAAGATCAATCCGTTGGATTGTCTTTTTCCACAACGGTGTTCATCGACGTATATGCTATTTCCTCACGTTGAATGCTGGATTGAATAAGATTAGTGGTATTCACCAAAGTGAGCAAGGGGCATGGCAGTCTGGTAAAAGAGCAGATCAGCTCAACCAACGACTGTTGTCAATGCCACTATTATTTAGTTGAAAGTTTATTCTTCGCAGCAAGGATAGCCCGTTCACTGCGCCAATCGTGATTCCTTAATTAATTAATAATTACTTTTCTTAATAAAGAAACATTCTTTCGATCAGTTCTTCTTTCGATGTTTCTAAGTTACAAAAATTATCAGGCCATAAAATTCGTCGTAATCTCTCATTGACTGGCAGCTTTCCGTTCCCAATGTCCAGTAATTGTCGCGAGAATACTTCGGCTGCAGTGTATGTATGTTCGTCTTGTCGCAATGTTGATTATGGTGACAGGTAATAAGATCAACGGAAATAAGGTCAATTGACTCTATTTCCCACCCTGGTGCGAAATAAAGTCAATTGACATTATTACCTTTTCAAAAGCGAAATAAAGTCAACAAAAATTTGGAAATGAAGTCATTGATGCTATTTCCTCATTCAAATGGAAATAGCGTCAGCAATGCTTAAAGTATGTCGATTCATAGAAAAAAATGT
>NW_023458569.1:6106275-6107925 GCF_013731165.1 Rhagoletis pomonella | reverse complement strand
GGTTGCAACCCTCTTCAAAAATATTTCCAGCAGTCATCTTTTTTAACTTCTTTAATTTGATACCTATATTGTAATATATCATTTAGTTTATCAATTAAATTGCGCAAAATTTTTTTTTCAGGTGGCAATCCTCCTTTAAAATATTTTTGCCTGTGAGACTTCTTTAAACTCTTTAGTTTTATACCCGCATTGCAATATTTCATTTACATTATCAATTTAACTGGGTTAAAACTTTTAAAATAGGCGGCAACCCTCCTAAAAAATATTTCCAGTTATCTTTCTTAAACCTCTTTAATTTAATATCTATACTGTAATATATCATTACGTTTATCAATTAAATTGCGCAAAATTTTTTAACAGGTGGCAACCCTCCTTTAAAATATTTTCGACTGTAAGCCTTTTTAAAACATTTTAGTTTGACACCCACATGGCAATATTTTATTTATTTTATCAATTTGACTGAGTTAAAATTTTCAAATAGGTGGCAACACTCTTCAAAAATATTTCTAGCAGTTATCTTTCTTAACCCTCTTTAATTTGATACCAATATTGTAATACATATCTATATATATAATAAGCGAAGGCATTTTTTGTGCAGCATAAAAGATCTGCACCGTTCGTTCGATTTTCAAAAATGGAGTGTCAAACTAAAGCGCTTGGCCTCTAGATGTGCAATAAGGTTTCACTTTTTCGAAAAGAGTTGCCACCTGTTAAATAATTAAACTCAAGTTATTTACTAATCAATGCCCTCAGATCCGCACCGTCCGTTCGATTTTCAAAAGTGATGTACCAAATTAAAGTGCTTAGGGTGTGGATGTTCAAGAAGGTTTTACTTTTTCGAAAAAAGTTTCCACCTGTTAGGAAATTAAGCTCAAATTAATTAAAAAGTTAAATCAACTATTAAATATGGGTATCCATCGAAATGGTTTTGAAAAGGCTTTATAACTTAACTACGTATAGAAGGGTTGCCACATGTTAAAAAAAATGTAATTAAATTTTAATTTAAGGAATTTGGTAAGTAAATAAGATATCGCTATATATGGGTGTCATACAAAAGAGGTTTAAGAAGGTAGTAGTTTGGAAATACTTTGAATAGGTTTGCCACCTATTTGAGAAGTCTAATTGAACTATTTTATACCCAAGTTATATGAAATATTAACGATGGATGTCAAATGAAAGAGCTTCAAGAAATACTTACTTTGACAATTTAGAACATTTTTGATGTGCTTGAGGGTTGCCCAGCTTAAAGGGCTAAACTAAAATTATTTAATAAGATAAATGAATTACTAAACGATGGTAAACAATGGAAATGGGTTTAAAATCCTTTATTTAAGAATTATATTTAGGAGGGTTGCCACGTGTTTAAAAAATGAATTTTCACTTAATTCATCAGTTACTTGAAATATTTATAACAATGTCAGGCAAAAAATTTTTAAGGAATTTTTAGTTCGAAAATAATTTTTAAGAGGATTGCCGCCTGTTTTAAAGTGGTATTTCGTTTAATTATACATAAGTTACATGAAATTTTAAAATATGGTTATCAAAAGAACGAGTGTTAAGAAATCTTTAAATTGAACATTTGGTTTTTTTTGTTGAAAAAATTAAGCTCAAATTATTTAATAAGTTAAATGGATTGTCAAAAGATGGGTA
>NW_023458569.1:6100073-6106175 GCF_013731165.1 Rhagoletis pomonella | reverse complement strand
TAACGGTACTATTAAATTATTATATGACAATTGGAGTCCGTGTGCTTTTTGCTTAAAAATTACTTGTTTATTATTTTTTAACTTTAAGTAATTTGTGTACCAGCTCTTCGTTGATAATATGATCACTTCGTTTTATAAGATGTTGTAAATTCTATATTTATTCAAACTGTTCGGATTTTGGATAAGTTGAAATATTTAAAAAAATGCCTTAGTAAAGCTTTCCCAAACTCTTTTCGTTTGGAACCAGTTATGTAATATTTCATTTAATTTCAATATTTTCAGTCTTTACTTTTAGATAGTTGATAATCCTATTAAAAATATTTCCAAATCAATATTTTTTTAAATACTTTTGGCACCCATATTGTACCTCACACATATTTTCGATTGTAAGTCTTCTTAAAACTCTTTAGTTTTATACCCACATTGCAATATTTCATTTACTTAATCAACCCACGACGGTCCACCTTAATGCTTAATAATATACATATGTACGCACACATGTACACATGTATTTATTAGAAACTGTCATAAATTTTTCCCGCCAAATTAACTATCTTTTAACTTCCCCTCCAAACAGTATTACTGCTTTGAGGTTGAACTCAATTCTATTGAAAATAGCGCGGGTACTTATTTTCCCGTATTCAACCAGGAGCGACCGTCAGCCACCCCACATCGTCCGTATCCGCTATACGTTTGTACATAGCCATAAATAAATAATAATAAATCAAACATATTTGACAAAGGAATAATTTTTCGTTGGTTTATTTATTTTATCGCTTTATATTGAAAATGCATTGGTACAACATACTAAGCTTTCGAGTTCAAACTTTCAAAAAGGTGGCAACTCTCCTCAAAAATATTTTCGGCAGTAAACCATAATAAGAATCTAAAGCTTGTTACCGACATTGCAATATTTCATTTATTTTATCAATTTAACTGAGTTCAAATTTTCTAATAGGTGGCAGACCTCCTCAAAAATATTCCCTACAGTAATCTTTCTATTGTAATATATCATTAATTTTATCAATTAAATTGAGTTAGATTTTCAACCAGGTGGTAACGCTCCTTCAAACATATTTTCTGCTGTAAGCCTTCTTAAAGCTCTTTAGTTTCGACACCCACCCATATGGCAATACTTCATTTATTTTATCAATTTAATTGAGTTAAATTTTAAAATAGATGGCAACCCTACTAAAAAATATTTTCAACAGTTATCGTACTGAAACCTATTTAATTTGATATCCACATTGCAATATTGCATTGATTTATCAATTTATTTGAATAGGTATATATATCTTAAACTTCTTTAATTTAATTTGATACCTATATAAAAAGTTATTTATTTTATCAATTAAATTGAGTTAAATTTTAAAACAGATAACAACCCTCCTCAAACATATTTTCGGCTGCAAGCCTTCTTAAAAATCTAAAGTTTGATACCCAAATTACCGTACTTAATTTATTTTATCAAAATAACTGAGTTTAAATTTTTCTAGATTTGGTCATTATACTCCAAAATATTTCCAGCAATTTTGTTTCTTAAACTTCTTAAATTTAATATCTATATTATAATATATCATTTAGTTTATCAACTAAATTGCGCTAAACTTTTTAACAGTTGGCAGCCCTCCTTTAAAATATTTTCGACTGTAAGCCTTCTTAAAACTTTTTAGTTTGATACCCACATACCAATATTTCGTTTACTTTCTCAATTTAACTGAGTTAAAATATTTCCAACAGTTATCTTTCTTAAACCTTTTTAACTTGATACCCATATTGTAATATTTCATTTATTTTATCGATGTACTTTAGTTAAATTTTCAAACAGATGGCAACCCTCTTTAAACATATTTTCGGCTGCAAGTCTTCTTAAAACTCATTAGTTTGACACCCACGTGGCAATATTTCATTTATTTTATCAATTTGACTGAGTTAAAATTTTGAAATAGGTGGAAACCATCGTCAAAGATATTTCCAGCAATTATCTTTCTCAAACCTCTTTAATTTGATACCCATGGTGTAATAATTTATTTATTTTATCAATGTAATCGGGTTTAAAAATTTTCAAATAGGTGGCAACCCTCCAATTTTTTGCGATATCATTGGTTCTGGTATTATACCAAACAATAAAAAAAAAAATTATTCCAATCGGTTCAGCCGTTCTCGAGTTTTGACGACCGTCACATACTACATTTTTATATATATACTATATATACATACCCTGCCACGCTTTGCTGTGGCATTCCTGTTACATGGATGATAAATTATTAACGAAACAAAGCATACGTTTCATATGAGTTTGATTTTGTAATAAGTACTTGTGTGCACACAATATTTGTCGTGTTTCCATTCTCTGCATTGATATCAAGGATATCTGGTTTGCCGACACGGGAACACGCAACATCTAAGAACCAATCCGCATCTCACTTTAAACCACACTTTTCCAAAGGATAACCTTGAGCATTAGTGATTGAGATTCCGAATGTCAATCGAATTGGGAATTGCAATCTTTAAAATTGAAATGGTGTATCGGTCGGTATCATGGGAATTCTTCACCTTTGAAAGGCCACGTAAAAATCTTTACTTACACTACGTTCTTCCTCAATTTCTTAAGTGCGAGTCCCGTACCGTTGCGGAGTTTTATCTGATTAATATTCCGCAACGTGATAATTGGCACACCTATTTTCAATTCAGTATGTGGGGTCATCCCTGGAAGATCAACCGAGTTCAAAAATTTCTTTGGATAATTAACTGATTCGTCTTCTTCCACAACGGTGTTTATCGACGCATATGTTATTGTTTAAGCGACTTATGCATTTCCCGCTTAAACAAAGAACAGCGAACATACAGATGTACTTATTTTTAAAGGTACTTCGCTCGTGTTTAATTGGGTATGCATTTGTTATGCAATTCTCAATTATCTCTTCGGTGAACTTAGTGAAGTGATAAGTCGCTGGCATTTTCAGCTATGGCCAACGCTAACCCAGCTTGGCTATCATACGGTGCTTTGAGCATCACCCACACTCCACTCCCGGAGTAATTTTTGGCATGGTATTAAGCTACTGCTTACAAACCAACCTGGGGCTCTGCACGAATGCATCCCTGGATAAATCTCAGCTCATTGCCCAGCAGGCTAAGGCAGCTAGAGCATGACTACTCCAATGAGTCCCACAATGAATACACGGTGAAACGGTCACATCTTGCGCTACCGCTTCATCAGCCTGCCCGCATATCTTTCTCTCTCTTTCTCTCTCGCATATCAGGCATATGAAGTGCGTGGCTGACTTGATGTGCACCTATAAACCATACGGTCTCATTGAGCTCGATACACAAACACTCCCAAAGGTAATCCCTACCTCCCCAACTACTCTAACTCGACCACAACTCTAAACCTGGGCTCGAATCGTCACATACGATATCGTATTACTCGTCACGTAAAAACAAATTTTTCAGATTATGACGTACGTGAACGTAGTCTTTGTCTCATTCAGCTTATACTGCCTGACATATCACGTAATTTTCTTTCGTATGGTTTTCGATCCGTGAACGTATGTTACGATTTGAGCCCTGGTCTCCCTCAGCTAAACAGTTGTCACTTTGAATGCTGGATTGAATAACATTAGTGGTGTTCACCACAGTGAGCAAGTGGCCTGGCAGTCTGGTAAAAGAGCAGACCAGCTCAAGCAACGACTGTTGTCAATACCACTCTTATTTAGTTGATAGACATCCTTATTCTTCGCAGCAAGAATAGCTCGTTCACTAGCCTGTAATTAATTTTCTTAATTAAGAAGCATTCTTTCCATCAGTTCTCCTTTCGATGTTCCTTAGTTACAAAAATTATCAGGCAATACAATTCCTCTTAATCTCTCGTTAGCTGGCAGCTTTCCGTTCCCAATGTCCAGTACTTGTCGCGAAAATCCCTCGGCTGCAGTGTATATATGTATGTTCGTTTAGCCACAATGCACAGTGGTTCGGATAGCAGATCTAGCTAGACGAAAGTCAAATTTTTTTGTTTTTAAAATACTTAATGGTACTTGGAATACATTCCTGACAATACATTCAAATAGAAATTGCATTTATTAAAGCATGAACATATGAAAACAAAAAAAAGGTAAGTCAACGCCGCCTCTTTGAGAACTCTATTTTAAAAGCTGAAATTTAACTTAAAAGATTGCTAATTGTACTCACAAATATTTACAAACTGACTTTATAACCAAAAAATTACACTAATTCCGCTATAGATTCAGAGTTCATAACGCAATTTATGTCCAGATTGGTATAAGTAAATTTATTCTGAAAAATCATCGTTTTGATTAATTAAAAAAATAAATTAAAGAGTAGGAAAAGTAAAGGCCGCCGAAGGCCGTTATAAAACCACTTGCATATTATTCTTTACACTTTCGCAAATGCAGAGGGTAAGTTCGATAACCAAGTCCAACCAATTGGGTTAGATATTTAAATTTTAGTGACGGTATCTCAAATCTCAAAATTCAAAAGTAATTATTAACAGGAATGTATCTGAATGTAAATATAAGATCAGTGGCGGATCCACGGGGGGAGAGCGGGGCGGCTGGGTTGTGTGTTAAAACAGAAAAATTCTTGGAGTTATAAAAACTTTTGTTATGTAAATAAAAAAAAATATAATAATAATAATGAAGCACAATTAACAAACATTGACGTTGAAGACAAAAGTCAAGAATAATACATATTCTAGTGCTTATCATAACTATACGAACCCACATAATGACAAGTTTTGACAACTTATTTTATTACTATTTAATCTTAATTATTTTTTCATAAAAATGTACTATGCTCTTTAACAAAACACATATCAATCCAAGTTTCAAACTTTGTGCAATATTTGAAAAAAAAACCAACAAACTTTTGCAAAAATTTCGATGTTCTTAATTAGGTTTCTTAGAAAGATATTGGGTATGCAGTTTTGTAGCCCATTAAATTTTAGTAAAATAAAGTTCAAGTTTGAAGTACCTAGAGGGCTTTTCGTTGATTTTTGGCATTTTTTTGGTTGACGATGTCAGTCATTTTCTGCCATACGAAGTATGTTCGATGACTTTTTTATATGGAGAATATCAGCAACACCTTCACCAAAAAAAAAAATTTCCAAAAATCTTTTTGTTTTAATAGAACTGAATGGGCAACAAAACTACATACTCAATATCTTTCTAAGAAACCTAATTAAGAGCATCGACATTTTTTCGAAAGTTTATTGAGTTTTTTTTTTCAAATATTGCACATTTTTGACAAATTACAAACGACATTTTTATGAAAAAAGTAATTAAGATTAATAATAATGAAATACGGACTGTTTTTATTAAACAATTAGCTGTTTTATAAAATTATTTTAAAATGATTTGTTAGGAACTGAAAATAAAAATAAAAGTATAAAGCGAAATATTTTTAACAAATTTGTAATCGCTTTAAGTACAAACAAAAAATTTTCATATTTTAAGATTTTTTAAATATTTCGCTTGCCATGTTGGCGTTTTGAGTTTTTGGTAAAAGACTTTAGATTCGCAATCAGCAACCCAGAAAACCCGCAGATACCCAGCTACGTAGAAATCTACCGATTTTTTTTTTAATTTTCGTCCGCCATATTGGATCCGCCATTTTGAATTTTTGGTAAATGACTTTAGATATGTAATCAGCGACCCAGAAAACCTCCAGATACCCAGTTTCATAGCAATCTACCGATTTTTTTTTAATTTTCGTCCGCCATATTGGATCCGCCATTTTGAGTTTTTGATAAGTGACCCCTAGGTAAGAAGTGGTGTAAAGATCCATCAACGAGTATTTGTTTAAATAGTTTCGTCCAGCTAGATTTGCGATCCGAACTGCTGTGCAATGTTGACTATTTCAGGTAAGCATTTATCTAGTGTTAATCAAGAAATTACAATGTTTGCGTAAAATCTCCTGAGGGCAATATCAATACATTCCCGAATGGTTGAACGGTTCCATGCAAATCCCGCGACAATGCATCAAGGACCTCAAGCAATTTTTTAAGTGCCATCGTGCACTGATCTCAAATAATTAGTTTAAATTTTTGTACTACTTTTTCCATACCGGATGTTCTGGAAATATTGC
>NW_023458569.1:6096535-6099973 GCF_013731165.1 Rhagoletis pomonella | reverse complement strand
TCTCGAATGCTGTCTAGCATGATAAGACGCTTCTCATGTGATCACAAGTTAAAATCTCTATACTCTGACTTTTTAAGGGAATTTGAGTCGCTGGGTCATATGATACGCGTACCAGAAAGCATCCCTGAACCACAACAGTATTACTACTTGCCACATCACGGCTTTCTTAAAGAATCTAGCAGTTCTACTAAGCTGCGAGTTGTTTTTAATGGGTCACGTCGCACAAGTAGTGGCTGTTCTCTGAATGATCTCCTTCACATCGGTGCCAAGCTGCAGACAGACTTATCCGATGTGATTTTGTGGTGGCGACAATTTTCGCAAGTCTTTTCAGCCGACATGGAGATGATGTTTCGGCAGATTTTGGTTCATCCAGATGATCAGCGTTTTCAGAGAATTCTTTGGTCACCAGAATCATTTCAGAAGCCTTTAACATATCAGTTGGCCACTGTTACTTACGGACTTGGTCCAGCGCCTTTCTTAGCAAACCGCGTAATTAAGCAATTAACCAAAGATGAAGGACATCGCTTTCCCCTCGCAACAGATGTTTTACTACGTGGGACTTAGGTGGATGATTGCTTTGGCGGAGCGGATTCCCCTCAAGATGCAAAGGAGGTGATTCAACAGCTAGACAACCTTTGCAAATCAGGTGGTTTCAACCTACTTAAATGGACAGCGAATGATTCAACGATCTTGGCTGATCTCTTAATCACGCGTCATACCTCTTCAACATCAAGACTCCTCAATGGGAGTCCTGGAATCAACTTCAAGATATCTCTCACATCTCCATTCCTCGTTGGATCGGAACCTCTGCAAACATGCTCACTTTGGAAATACATGGCTTTTCCGATGCCTCTCGAGACGCTATGGCAGCTGTTGTTTATTTTCGTGTACTTAACGAAACGAATGATGCTACAATTTCTCTCATTACAGCAAAAACAAAAGTTGCCCCAATCAAGAAAATGACGATTCCTAGGCTTGAACTTTGCGCTGCAACTCTACTTACAAAACAAGTGGCTCACCTTGGAGAAGTGCTAAATATATCGCAAGCACCAATCCATTTATGGACTGATTCGTCAGTAACTCTCGCCTGGATTCAAGCTCATCCATCACGGTGGAAAGATTATGTTCGAAATCGTGTTGCCACTATCCAAGAAACTCTACCTCAAGCAACATGGCATCACATCTCTGGTAAGGAGAATCCTGCAAACTGCGCCTCTCGAGGTGTGTCACTTGATCAACTAGAAAAAGACTGTCTATGGTGGACTGGACCAAAATGGCTTTCTCAACATCCTTCTTTATGGCCGTCATGCGGTTACAAGCGTGAGCATGATGTCGACCTTGAAAAAAAACTTCAGGTCATTGCTGTTGTCTCTCCTTAAAACCCGAAGATCTGGAATCTCGTTGAACGTTACTCAAATCTTACTAAATTACTGAGAATCACAGCGCTATGCCAACGTGCGATTAAAATACTGCAAAGGAAAGCTGAAATACCCAAACAATCATCTTTAACGCCAACTGAGCTTGAAACGGCCCGACTTTATTGGGTGAAGCTAACTCAACAGGCTTATTTCTCAAAGGAGATCTTAACGCTCTCCCAAAATCGCATTTTATCAAATACAAACCCTCTTAACAAATTAATTCCATTTATAGATGCCTCAGGTATGCTTCGAGTTGGCGGGCGGCTCGGAAACGCTCTCCTCGATCCTGATACAAAACACCCCGTAATTTTACCTCGCGAATCACCACTGACAACTCTAATCATAAGCAATGCGCATCATAAAACTCTTCATGGAGGAACACAAGTTACCTTAGACTATCTGCGAAGATCATACTGGATTATTGGAGGTAGATCTCCTGTGCGATCATTCATTTTACGCTGCGTTCGCTGTGCTCGATATCGCGCTGTCACCGCCCAACAACTCATGGGACAGCTACCACCAACCCGAATCACACCAGCAAGACCATTTTTAATTTCTGGCGTAGATTATGCTGGCCCGTTTACTTTAAAAACTTCAAGAGCAAGAGCTGCGAAAACGTATAAGGGGTATATTGTGCTTTTTGTATGCTTTGCTACCTCAGCTATTCACCTCGAAATCGCGACAGACTACTCTTCAGAAGGTTTTTTGGCAGCTTATAAAAGATTCACTGGGCGCCGAGGAATCTGCGCAACTCTTCATAGTGACTGCGGTACTAATCTGATAGGCGCTGACGCCGAGCTGCGGAAACTCTTTTCGCGGGCATCAAATGAGTTATCTAACCTCGCCTCCTTACTAGCAAATGATGGAACCGAATGGAGATTTAACCCACCTGCAGCTCCACACTTCGGCGGAAAATGGGAAGCTGGCGTGAAGTCGGTCAAGTTCCATTTAAAACGTATCATTGGAGACACCTCTCTTACTTATGAAGAATTTTCCACTCTACCGACCGTTATGCCCACTATCCGATGATCCAAACGACATCAATGCGTTAACACCAGGGCATTTTCTCATCGGCTCAGCACTCACCACTGTGCCAGAGCCATCATTGATAGACATTGCAGTCTCACGACTTTCTCGATGGCAATTGCTTAGGCAAATGCTTGAGCACTTTTGGCATCGTTAGTCTTCGGAATACATTCAACGCTTTTATTCAATATCTAAGTGGAAGCAGGCAACAGATCCAATAAAGAAGGGAGCGCTTGTGCTGCTTGTGGATGAAAGATTTCCTCCAGCGAAATGGCTGCTTGGCCGTATCATCGATACACATCCTGGAAATGATGGACATATTCGCGTAGTAACTGTCAGAACAAAGGATTGAACGCTAAAGCGTCCAGTAGTTAAACTGTGCCCGCTTCCAGTACTGGCTACAAGCTCAACATTATCGACTGCTTAATCTAATTTAAGTTATATATTTCGTCCCCTGTAAGGTGACAAGGCGGGCGGAATGTTTAGACAAAAAATCATATTGCAAAAATACAACACTTTAATTTACTAATAATTTCTTGATGTAAGTTCGTCAACTTAAATTTATAATAGAAAAATACTAAATTGTATTATTTGGCAACACTGTAAACTTAACGATAAGATTTCATTTCTTTGCTATTCTCTCTTTATATACTTTTCGCCAATTGTCAGTTCGTTGTATTATCTTTTTTGAGAATGAATGGTTTTTTTTCTCTCATGTACAAGTCGGTAAAATCTTTAAATTTAAAATAAAACTAATTGAATTTTTAATGAAAAAGAACTCGTCCGATTTATTTAAGAATCATCGTTCAAAACATACTGTTCCTTCGAGCCGGATCGGGCGTGTGAAACATTAAAAAAAAAAGGTGCCGACCTTCATTTGACTCTTTTGTGATTCTTGTGACTTTCTCTTGACCTTATCATGTCAGCAAATCAAGAAGCGTTAATAGACAAGCAAAATGACCTTCATGAGCTCATTAACAGTGCCGTTGAAAAA
>NW_023458569.1:6095371-6096525 GCF_013731165.1 Rhagoletis pomonella | reverse complement strand
GCTACTTTCTCGAACAACTGTTCCATGTGTAACAACTCTCACTACATCTCTACTTGTCCAACGTATCGCAGTCTAGATGAAAATCAACGTAAGGAACTTCTAGTTGAAAAAAGATTATGTTTCAATTGTCTCGGTCCTCATCGCCTAGCTACCTGTCGGTACACTAAGCGTTGTCAAATATGCGGCGCGCAACATCACACATCAATTCATAGTACGAGTTCCAGCTCTAAACAGCTGACGTCTTCTCCATCATCAGGTACTGCATCAAGACCAGCTCCAGCTGATAGTGTTGAAAAACCACAGTTCATCTCAAATCAAGCCATACCACGTCCATCCGTCAAAGTGGTGCGAACTCTGTTGGCAACTGCGCTCGTTAGGTTGTTTTCTCCACAAGGTAAGCAGCTGTAGGTTCGTGCTCTAATCGACCCCGGCTCACAGATTACAATTATCAGTGAAGCGGCTACACAACATCTTTATCTTAAGCGTCAAAAGGCAAGTATTCCCCTCTATGGAGTTGGTGCACACTCATCAAGTACAACTAAAGGTATAGTAAGCTTTTCCCTAAAGCCGCATTTTAACTCAAGTTTAAAATGGGACGTCCCAGCGTACATTTTACCAAAGCCTACGGCTGAAATACCATCACTAGAATTCGAGCACAATGATTGGCCGCATTTGCGCGGACTTACGCTAGCTGATCCTTACTATTTGAAGACTGGCCAAATCGATCTTATCATTGGCATAGATCTGTATTCTGATTTAATTGAACCTGAACTTGTTAAAGGAAGCTCAAATTCTCCATTTGCCAGGCGTACTGCACTTGGCTGGATAATATCAGGTCCAGTCTCTCCTCTTAGCGAGTATCGAAAGATGACTCAACCAATTCAAAGCTATCAATGTTCGATTGATCATGACTTACACGCTGCGCTTCAACGATTTTGGGTTCAAGAAGAAGCGCAACTATCCGCACAAACAATCCTTTCTAAAGAAGAACAAGAGTGTGAAGATCATTTTTGTAACAGCCACTCAAGAAACTCATCGGGGAGATATGTACTTCGTCTTCCCTTCAAGGAGTCACCGGAGGCCATAGGAGATTCTCGACCTGCTGCCTCTCGAATGCTGTCTAGCATGATAAGACGCTTCTCATGTGATCACAA
>NW_023458569.1:6092500-6095271 GCF_013731165.1 Rhagoletis pomonella | reverse complement strand
GTTAAAAAAGATGACTGCTGGAAATATTTTTGAAGAGGGTTGCAACCTATTTGAACATTTTAACTCAGTTAAATTGATAAAATAAATGAAATATTGCAATGTGGGTATTAAATTTTAGAGTTTTAAGAAAGCGTACAGCCGAATATATTTTTTAGGAGGGTTGTTACCTGTTGAAAATTTAACTAAATTTAATCGATAAAATAAATGACTTATATGTCTTATAAATTTTTGGTTACTTTATTTTTCTATTTTTTTAATATTTGTAATTTAAACCGCTCCTGGAGTGACTTGACAGTGGTTTGTTTGTAATAGTTCACAAATATACATTTATACTAACACAAGCAAACATTTATTTGATAGGCTGTCTCCCTTTGATTGCGGAATAAAAACACATTGTGAAGATACGTTACTATCAATATAGAAGTATTAGATATATGGCTCTCCCATTGAAACATATGCGTTTGAAATCGACGCTTTGCTCGATGCTCTTTGCTCGCCGCTCCACTATGTTTTTGGCCTAAGTATATTGCGAGTAAAGAAATTTTGAATAACATCAGATAATATTATTATGATTATGATTACTATTACTATTGTGAACTCCTGTTATATGCCCAAACAAACATTCCCAAACTAAAGCGAATTTAGAAGAGCATTTACGATCGCATGATGCAAGTGTTAAGATAATAAGAGTTGCAGAACTGAACCACTCAGGAACATTTTTTTACAAGGGCGTGTAATTTCTGGCGTATGCCAATGACATCGATATCATCGGTAACAAAAACCTCGAAGTCTGTCCTGCCTTTTCCAAGTTGGATAAAGAAGCAAAGCGATTGGCTTTGGTGATCAACGAAGACAAGACGAAGTATCTCCTGTCATCAAACAAAGACTCAGAGCATTCCCGGCTTGACACCCACATCACTGTTGCCAGTTGTAATTTCGAGAAAGTAGAGAATATTGCTTACTTGGGAACCAGCATTAACACCGATAATAATGTCAGTATGGAAATCCAATGCGGAATCACTCTAGCCAACAAATGCAACTTTGGACTAAATAGACAATTCGGGAGTAAAGTTCTCTCTCGACGTACAAAAACCGCACTCTATAAGTCGCTCATCATGCCCATGCGGGTATATGGCGCAGAAGACAATGACAGTATTCGATGAGACGGCTCTTGAAGTATTGGAGAGAAAGATCTTAGGGAAGATATACAGACCTCTGCGCGTTGGCGACGGGAGTACTGCAGACGATGGAACGATGAGTTGTATGAGCTTTACAACGAAAGGGAGATAGTGTAGCAAATGAAAATACAGCGGCTCCGCTGGCTTGGCCACGTCGTTCGAATGGGAAGCGACGTTCCAGTTCTGAAACTAATAAACTCGCAATCCGCTGGTGGTAGCAGAGGAAGAGGAGAGACCAAGTGGATAAGAACTTGGCTTCACGGGGCATTTACCATTGTCGTCAGTTGGCACAGAGAGAAACGACTGGCGTTCTTTGTCGACCTCGGCCAAAATGGCTTAGGCCATTGATTATTTATGGCAACGGTTCGTTCAAACCTTAGCTATCGTTTCGCCTGGAATTGCTACCAGGTGGAAACATTGCTAATTCAGCTCTTAAGCTGCCATTGAACATATAAATCATCGAAACTCCTACTTGCAATATTTCCAGAACATCCGGTATGGAAAAAGTAGTACAAAAATTTAAACTAATTATTTGAGGTCAGTGCACGATGGCACTTAAAAAATTGCTTGAGGTCCTTGATGCATTGTCGCGGGATTTGCATGGAAACGTTCAACCATTCGGGAATGTATTGATATTGCCCTCAGGAGATTTTACGCAAACATTGTCTGTAATTTCTTGATTAACACTAGATAAATGCTTACCTGAAATAGTCAACATTGCACAGCGGTTCGGATCGCAAACCTAGCTGGACGAAACTATTTAAACAAATACTCGTTGATGGATCTCTACACCACTTCTTACCTAGGGGATTTTTGGGTCACTGATTACGAATCTGAAGTCACTTATCAAAAATTCAAAATGGCGGATCCAATATGGCGGACGAAAATTAAAAAAAAATAGGTAGATTTCTATGAAACTGGGTATCTGGGGGTTTTCTGGGTCGCTGATTACATATCTAAAGTCATTTACCAAAAATTCAAAATGGCGGATCCAATATGGCGGACGAAAATTTAAAAAAAATCGGTAGATTTCTATGTAGCTGGGTATCTGCGGGTTTTCTGGGTTGCTGATTGCGAATCTAAAGTCTTTTACCAAAAACTCAAAACGCCAACATGGCAAGCGAAATATTTAAAAAATCTTAAAATATGAAAACTTTTTGTGTGTACTTAAAGCGATTACAAATTTGTTAAAAATATTTCGCTTTATACTTTTATTTTTATTTTCAGTTCCCACTAACAAATCATTTTAAAATAATTTTATAAAACAGCTAATTGTTTAATAAAAACAGTCCGTATTTCATTATTATTAATCTTAATTACTTTTTTCATAAAAATGTCGTTTGTACTTTGTCAAAAATGTGCAATATTTGAAACAAAACTCAATAAACTTTCGAAAAAATGTCGATGCCTTTAATTCGGTTTCTTAGAAAGATATTGAGTATGTAGTTTTGTTGCCCATTCAGTTCTATTAAAACAAAAAGATTTTTGGAAATTTTTTTTTTTGGTGAAGGTGTTGCTGATATTCTCCATATAAAAAAGTCATCGAACATACTTCGTATGGCAGAAAATGACTGACATCGTCAACCAAAAAAA
>NW_023458569.1:6088986-6092400 GCF_013731165.1 Rhagoletis pomonella | reverse complement strand
CCATTCAGTTCTATTAAAACAAAAAGATTTTTGGAATTTTTTTTTTTTGGTGAAGGTATTGCTCATATTCTCCATATAAAAACATCATCGAACATACTTCGTATGACAGAAAATTACTGACAACGAAAAGCCCTCTAGGTACTTCAAACTTGAACTTTATTTTACTAAAATTTAATGGGCTACAAAACTGCATACCCAATATCTTTCTAAGAAACCTAATTAAGAACATCGAAATTTTTGCAAAAGTTTGTTGGTTTTTTTTTCAAATATTGCACAAAGTTTGAAACTTGGATTGATATGTGTTTTGTTAAAGAGCATAGTACATTTTTATGAAAAAATAATTAAGATTAAATAGTAATAAAATAAGTTGTCAAAACTTGTCATTATGTGGGTGTGGTATAGTTATGATAAGCACTAGAATATGTATTATTCTTGACTTTCGTCTTCAACGTCAATGTTTGTTAATTGTGCTTCATTATTATTATTATTATTTTTTTTTATTTACATAACCAAAGTTTTTATAACTCCAAGAATTTTTCTGTTTTAACACACAACCCACCCGCCCCCGCTCTCCCCCCGTGGATCCACCACTGATCTTATATTTATATTCAGATACATTCCTGTTAATAATTACTTTTGAATTTTGAGATTTGAGATACCGTCACTAAAATTTAAATATCTAACCCAATTGGTTGGACTTGGTTATCGAACTTACCCTCTGCATTTGCGAAAGTGTAAAGAATAATATGCAAGTGGTTTTATAACGGCCTTCGGCGGCCTTTACTTTTCCTACTCTTTAATTTATTTTTTTAATTAATCAAAACGATGATTTTTCAGAATAAATTTGCTTATACCAATCTGGACATAAATTGCGTTATGAACTCTGAATCTATAGCGGAATTAGTGTAATTTTTTGGTTATAAAGTCAGTTTGCAAATATTTGTGAGTACAATTAGCAATCTTTTAAGTTAAATTTCAGCTTTTAAAATAGAGTTCTCAAAGAGGCGGCGTTGACTTACCTTTTTTTTGTTTTCATATGTTCATGCTTTAATAAATGCAATTTCTATTTGAATGTATTGTCAGGAATGTATTCCAAGTACCATTAAGTATTTTAAAAACAAAAAAATTTTACTTTCGTCTAGCTAGATCTGCTCTCCGAACCACTGTGCATTGTGGCTAAACGAACATACATATATACACTGCAGCCGAAGGATTTTCGCGACAAGTACTGGACATTGGGAACGGAAAGCTGCCAGCTATCGAGAGATTAAGACGAATTGTATTGCCTGATAATTTTTGTAACTAAGGAACATCGAAAGGAGAACTGATGGAAAGAATGCTTCTTAATTAAGAAAATTAATTACAGGCTCAGTGAACGAGCTATTCTTGCTGCGAAGAATAAGGATGTCTATCAACTAAATAAGAGTGGTATTGACAACAGTCGTTGCTTGAGCTGGTCTGCTCTTTTACCAGACTGCCAGGCCATTTGCTCACTTTGGTGAACACCACTAGTGTTATTCAATCCAACATTCAAAGTGACAACTGTTTAGCTGAGGGAGAGCGGGAGACCAGGGCTCAAATCGTAACATACCATACGAAAGAAAATTACGTGATACGTCAGGCAGTATAAGCTGAATGAGACAAAGACTACGTTCACGTACGTCATAATCTGAAAAATTTGTTTTTACGTGACGCACCGTATATTCATTGTGGGACTCCATTGGAGTAGTCATGCTCTAGCTGCCTTAGCCTGCTGGGCAATGAGCTGAGATTTATCCAGGGATGCATTCCTGCAGAGCCCCAGTGTGGTTTGTAAGCAGTAGCTTAATACCATGCCAAAAATTACTCCGGGAGTGGAGTGTGGGTGATGCTCAAAGCATGGTATGATAGCCAAGCTGGGTTAGCGTTGACCATAGCTGAAAATGCCAGCGACTTATCACTTCACTAAGTTCACCGAAGAGATTATTGAGAATTGCATAACAAATGCATACCCAATTAAACACGAGCGAAGTACCTTTAAAAACAAGTACGTCTGTGTGTTCGCTGTTCTTTGTTTAAGCGGGAAATGCAAAAGTCGCTTAAACAATAACATATGCGTCGATAAACACCGTTGTGGAAGAAGACGAATCAGTTAATTATCCAACGGAATTTTTGAACTCGGTTGATCTTCCAGGGATGACCCCACATACTGAATTGCAAATAGGTGTGCCAGTTATCACGTTGCGGAATATTAATCAGCTAAAACTCCGCAACGGTACGCGACTCGCAGTTAAGAAATTGAGGAAGAACGTAGTGTAAGTAAAGATTTTTACGTGACCTTTCAAAGGTGAAGAATTCCCATGATTCCGACCGATACACCATTTCAATTTTAAAGATTGCAATTCCCAATTCGATTGACATTCGGAATCACAATCACTAATGCTCAAGATTATCCTTTGGAAAAGTGTGGTTTATAGTGAGATGCGGATTGGTTCTTAGATGTTGCGTGTTCCCGTGTCGGCAAACCAGATATCCTTGATATCAATGCAGAGAATGGAAACACGACAAATATTGTGTGCACACAAGTACTTATTACAAAATCAAACTCATATGAAACGTATGCTTTGTTTCGTTAATAACTTATCATCCATGTAACAGGAATGCCACAGCAAAGCGTGGCAGGATATAGCTAGTGTATATATAAAAATGGTGTGAAAAATGTATAGTAATTCATCAATTGAGAACGGTTGGGCAGATTTGGCTAAAATTTTTTTTAGTTGTTCGTAATTGCCAGGAGAAGGTTCTTAGGAAATAAAATCTTGGGAAACCCCTCCGGGAAAGTTGTAAAATTGGAAAAATAGATAATTGATTTTTTTTTATGGAATTTTGTGTGCGATTCCTTCGGAATGGGTTTCGAAT
The DNA here is from genome assembly GCF_013731165.1 of Rhagoletis pomonella. NCBI lineage: Eukaryota > Metazoa > Arthropoda > Insecta > Diptera > Tephritidae > Rhagoletis > Rhagoletis pomonella. The sequence continues at coordinate 6,089,502 of NW_023458569.1, read as the reverse complement.
GGAAAAATTGAAAATGCTAAGTGGAAAACTCGGAAAAATTCGGAAGAGCGCGAAAACTTTTAATTTTTTCGACGAAATTTTGAATTTTATCGCATGATTTGATGATTTTGGACAACGTAAAGGTGGAAAATTCGTTGTGAAACTTTGAAAATGCATTGTGAGCATGAATTAATTGGGAACAATTTTCACCTATGTTTCATAACCGATTCGAATGTGTTTACACAAAAAATCATATTGCAAAAATACAACACTTTAATTTACTAATAATTTCTTGATGTAATTTCGTCAACTTAAATTTATAATAGAAAAATACTAAATTGTATTATTTGGCAACACTGTAAACTTAACGATAAGATTTCCTTTTTTTTTGCTATTCCCTCTGTTTAAGCGCGACTGCTAACACCGGGCGCCTAAATTCGTGCTATGTACTGCTGCATGAGCAAAAATTTCCTTTATGCAATTTTTGCACATGCACTTCTCAACTGTCATGTAATTGAACTTTCTTAAGTTTCAATT
>NW_023458569.1:6073955-6088976 GCF_013731165.1 Rhagoletis pomonella | reverse complement strand
ATACATACATGCAAACATACCGGTCTCCCCTCTCACTGAGTTATTCATGCCACTTGAAATTCAAGCTATTATACACTAATACACTTGGCTGTGTTTTTTCCATTTTCTTTTTTCAATTGACATTGGTGCCACTGCGGGAGTTGCGACCCATTGGTTCACCGATCGTTCATGGTCCTTCGAGCCGGATATTTGCGGCTATGTCACATTCACTAGACGACCAAATCGTCTAGGGGGGCCGGTATGTTTAGGCGCGACTGCTAACACCGGGCGCCTAAATTCGTGCTATGTACTGCTGCATGAGCAAAAATTTCCTTTATGCAATTTTTGCATATGCACTTCTCAACTGTCATGTAATTGAACTTTCTTAAGTTTCAATTAGATGGCACTTCAAAGGATGCTCGGCCTAGTCTGATGCATCCTCCGGACACTGCTTCCGGAGTCTTCTGCGGACTCTGCATGGTTTACAACCATGCGGAGGTGGTAATAGTTGATTACCATTGGCCACAGTGCCTACCCACTACTTTTTGGTCCAATAAATATTTTTTTAAATACATACATGCAAACATACCGGTCTCCCCTCTCACTGAGTTATTCACCCTCTTTATATACTTTTCGCCAATTGTCACTTTGTATTACCTTTGTTGAGAACAAGTGTTTTTTTTCCTTTCATGTACAAGTCGGTAAAATCTTTAAGTTTAAAATAAAACTCTAATTGAATTTTTAATGAAAAAGAACTCGTCCGATTTATTTAAGGATCATCGCTCAAAAATACTGGTTCTTCGCACCGGATCGGCCGTGTGAAACATTAAAAAAAAAAGAGTGCCGACCTTCATTTGACTTTTGTGTGATGTTTGTGACTTTCTCTTGACCTTATCATATCAGCAAATCAAGAAGCATTAATAGACAAGCCAAATGACCTTCATGAGCTCATTAACAGTGCCATTGAAAAACTTCGATCTCCTGGTGATGGAAAAATTACACGTGCTCAGATACAAACTCGAATGTCCATCCTGGATGCAAATTGGAAGAAATTTCAGGAAGGTCATGAAAGTTTAACTAATACCAGACTAACCGCTGCTATCAAAGAAGCTCCATATTTTGCAAATAATTTGTATTCTCAATGCCAGTAAACCTATGCTGATGCTCGATCGACTATGCTGACATTACTCGATCAAATTATTCACTCACAACCATCTGCTGGAATTGAACTTGCCGATCAGTCCATGAACCTGGGGCAAATTTATGTTCATCATACAAGATCGCTTCCGAAAACTCAATTGCCTATCTTTAATGGGGAATATTCACGTTGGCGCAATTTTCACGATCTTTTTACGTCAATAATTGGCAGTAGCTCTGATTTAACAACAGTAGAAAAATTTCAGTATCTAAAAACAAGCCTCAAAGGTGAAGCTGCACAGCTTGTAGCTAACCTTGCAATTTCAAATGAAAATTTTGCGCGCGCATGGGATATATTAGCTGCAAGATATGGAAATAAGAGGTTGCTTATTGAAACTCAACCCGATATCATTTTTAAATTACAAGCTATTAAAAATCGAAATCTAAATCTTCAGGTGAGCTTAAGAATCTTTTAGCAGTATTCAAAGAATCTCTGGGCGCCTTGAACTCACTTGGTGCTCCTACCGATCACTGGGATTTTATTATTGTCTACATGATAGTTCATCGACTAGATGCAGACTCGCACGAAGCTTGGGAAATACATCGTGATGCAAAGGTGACGCCTGCTTCACTTACTCAATTGGATACATTCTTAGAAGGAAGAATACGCGCACTAGAAAGCGTCGAATCTAGAAATCCGTCATCGTCAGCATGCCCTCTCTCAATCCATAATAGAAAGCCGGTGGCGCGAAAGTTCATGTGGTCTCAGTCAATACCACAAAGTAGTAATCGAGCTACTTTCTCGAACAACTGTTCCATGTGTAACAACTCTCACTACATCTCTACTTGTCCAACGTATCGCAGTCTAGATGAAAATCAATGTAAGGAACTTCTAGTTGAAAAAAGATTATGTTTCAAGTGTCTCGGTCCTCATCGCCTAGCTACATGTCGGTCAACTAAGCGTTGTCAAATAGGCGGCGCGCAACATCACACATCAACTCATAGTGCGAGTTCCAGCTCTAAACATCTGACGTCTTCTCCATCATCAGGTACTGCATCAAGACCAGCTCCAGCTGATAGTGTTGAAAAACCACAGTTCATCTTAAATCAAGCCATACCACGTCCATCCGTCAAAGTGGTGCGAACTCTGTTGGCAACAACGCTCGTTATGCTGTTTTCTCCACAAGGTAAGCAGCTGCAAGATCGTGCTCTAATTGCCCCCGATTCACAGATTACAATTATCAGTGAAGCGGCTACACAAAATCTTTAGCTTAAACGTCAAAAGGCAAGTATTCCCCTCTATTGGAGTTGGGGCACACTCATCAAGTACAACTAAAGGTATAGTAAGCTTTTCCCTAAAGCCGCATTTTAGCTCAAGTTTAAAATGGAACGTCCCATGGTACATTTTACCAAAGCCTACGGCTGAAATACCATCGTTAAAATTCGAGCACAAAGGTTGGTCGCATTTGCGCGGACTTACGCTAGCTGATCCTTACTATTTGAAGACTGGTCAAATCGATCTTATCATTGGCATAGATCTGTATTCTGATTTAATTGAACCTGAACTTGTTAAAGGAAACTCAAATTCTCCATTTGCCAGGCGTACTGCACTTGGCTGGATAATATCAGGTCCAGTCTCTCCTCTTAGCGAATATAGAAAGATGACTCAAGCCATTCAAAGCTATCAATGTTCGATTGATCATGACTTTCACGCTGCGCTTCAACGATTTTGGGTTCAAGAAGAAGCGCAAGTATCCGCACAAACAATCTTTTCTATAGAAGAACAAAAGTGTGAAGGTCATTTTTGTAACAGCCACTCAAGAAACTCATCGAAGAGATATGTAGTTCGTCTTCCCTTCCAGAAGTCACCGGAGGCCATAGGAGATTCTCGACCTGCTGCCTCTCGAATGCTGTCTAGCATGATAAGACGCTTCTCATGTGATCACAAATTAAAATGTCTATATTCTGACTTCTTAAGGGAATATGAGTCGCTGGGTCATATGACACGCGTACCAGAAAGCATCCCTGAACCACAACAGTTTTACTACTTGCCACATCACGGCGTTCTTAAAGAATCTAGCAGTTCTACTAAGCTGCGAGTTGTTTTTAATGGCTCATGTCGCACAAGTAGTGGCTGTTCTCTGAATGAAGGAGATCTTCACATCGGTGCCAAGCTGCAGACACACTTATCCGATGTGATTTTGTGGTGGCGACAATTTTCGTATGTCTTTTCAGCCGACATGGAGAAGATGTTTCGGCAGATTTTTGTTCATCCAGATGATCTGCATTTTCAGAGAATTCTTTGGTCACCAGAATCATCTCTGAAGACTTTAATATATCAGTTGGCCACTGTTACTTACGGACTTGGTCCAGCGCCTTTCTTAGCAAATCGCGTAATGAAGCAATTAACCAAAGATGAAGGACATCGCCTTCCCCTCGCAACAGATGTTTTACTACGTGGGACTTACGTGGATGATTGCTTTGGCGGAGCGGATTCCCCTCAAGATGCAAATGAGGTGATTCAACAGCTAGACAACCTTCGCAAACCAGGTGGTTTCAACCTACTTAAATGGACAGCGAATGATTCAAAGATCTTGGCTGATCTCGCAATCATGCGTCATGCCTCTTCAACATCAATATTCCTCGATGGGAGTCCCCTATTTAGAACGTTAGGTATTATATGGAATCCTGTCTCTGATGCCTTTGTGTTTTTGGCAATAAAAAAAACGATACAACGCCAACTAAAAGAAAAGTACTCTCACGCATTGCGCAGTTTTCGACCCAGTAGGATGGTTGGCACCCATTACAGTGCGCGCCAAAATTTTCATGCAAGAACTTTGGCTTACAAAACTCTACTGGGATGATCAACTTCCCGAGTCGCTCTCCCAACGCTGGAATCAGTTCTTAAATCAACTTCAAGATATCTCTCACATCTCCATTCCTAGTTGGAACGGAACCTCTGCAAACATGCTTACTTTGGAAATACATGGCATTTCCGATGCCTCTCGAGACGCTATGGCAGCTGTTGTTTATCTTCGTGTACTTAACAAAATGAATGATGCTACAATTTCTCTCATTACAGCAAAAACAAAAGTTGCCCCAATCAAGAAAATGACGATTCCTTGGCTTGAACTGCGCTGCAACTCTACTTACAAAACAAGTGGCTCACGTTGGAGAAGTGCTAAATATATCGCAAGCACCCTGATGGACTGATTCGTCAGTAACTCTCGCCTGGATTCAAGCTCATCCATCACGGTGGAAAGATTATGTTCGAAATCGTGTTGTCACTATCCAAGAAACTCTGCCTCAAGCAACATTGCATAACATCTCTGGTAAGGCGAATCCTGCAGACTGCGCCTCTCGAGGTGTGTCACTTGATCAGCTAGAAAAAGACTGTCTATGGTGGACTGGAACAAAATGGCTTTCTCAACATCCTTCTTTATGGCCGTCATGCGGTTACCAGCGTGAGCATGATGTCGACCTTGAAGAAAAACTTCAGGTCATTGCTCTTGTCTCTCCTCAAAACCCGAAGATCTGGAACCTCGTTGAACTTTACTCAAATCTTACTAAATTACTGAGAATCACAGCGCTATGCCAACGTGCGATTAAACGCAACGCGAAACGGCTCGACTTTATTGGGTGAAGCTAACTCAACAGGCTTATTTTTCAAAGGAGATCTTAACGCTCTCCCAAAATCGCATTTTATCAAATACAAATCCTCTTAAGAAATTAAATTCGTCAACTTAAATTTATAATAGAAAAATACTAAATTGTATTATTTGGCAGCACTGTAAACTTAACGATAAGATTTCCTTTTTTTTGCCATTCTCTCTTTATATACTTTTCGCCAATTGTGACTTTGTATTACCTTTGTTGAGAACGATTGGTTTTTCTCATGTACAAGTCGGTAAAATCTTTAAGTTTAGAATAAAACTCTAATAGAATTTTTAATGAAAAAGAACTCGTCCGATTTATTTAAGAATCATCGCTCAAAACAGAATGGTTGCTGCGTTTTTGGAAAGGTTTTTAGAAGGAGGAGCGCATAAAATCTAAAAAATTGCATTTAGTGCGGAGGTAGCCTTTTGCCTAGATTAGCATATAGGATCAATTTTTTCCGTTAAGTGGGGTCGATCTATTCGAAAAAAATTTTATTTATGGTGCCACTTGCTTGAAATTCGGTAGGTAGCTTATTGCCTAGATTAACATATAGGATACTTTTTTCTGAAAGGTGGACCAGGGACCAATCTATTCGCAAAAATCTTAGGTATGGTCCGATTTGTTTGAAATTCGGCACGTAGGTAGCTTATTTCCAGGATTAACATATATGATACTTTCTTTTGATAGGTGGACCAGGAACCGACTAATTCCAAAAAATCCTATTTATGGTCCGATTTGCTTGGAATTCGATACCCACATTGTAGATATGCGTAGAATAGAATTGAGTCATTGTTTTACAGTTCGAAGGGTGCGAGTATTGGCTATTTAACAGTACTTATTACACAGGCCAAGAAAAACGGAAAAATATGATGCAGCAAAGGTTAACGCTATTTTTGACAGACTTTTTGTGCTGATTACGAATAGAGTTTCCATCAGCCCCAGATTTTAAGAAAAATTGGGACAAATTGTCAAAAAATCGCTTGTTTTGCAAAGAAAGAAAGGGTGATAGAACCTTCCACTTCGGCTTAGATTAAAGCTAAAAATCTCAAGTACCATCAATGAAAATTCCTGCACATTTGCTTGATGGCCACTTATAGTCCTTTGATGAAGAGGGAAAAACTGATTTTGGGAAGTTTGAGTACCTTTCGCAATTAAGAAAAAGGTGATACAACCTTCCCCTTAGGCTCAAATTAAGGCTTGGACTTCTGCCTTCAATTCATGAAAATACCATTCCTGCACCTTGACCCTAAGGTCACCTATATTCATTTATTGAACAGCTAACGCTGATTTTTACACAATATTATTATTTTTTTAATTGCATAATTTTCCAGTATTTTTTTATTATTGTGACCATCAGGGCAAGGTGCAAGAGCAGTATTTTCAGGGATAGTAGTCTGTATTTCTAGCTTTAATTTAAGCCTAAGTGGAAGGTTCTTGGCTTCACTTGGCATTTGCAATTGGTACAGAAGGGAAACGACTGGCGTGCTTTGTTGAACTCGGCCAAATTCGCTTAGGCGGTTACAGTGCCAATTAAAAAGAATAAGAAGGAAGGTTCTATCACCTTTTTTCCTTGCTAGAGCTGCTCGAATTTTGCAAAAAAAAACGCAATTTTTTGACACTTTTACCACGTTTTTTTTTCAAAATCTGGAGCGGAAGGAAATTTTATACTTACGGATCCGTCATCAGCACAAAAATTTTATCAAAAATAGCTTTAACATTTGCCGCATCAAAATCTGTGTTGCCCTGCGTTACCTACACTAATTATATAAAGAGAAGCTCCTTCTTTTTATAAGAGCTGATCTCGCGAACAGCTGTACCGATTTTTTTTAAATTTTGGACACCTACTGCAGACTTTAGATATATTAAGGGAGCGTGGCATCACCCATACATAAAGAATTTTTCATACCGTTTATCTCTGGAAGTATTTGCGGTAGTGTCCTGGAAATCAGTATAGAGATTTCGGGGCTACTGGAAAAGGGGGCGTGGCGCTTTCAAAACATATTGAAACCTTTACCTATCTGTAAATACATACACCCAGAATACAGTGTTTTTTTTTTTTTCTTTTTCATAATAAATTTTTTTGTTAATTTTTACATCAAAGGACACCAAATTTTGAGTACGCATTTTTGTAGCTGACTCAATTTCAGTATTATAAAGTGCAAGTTTTAAATGGCTATAAGTTACCGTTGATTTTTGAGAAAATTTTCGGTGAGGATGTGCGCATTTTCTCCGTATAACGAATGCGTGATAGTTTTTTTTTGTATGGGAAATAATGTCGAAGAGTGTCAGTATGTAAAAGACTTATTCTGGTCGGTGATCTCCTCCTAAACGACCCAAACTGGTTTAATGATATTTTTTATGTATTTTAGTAGGTCCATGTATAGCAGTGATTCCCAAAGTGGTCTCGGCAAGGGTCTACGTTGGCGTGAAAAAATATAGGGGTCCACGAGTTGTAAGTTGGGGTCCACGAAACTTCATCTGGTTTCGAAAGTAAAGAACCAAAATGGTATCTTGATAGGGGAAGGAAGCCCTAAAGGCCACCTGCAGACTAAAAAGAAACGGATGTTGGTATAACACTGAGTGCTGAGCGATGCGGAAGTTGTCGGCGGCAGATATTTGAGCACTTGTGTCTTTTTAATGCTACAGGATAGTACGCCACCATTACCTTTGTTGAAGAGATTCTAGAGAGAGAGACTACCCTGAGGGGGAATGCTGGTTTAATTCCAGCACTGAGCCGGCACTCGTACATTGTCGAATCTTCACTGATGACTCCGAAACTGACTCAGGGTCAGGATCTGGAGTATTTTTCGAAGTTAATGGGGATAAGGTTCACTTTTTTGCTTCGGGAATATGATTCGGTCTTCCAGGCTGAGGTATTTGCTGTCCCCAAAGCCATAGACTACTTGGTGGAAAATAGGTGGAGGGAAAGGAGTTTACGTGTCTACATAAGGCATTGGCCAGCCCTTTAAGTACTTCCAAACTAGTTCGGCAATGCAAATCTCGAATAAATTATGTTGGTAAAGATAACGAGCTTGCTTTAATCTGGGTGCCAGGCAACTCGGGAATGCCTGGAAATGAGACATCTGACCCTGTGGCCACAGTTGGCTTAGACCTGGCATTCCTCGATCCGCAACCAGTTATAACACTCCCCACTTCGACCATAGAAGCCACCATCAGAAACTGGGTGAATACTTCGCTCAGTAATGACTGGGACCCATCGAGTAGATGCAGGTGGGCAAAACTCAGGTTTTTCCGCTCACTGGGAAAACGGGACTGCTGACTGGTTCACACGTGAAACAAACACCTGACTGTGATAGGCGTAAATGACAAATCCATTTGCTCATCCTGCTTTGAAGAGGATGAGCGGTGGAACACTTCCTGCTTGCTTGTTTTTCTATCATCGATTTATCTAGATTCGGTCTTTTATTTTTTGTCAGTTTCTGAATTTGAAGTTTGGCGTAAACAGCTTTGCAGTTTTGTGGTTTCAAGTTTTGTGTTTTAAAAATGCGAGTGACGAATATTTTTTGCACCACTTTAAAACTCGGAGCGATAAAAATAAAAACTATAACCCCTCAGAGCGAGATAGTTCTTTCATGGCTTTACGAGCTCTGTTTTTTAAAACTTGCAAGTGTGTTGTCATATTATTTTAATAAATAGAACACAAGAAGATATTTTATTTTTATTTTTTCCACTCCGAATTTAGTTTTGGAACTCACCTGCGATGCAAAATTACATCGTTAGATTTAATCTTCACATTTTTTGATGAGCTTTGGGAATATATTAGAAATGAGCATCAGGGGGTCTACCGAACCAGTAAAGTTTTGAAAGGGGTCTACGAGAAAAACCAGTTTGGGAACCTCTGATGTATAGTTTAAGTTCAAAATTTACGCCAGGTGGCGCTGGAGTCAAGTTATTACTCAAAATCGTATTTGTGATCCGATTTGACTCATATTCGAGATATATATGTATTGGTAACGATAGGGCCAATACTATTGCAAAAAAAAAGATGCGAAGGTGGCACTGGAGCCGAGTTATTGCTAAAAATTGTAAATTCGGAGGCACCAGACCATCAGAACCATGGCGGTCCTTGCTTTACGGTGACTAAACAGAATGTGGACCAATGATACTCACCAGTTTGGAAATTGCCACCAACTATACTATACAGATTCAAGGACGATTCACCATCGAGCCGCAATGACTTCTTCCCGGTATAACGCTTTCGTCAGGTTATTTAAGACGGCAATGGAGCATATCGATGGCTGAGTGGAAGATCGACCTATCTCTATCTATTCAACAACGCTCTATCTCGGAAAACTTTTCAATAACGCCCTATCTCAGAATTTGGTTGAAGAACGCCCTATTTCAGCTGCCGATTCAAAAACGCCCTATCTCAGCTTATTTTCAATGTATTTTCGTTTGAGATAGGGCATTTTTGAACCGAATTCTGAGATAGGGTGTTCTTCAAAAAAATTCTGAAATAGGGCGTTTTTGAATCAAATTCTGAAGTAGGGCGTTCTTGAAAAGTTTTCTGAGATAGGCGGTTTTCGAACTGGTTGCCGAGATAGGTCGATCTTCCACTCAGCCATCGATATGTCTTCAGTCGACCACAAAACTAAAAATAAATGACTATCAGTGATCATCAAGTCAAGGTGCACGAATGGTATTTTCAGCGATAGTAGTCGAGAGTTCTAGCTTTAATTTAAGCCGTTTAAGTGTTCTATCACCTTTTATTTTTTTGCTAGAGCTTCTCAAATATTGCAAAAAACGCGCTTTTTTGATACTTTGACCACATTTTTCTCAAAATCTGGACGTGATGCAAACTTTTTACTTACGGATTCGTAATCAGCATGAAAAAGTCTATCGAAAACAGCTTTAACATTTTAGGTTACAAAATTGTTTCCCATTTTTGTTGGCCTCTGTTATGCTTCGCATGCAACCAAATTTATCAGTACTACCAACCGTATGCATCGCCGCAATAGGGTTATTCATGGTGTCTGAACAAAGACAGCTGATTTTTGGTTTGTTTAGGTAAATAGATTTGTTTGCAGAAAAATTCATTTAAGTGGTTTTAATGGGGTATATTTGTAGACCAAATTAAGTCGACTCTAAAGTTAACATAATTTTCAATACAATATGTGTCAAAATATTTAAATAAAATAAGTACGTTTTATTAAGAAATACGTAATTAACTGTATATATTAACCGATATATTTACTAGAAAGAGCATAAAAATACCTTTCATTTGATATATAAGGTTAGGTTTAAGGACAACTGCCAACAGCGAAATAAAACAACTGTATTGATATTTTAATATAAAATGAAAATTTTGAATAAAAAATAGCGCGCTATTATCTTCCAAATGCTCACCTGCAGAGCTTTTTTCTTTTAACATATAAAATCATATTTTAATATTTAGTGATATAACCAAAGACCTTTTTATTATAAATCATATATTTAAAGGTGGTTTTGTGCTCTTGCTTAATATTAAATCAAAAGACTTTTAATTACCTTTCCAACCATATCTATGTTTTGAAAATTGGTTCAAAACTTTTCAAAATATAAGATTTTGAAGATATTGAAAATTCCACGTTTACCCTCCTTAGCACCACTCCTATGAATTTGCACAAAAAAAATTTATTCCATTAAAATTATGACCGGCCATGCCCACTTTTTCCTTTTTTTAGTTCAACGGGCAATATTCTTCACTTGTTCCCAAAATTACGTTAATAGAAGCGCGAATCCCCCTAATATGCTTTCCATGCATCTCTGTTAAAATATTGCTATTGGTACCACTGCAATTGAAATGTCACTTAAGAAAACGTGAGGCAAAATCTAAACTCAACAGATCGCGAATTTTTAACAAGTTCTGCTAATTTCTGGGTAATGGAATACATACAAAATGCATTCAGGAGATTTTCACCTGACAGTTTGAAATTTATGCGAAGTTATGCGAAGTATGCATAATCAGATCATCAGAGAGTAGCGACACATGTAGACACGCCGATCTTCTGGCCGTGGTACATGTTTAACAACAAATGTTCACCAACGCAAATAAGAAAGGCAGCGAAACTACTGCATGTACAACATAAAGGCCAACGACTAAACGTCCTAGAAAATATGGAAATATACAAACTAAAAACCATCGACGGCAAAATAATAAACGAACAAACAAATACCGCATCGGATGTTATATTCGAACCCTTAAAATTGATTTACGAAAAAAAGAAAAATGACAACAAAACAACAGGCATGGACACTCCGAACACACCAAAAAGCACCACCAGGGCAAAAATCACTGACTTTTACCTACCTGCAGGCAAAAACCATACAGCGACAACATAATGGATGTTAATATCGAAACAGCGAAGATGAACCTATTAACTGCTTCAAAAAAATGGGCACCATGGCATATCTAGTAATTAATCATCGACGAAAATCACATTACCTAAGATAAATGAACATAAATTAGGGACAAATCTCGGACCAGACAGAACGAAAAATGACACTGAAGATGGCACAACGCCGAAACCGGTTTGTCTGCAAACCAAACTTGACAACGGATGACGGAAATTCGTTCCAAAATAAATCATCTTACCACCCTGTCGGAAAAATCAACCAACACCAACACATATATAAAATGGTTAATCTTAATAATCTAATTCGGCCACCAGTGCTAGGGAATACCAGTAGTATAGTTATGCCGATTCTGGACCAGCTAGCAGCGCTGCTTGCACCGGTCCAGAATCGGCATATGGTTTGCTGCTTGCACCGGTCCAGAACCGCTATACGGTTTGCTGGTGCTCTGCCGCAAGCTTTGCTGCTCCGCCAAAAGATGTCGCCGATCGTTATCCAAGTTCAGATACCCAGATAAAAGCCGCAAGATGTCGCTGGTGACAAGTCTGAGTCCGGAACCGGAACCGATCACAGGGTGTTCCGCTGATGGAAATCCGATACCATTCGGAACCGGAATCGAACACAGGGTGTACCGCTGATGGAAATTTGAGAAATCCGATACCAGGTGGTTTATATGTCGAAAATTAGTAAAGTGTGTTGGTATACAGTCAGAAATATATACAAATGTACATACGTACATATGTATATACATATATAGATGCTCCACCCCTAGAAAAGTGTGTTAATAATGTGTACATAGTTGATTGCTAAGTATTTAATATGTATGTGTATATGAATGGAAAGGCCTGTTGATGATGAGAACAAATAAAATTTAATTTGAAATAAAAGAAAGTTTTATAATTACTTATTTATTTTGATAATAAGAATTTTAAGCATAAATGTCCACAATTCTATGAATTATAGCTTTGCTGTTGATTATAGTTATAGTTAATGTTTTTTCCTAAATCCTTTATTATTTGCTTAGGAGGCTGTAAGTTTCCAAAGCTATCGAAGTAATCAATCTCATTATCGTTTTTTCAGTAAGCTACCCAATGCGTTCCCGGACCCTTTGAACTATCCAAATTTATTATTCCACATTCTCTCTTAAATGGTTTACGGGGTAAAGTGTCACACATGAATACCCCTCTAAAATTTGAAATAAATTTTGAATACTTCTTTAAGTCTACATCAGTAAGAGGATCATTTTGGGTAGCTTCATTAAGAGTTTTTTGGTATGGTTTTAAATATAATCCGAATCCCTTTTTATAAGGCTTTAAATTCCTTTTCCCATTGAACTAGCTTCCATTGTATTATTATGACGTTTCGCCTCCAATAACTGCTCCTTTCCAGTTTTTATAGCATTGATTGTTTTAATAATTCCTGCTGTACCGCCAGATAGACTTCCAAGTGCTCCTAATGCTACGAATAAAGGCGCTAATGGGAGAAATCCTCCAGATTTAGGTAATGGTATTACACGTGGTGCTTTTATTATAGATTTGTTTCCTCTAAACATATTATTTACAACCTTTCGTGAAATTTTAATTGCATCTTTTAAGTTATCACTTTTCTTTAAATTTTGTTTAGCACTTTTTAAAGCATGTTTGAAGAGATGATAACCAGTTTTTCCTCCCACTTTCTTAGTTTTACTATAAATGTTCCCCATACCGAATTTCGTTTTTGTCTTCATTATATTTGTAGCTAACCAAGCATTTGTTTTCCCATTAAGATTGCTATCCTTCGGTCTAACTCTTTCCCAAGCCTTCTCAATTAATTTTTTATCAGCAATATGTCGGTTATTTAAATCTTTATTATATAAATATGATATATCATGTTCTCTACAAGCAGTGTCTAGTAGATTAATCCCTCGATCTCCTCTTACTAAAAGTTTCCGTAGTTTCGTTCCAGGTTCACAAAATTGATAACTAGGCAAATGAAGTTCAATAGGAAGCTTATTAATTATATTATTTATAAAACCTTTTCTAACGACTAACGATTTAAGAATAAGCCTATTTTCATAAATAACTCTCATATAAAATAATATTATATTCAAATAAACGCTAAAGTTTTTTTAATAAATCTATAGTTCTATATAATTAAATTTTAAATTTCTAAATACCAATTCAACAGTTAATTTATATTCAAATGCAATATTGTTATATGATTTAGAATAAACTTCTACATCATACATCGCTTCCCTATTTGTTCTACTATAATACTTTAATTTAGTCTTAATATCTAAACCCCTTCTTTCATATTCATGTTGGTTTTGATGTTGCTCCATTATGTACTCCTCAATTTCACCACCACAAACGGTTAGGAATTTTCCATTGTCATCCTCTTCATCCCATTTTTTGTAAAAAAAAAGCATGGGCTACTCTGACTGGGATGCCCAAAAGTTGTAACCGGGGACCCTCATCTTCATCTTCAATACATATATAAGGGTTTTTCATGTCTTCAAAGCACAACATCTCCAATTCGAAATCGAAGTTGTACTCTCCATGATGCTCGCTATTGAGGATTCGATTGATTCCAGGCATGATGTGTTTTATAAGTATCTTTAAACAAAGTAATAATTTCTAATGTACAGTATTAGCTTATTTATACATATTTCATAACTATATAAAAAGCATTGAGGTAAACTGTTGATAAAGAACATATTTAAATATACATATATTTTAGTAATCTATTTGATACTTCATAATATGATTCAATTAAAATGTGGAAATAATCTTAAACTCAATGTTGCTGTCAAAGAATATATTTATTTTTTATTATCCTATTTAAATTTCATTATATGATTCAAATCAAATGCTAATATTATAAATAGCCTTGATCTTGATTTCATCATCATTGTTTGCCTAATAAGTATAGTAGCGCCAAGTGGACGGTAACGAATCCCACATAAACATATACAAAAAAAAATGCTCATAAAAGTATGGGTATATTTAAGTGTTTTATTCATCTAGAATTATTCATTCATTCATATATTGCTGACTTAGTGAGAAAAGTTGTTAAGCATACTTCTTACGAAAACTCATATTTTGTTATAGAAAGCAGGAGATATTAATAATACATCGTTTCAAAAAAAAGATTGGGATACTTGTTTTTCGCGTTTATATTCATTGAAAGACAAATTTATTAGATTCAAAAGAGTCACCGAATGTCTAACAAATTCAAAAATAATACGAAATCTTTTCATCTTTCAGAACAAAAAAAATTTAATTTGAAATAAAATAAAGTTTTATAATTACTTATTTATTTTTATTTAATGAAGAAATAAATTTTCTTAATATTATTACATTTTTTTCAGCACATATCATAGAATTTTCATGATATTTACAAGTATTTATATTTATATTTTTAATATATAAATTCTTTAAATTTGGGCAATTTAAATCATCTAAATTATATAAAATAATATCGTATCCGAATAAACGTTGAATCCATCTGATTTTCTCCAATCCCTTAGCATAGAATATATAATTTTTTCTTTTCATTAATGAATGGATATATTCAATAACAGCCATTAAAGTCGCATCACCATCTTCCCATTTTAATCCATGATGATTATGATATAACCAGTTATTAGTTGTTTTATCCCGTATCGTCAACTTAGATTCTTCAAAAGGAGGTTGAATAAGAAACGTTGTTATATATGAATCATATGTTGATATGCTGATTTCTTTAGCAATAAATTTCCTATTAAAATAGAATCCCAGAACATTTATAACCAACGTATATTCCTCTGACATTATATAGCTTAAACTTTTTTTTTAAATTCGTTTAAAAAATAGTCTTATGAGTTTCCATAAAGGTTTATAATATTTTTTTTAGAATCTAATGAAATCCTATTTA
>NW_023458569.1:6072848-6073855 GCF_013731165.1 Rhagoletis pomonella | reverse complement strand
TCCATCTGATTTTCTCCAATCCTTTAGCATAGAATATATAATTTTTTCTTTTCATTAATGAATGGATATATTCAATAACAGCCATTAAAGTCGAATCACCATCTTCCCATTCATTTAATCCATGATGATTATGATATAACCAGTTATTAGTTGTTTTATCCCGTATCGTTAACTTGGATTCTTCAAAAGGAGGTTGAATAAGAAACGTTTTTATATATGATATATATGTTATATACATGTTGATATGCTGACTTTTTTAGCAATAAATTTCCTACTAAAATAGACTCCCTGAACGTCTATAACCAACGTATATTCCTCTGACGTTATATAGCTTAAACTTTTTTTTTAAATTCGTTTAAAAAATAGTTTTATGAGTTTCTATAAAGGTTTAAATAATTGCAAACATAAGTATGTATTAGAACCACCAATTTGATTAACTAATCGATCACTCTCCGCTGAGTAATGAAAACCAAATATCAAATTCATCTTTTTATATGTCATATGAATACGGCAAATCCATATTATAGTATTAAAAGTTAAGAAATTTCCAAATCCATATAATGTTTATAACTTTTAATATCAATGAATGTGACATCTGAGCGTAGTGTGATATCATCTCCAGTAACAATTTCAATTTCACCGTTACTTAAAATTTTCTCGAATGCAACCTGGCGATACACAAAACAAGAAATATTCAGTTTACGTTGAAGGAAATCACTATCATATGTACAGCGAATTCATAGCATAATATTATCTTCATATTGAAGCTGAAAATGTCTATAAAAGGGTTGTGAGCTCTCAATTATTCCCTAAATATTTTTCTCTTTTTGTATTAGATCTTGCCTAAATGCTTCTATGGCTTCGTGTGTTGTGAAAAACTTTTTCGGATTAGATGTAGGCGCTTCTGATGTCGTTTCAGGAATAGATGTTTTATTTACACTGAACTAAAAATCCATCTCTAGATCAAAGAAAAACTTTCCTTGCTTTAAAATCGAAAACTCTTCCTT
>NW_023458569.1:6064119-6072748 GCF_013731165.1 Rhagoletis pomonella | reverse complement strand
TCTCGAATGCTGTCTAGCATGATAAGACGCTTCTCATGTGATCACAAATTAAAATGTCTATATTCTGACTTTTTAAGGGAATATGAGTCGCTGGGTCATATGACACGCGTACCAGAAAGCATCGCTGAACCACAACAGTTTTACTACTTGCCACATCACGGCGTTCTTAAAGAATCTAGCAGTTCTACTAAGCTGCGAGTTGTTTTTAATGGCTCATGTCGCACAAGTAGTGGCTGTTCTCTGAATGAAGGAGATCTTCACATCGGTGCCAAGCTGCAGACAGACTTATCCGATGTGATTTTGTGGTGGCGACAATTTTCGTACGTCTTTTCAGCCGACATGGAGAAGATGTTTCGGCAGATTTTGGTTCATCCAGATGATCTGCGTTTTCAGAGAATTCTTTGGTCACCAGAATCATCTCAGAAGACTTTAATATATCAGTTGGCCACTGTTACTTACGGACTTGGTCCAGCGCCTTTCTTAGCAAATCGCGTAATGAAGCAATTAACCAAAGATGAAGGACATCGCTTTCCCCTCGCAACAGATGTTTTACTACGTGGGACTTACGTGGATGATTGCTTTGGCGGAGCGGATTCCCCTCAAGATGCAAATGAGGTGATTCAACAGCTAGACAACCTTTGCGAATCAGGTGGTTTCGACCTACTTAAATGGACAGCGAATGATTCAACGATCTTGGCTGATCTCTCAATCATGCGTCATGCCTCTTCAACATCAATATTCCTCGATGGGAGTCCCCTATTTAGAACGTTAGGAATTATATGGAATCCTGTCTCTGATGCCTTTGTGTTTTTGGCAATAAATACCGAAAACGATACAACGCCGACTAAAAGAAAAGTACTCTCACGCATTGCGCAGGTTTTCGACCCAGTAGGATGGTTGGCACTCATTACAGTGCGCGCCAAAATTTTCATGCAAGAACTTTGGCTTACAAAACTCTACTGGGATGATCAACTTCCCGAGTCGCTCTCCCAACGCTGGAATCAGTTCTTAAATCAACTTCAAGATATCTCTCACATCTCCATTCCTCGTTGGAACGGAACCTCTGCAAACATGCTTACTTTGGAAATACATGGCTTTTCCGATGCCTCTCGAGACGCTATGGCAGCTGTTGTTTATCTTCGTGTACTTAACAAAACGAATGATGCTACAATTTCTCTCATTACAGCAAAAACAAAAGTTGCCCCAATCAAGAAAATGACGATTCCTTGGCTTGAACTTTGCGCTGCAACTCTACTTACAAAACAAGTGGCTCACGTTGGAGAAGTGCTAAATATATCGCAAGCACCCTGATGGACTGATTCGTCAGTAACTCTCGCTTGGATTCAAGCTCATCCATCACGGTGGAAAGATTATGTTCGAAATCGTGTTGTCACTATCCAAGAAACTCTGCCTCAAGCAACATGGCATAACATCTCTGGTAAGGAGAATCCTGCAGAGTGCGCTTCTCGAGGTGTGTCACTTGATCAGCTAGAAAAAGACTGTCTATGGTGGACTGGAACAAAATGGCTTTCTCAACATCCTTCTTTATGGCCGTCATGCGGTTACCAGCGTGAGCATGATGTCGACCTTGAAGAAAAACTTCAGGTCATTGCTCTTGTCTCTCCTCAAAACCCGAAGATCTGGAACCTCGTTGAACTTTACTCAAATCTTACTAAATTACTGAGAATCACAGCGCTATGCCAACGTGCGATTAAACGCAACGCGAAACGGCTCGACTTTATTGGGTGAAGCTAACTCAACAGGCTTATTTTTCAAAGGAGATCTTAACGCTCTCCCAAAATCGCATTTTATCAAATACAAATGCTCTTAACAAATTAAATTCGTCAACTTAAATTTATAATAGAAAAATACTAAATTGTATTATTTGGCAGCACTGTAAACTTAACGATAAGATTTCCTTTTTTTGCTATTCTCTCTTTATATACTTTTCGCCAATTGTCACTTAGTATTACCTTTGTTGAGAACGAGTGGTTTTTTTCATGTACAAGTCGGTAAAATCTTTAAATTTAAAATAAAACTCTAATTGAATTTTTAATGAATAAGAACTCGTCCGATTTATTTAAGAATCATCGCTCAAAACAGAATGGTTGCTGCGTTTTTGGAAAGGTTTTTAGAAGGAGGAGCGCATAAAATCTAAAAAATTGCATTTAGTGCGTAGGTAGCCTTTTGCCTAGATTAGCATATAGGATCAATTTTTTCCGTTAAGTGGGGTCGATCTATTCGAAAAAAATTTTATTTATGGTGCCACTTGCTTGAAATTCGGCACGTAGGTAGGTAGCTTATTGCCTAGATTAACATATAGGATACTTTTTTCTGAAAGGTGGACCAGGGACCAATCTATTCGCAAAAATCTTAGTTATGGTCCGATTTGCTTGAAATTCGGCACGTAGGTAGCTTATTTCCAGGATTAACATATATGATACTTTCTTTTGATAGGTGGACCAGGAACCGACTAATTCCAAAAAATCCTATTTATGGTCCGATTTGCTTGAAATTCGATACCCACATTATAGATATGCGTAGAATAGAATTGAGTCATTGTTTTACAGTTCGAAGGGTGTTTGAAGGCGCCGAAAACATGCGGGTATTGGCTATTTAACAGTACTTATTACACAGGCCAAGAAAAACATAAAAATATGATGCAGCAAAGGTTAACGCTATTTTTGACAGACTTTTTGTGCTGATTACGAATAGAGTTTCCATCAGCCCCAGATTTTAAGAAAAATTGGGACAAATTGTCAAAAAATCGCTTGTTTTGCAAAGAAACAATTGTGATAGAACCTTCCACTTAGGCCTAGATTAAAGCTAAAAATCTCAAATACCATCAATGAAAATTCCTGCACATTTGCTTGATGGCCACTTACAGTCATTTGATGAACAGGGAAAAACTGATTTTGGGAAGTTTGAGTGCCTTTCGCAATTAAGAAAAAGGTGATACAACCTTCCCTTAGGCTCAAATTAAGGCTTGGACTTCTGCCTTCAATTCCTGAAAATACCATTCCTGCACCTTGACCCTAAGGTCACCTATATTCATTTATTGAACAGCTAACGCTGATTTTTACACAATATTATTATTTTTTTTAATTGCATAATGTTCCAGTATTTTTTATTATTGTGACCATCAGGGCAAGGTGCAAGAGTAGTATTTTCAGGGATAGTAGTCTGTATTTCTAGCTTTAATTTAAGCCTAAGTGGAAGGTTCTTGGCTTCACTTGGCATTTGCAATTGGTACAGAAGAGAAACGACTGGCGTGCTTTGTTGAACTCGGCCAAATTCGCTTAGGCGGTTACAGTTCCAATTAAAAAGAATAAGAAGGAAGGTTCTATCACCTTTTTTCCTTGCTAGAGCTTCTCGAATTTTGCAAAAAAAACGCAATTTTTCGACACTTTTACCACGTTTGTTTTTTCAAAATCTGGAGCGGAAGGAAATTTTATACTTACGGATCCGTCATCAGCACAAAAAATTTTATCAAAAATAGCTTTAACATTTGCCGCATCAAAATCGGTGTTGCCCTGCGTTACCTACACTAATTATATAAAGAGAAGCTCCTTCTTTTTATAAGAGCTGATCTCGCGAACAGCTGTACCGATTTTTTTTTAAATTTTGGACACCTACTGCAGACTTTAGATATATTAAGGGAGCGTGGCATCACCCATACATAAAGAATTTTTCATACCGTTTATCTCTGGAAGTATTTGCGGTAGTGTCCTGGAAATCAGTATAGAGATTTCGGGGCTACTGGAACGGGGGCGTGGCGCTTTCAAAACATATTGAAACCTTTACCTATCTGTAAATACATACACCCAGAATACAGTGTTTTTTTTTTTCTTTTTCATAATACATTTTTTTGTTAATTTTTACATCAAAGGACACCAAATTTTGAGTACGCAGTTTTGTAGCTGACTCAATTTCAGTATTATAAAGTGCAAGTTTTAAATGGCTATAAGTTACCGTTGATTTTTGAGAAAATTTTCGGTGAGGATGTGCGCCTTTTCTCCGTATAACGAATGCGTGATAGTTTTTTTTTTGTATGGGAAAAAATGTCGAAGAGTGTCAGTATGTAAAAGACTTATTCTGGTCGGTGATCTCCTCCTAAACGACCCAAACTGGTTTAATGATATTTTTTATGTATTTTAGTAGGTCCATGTATAGCAGTGATTCCCAAAGTGGTCTCGACAAGGGTCTACGTTGGCGTGAAAAAGTATAGGGGTCCACGAGTTGTAAGTTGGGGTCCACGAAACTTCATCTGGTTTCGAAAGTAAAGAACCAAAATGGTATCTTGATAGGGGAAGGAAGCCCTAAAGGCCACCTGCAGACTAAGAAGAAACGGATGTTGGTATAACACTGAGTGCTGAGCGATGCGGAAGTTGTCGGCGGCAGATATTTGAGCACTTGTGTCTTTTTAATGCTACAGGATAGTACGCCACCATTACCTTTGTTGAAGAGATTCTAGAGAGAGAGACTACCCTGAGGGGGAATGCTGGTTTAATTCCAGCACTGAGCCGGCACTCGTACATTGTCGAATCTTCACTGATGACTCCAAAACTGACTCAGGGTCAGGATCTGGAGTATTTTTCGAAGTTAATGGGGATAAGCTTCACTTTTTTGCTTCGGGAATATGCTTCGGTCTTCCAGGCTGAGGTATTTTCTGTCCCCAAAGCCATAGACTACTTGGTGGAAAATAGGTGGAGGGAAAGGAGTTTACGTGTCTACATAAGGCATTGGCCAGCCCTTTAAGTACTTCCAAACTAGTTCGGCAATGCAAGTCTCGAATAAATTATGTTGGTAAAGATAACGAGCTTGCTTTAATCTGGGTGCCAGGCAACTCGGGAGTGCCTGGAAATGAGACGTCTGACCCTTTGGCCACAGTTGGCTTAGACCTGGCATTCCTCGATCCGCAACCAGTTATAACACTCCCCACTTCGACCATTGAAGCCACCATCAGAAACTGGGTGGATACTTCGCTCAGTAATGACTGGGAGCCATCGAGTAGATGCAGGTGGGCAAAACTCTGGTTTTTTCCGCTCACTGAGAAAACGGGACTGCTGACTGGTTCACACGTGGAGCAAACACCTGACTGTGATAGGCGTAAATGACAAATCCATTTGCTCATCCTGCTTTGAAGAGGATGAGCGGTGGAACACTTCCTGCTTGCTTGTTTTTCTATCATCGATTTATCTAGATTCGGTCTTTTATTTTTTGTCAGTTTCTGAATTTGAAGTTTGGCGTAAAAAGCTTTGCAGTTTTGTTGTTTCAAGTTTTGTGTTTTAAAAAATGCGAGTGACGAATATTTTTCGCATCACTTTAAAACTCGGAGCGATAAAAATAGAAACTATAACCCCTCAGAGCGAGATAGTTCTTTCATGGCTTTACGAGCTCTGTTTTTTAAAACTTGCAAGTGTGTTGTCATATTATTTTAATAAATAGAACACAAGAAGATATTTTATTTTTATTTTTTCCACTCCGAATTTAGTTTTGGAACTCACCTGCGATGCAAAATTACATCGATAGATTTAATCTTCACATTTTTTGATGAGCTTTGGGAATATATTAGAAATGAGCATCAGGGGGTCTACCGAACCAGTAAAGTTTTGAAAGGGGTCTACGAGAAAAACAAGTTTGGGAACCTCTGATGTATAGTTTAGGTTCAAAACTTACGCCAGGTGGCGCTGGAGTCAAGTTATTACTCAAAATCGTATTTGTGATCCGATTTGACTCATATTCGAGATATATATGTATTGGTAACGATAGGGGCAATACTATTGCAAAAAAAAAGATGCGAAGGTGGCACTTGCGCCGAGTTATTGCTAAAAATTGTAAATTCGGAGGCACCAGACCATCAGAACCATGGCGGTCCTTGCTTTACGGTGACTAAACAGAATGTGGACCAATGATACTCACCAGTTTGGAAATTGCCACCAACTATACTATACAGATTCAAGGACGATTCACCATCGAGCCGTAATGACTTCTTCCCGGTATAACGCTTTCGTCAGGTTATTTAAGACGGCAATGGAGCATATCGATGGCTGAGTGGAAGATCGACCTATCTTTATCTATTCAACAACGCTCTATCCCAGCTTATTTTCAATGTATTTTCGTTTGAGATAGGGCGTTTTTGAACCGAATTCTGAGATAGGGTGTTCTTCAAAAAAATTCTGAAATAGGGCGTTTTTGAATCAAATTCTGAAGTAGGGCGTTCTTGAAAAGTTTTCTGAGATAGGCCGTTTTCGAACTGGTTGCCGAGATAGGTCGATCTTCCACTCAGCCATCGATATGTCTTCTGTCGACCACAAAACTAAAAATAAATGACTATCAGTGATCATCAAGTCAAGGTGCACGAATGGTATTTTCAGCGATAGTAGTCGAGAGTTCTAGCTTTAATTTAAGCCGTTTAAGTGTTCTATCACCTTTTGTTTTTTTGCTAGAGCTTCTCAAATATTGCAAAAAACGCGATTTTTTGATACTTTGACCACGTTTTTCTCAAAATCTGGACGTGATGGAAACTTTTTACTTACGGATTCGTAATCAGCATGAAAAAGTCTATCGAAAACAGCTTTAACATTTTAGGTTACAAAATTGTTTCCCATTTTTGATGGCCTGTGTTATGCTTCGCATGCAACAAAATTTATCAGTACTACCAACCGTATGCATCGCCGCAATAGGGTTATTCATAGTGTCTGAACAAAGACAGCTGATTTTTGGTTTCTTTAGGTAAATAGATTTGTTTGTAGAAAAATTCATTTAAGTGGTTTTAATGGGGTATATTTGTAGACCAAATTAAGTCGACTCTAAAGTTAACATAATTTTCAATACAATATGTGTCAAAATATTTAAATAAAATAAGTATGTTTTATTAAAAAATACGTAATTAACTGTATATATTAACCGATATATTTAGAAAGAGCATAAAAATACCTTTCATTTGATATATAAGGTTAGGTTTAAGGACAACTGCCAACAGCGAAATAAAACAACTGTATTGATATTTTAATATAAAATGAAAATTTTGAATAAAAAATAGCGCGCTATTATCTTCCAAATGCTCACCTGCAGAGCTTTTTTCTTTTAACATATAAAATCATATTTTAATATTTAGTGATATAACCAAAGATCTTTTTATTATAAATCATATATTTAAAGGTGTTTTTGTGCTCTTGCTTAATATTAAATCAAAAGACTTTTAATTACCTTTCCAACCATATCTATGTTTTGAAAATTGGTTCAAAAATTTTCAAAATATAAGATTTTGAAGATATTGAAAATTCCACGTTTACCCTTCTTAGCACCACTCCTATGAATTTGCACAAAAAAAATTTATTCCATTAAAATTATGACCGGCCATGCTCACTTTTTCCTTTTTTTAGTTCAACGGGCCCTATTCTTTACTTGTTCCCAAAATTACGTTAATAGAAGCGCGAATCCCCCTAATATGCTTTCCATGCATCTCTGTAAAAATATTGCTATTGGTACCACTGCAATTGAAATGTCACTTAAGAAAACGTGAGGCAAAATCTAAACTCAACAGATCGCGAATTTTTAACAAGTTCTGCTAATTTCTGGGTAATGGAATACATAAAAAATGCATTCAGGAGATTTTCACCTGACAGTTTGAAATTTATGCAAAGTTATGCGAAGTATGCATAATCAGATCATAAGAGAGTAGCGACACATGTAGACACGCCGATCTTCTGGCCGTGACTAATTTACGTACCCCGCGGGTAGTTAGGAAGTTAGAAAGAGTGCGACCCTCTCCAGAAACTTTGTGCAAAAGAAAAAATTATCAGCTTTTACAATAAATAAACGATTTAGCAAGAAAAATGAAAGAAGTTTCTAATCATAAAAAAAAATAAATAATTCAATATTATTCTTTTAATTTTACTGATAAAATTGAAAAAATAAAACAAAATATATATATAAAATGGTTAATCTTAATAATCTAATTCGGCCACCAGTGCTAGGGAATACCGCTCCCACCGCGACAACAGGACCTTCCGCACAAATTTCGCCAGAATTGGTAAACATTATTAGAACCATGATAGCGCAGGCCATAGAACTCAACGGAGCGAACCTAATTCGAAACGCTCTTAACAGTAACACTAACCCGATAATAACAGACCAACCAATAAACGAACAGTTTAGAGATAATATGAGTGAAATGGATAAAATTCCAGACGTAGTACGCTCACTACGGGAATTTTCAGAGAATTCATTACGCAGACAAACGGGATATAGGTACGTAAGAATACCAAATGACTGTCCTCGTACAAGGCAGACTAACAATAAATGACCCCGCGGGCAAAGGGGGTGTTTTTATTTTTTCTCTCTGACGTCAGGATTTATTTTACAGGACTGTGTAATTTCAAAGATATGATTAAAAAAATTAAAACTTTTGGATTCACAAGGACGAATAAATAATTTTCTAAGCTGATAAAGTTAGAAGGTCGAAATTCGAGGATGTCATCGAGTTTATACAAGTCCTTAACATATAATTTTTTCAAAAACAAATGTTACGAAATTTCAAGGATACTATTTTATTAGGACATTTTCAATACTTAACCGTCTCTCTGCACCAAAAAATCTATTTAAATTCTACAGGACTTCCTCT
>NW_023458569.1:6057922-6064019 GCF_013731165.1 Rhagoletis pomonella | reverse complement strand
TTTTCTAAAAATTCTGAGTAAAAAGAATGAAACAGGTTGAAACAAAAGAATTTCAAAACGTACCAAGCAATCAATATACTCACGACGCTGCGTTTTTTAGTTTTAGAACTTTTTTTATTATAACTTTATAATTTCAAGGATATGATAACTCCTGAAAATTATTTAACAAATTCAGTGCAATGTAGAATAAAAGATCTGTAGGATTTAAAAAATTAAAAATTTTTGTGTTCACAAGGATGAATAGGTATTGAAAATGCCCTTTTAATCAATTTTCTATTTAATTTGATACCCATACTGATTTTCTAAGTACATTGCACAAAATTTTTTAAACCATTTTCTGAAATACGAATATTATTAAATTTTCAAAGTCCTTTTAAAAAATCCTGATGGCAGAGAGAAGAACTAAAAACGCAATTCATATATTTGGCCCATGGCTTCGCGAATATATTGATTTTTTAATGTTAAAATAGCCTATCGCACGGTTGAATGTGTATGTATAATTAAATAGACATTTATAAAGAAATATTAAATAAACAAAAGAAATATAGCAAACATAAGGCGTTTCTATTATTGCCACCATTGCAGATTACAAATCCCGAAAATCCCGGGATTCTTGGCAAATAATCCCGAGATTTTCAAGACTTAAAAAAGCCGGGAGCTCGTGACCCCGGGATTAACATCCCTAGTACATACTTATGTATACATGTACATTAGAGTGGTTCATAAAAACACTCTTTTTGGAAAATCATAAACGCTACATCAGAATATTGTTATTTGTGATAAAAAAAGAGACACGTATTTTTTTATTTAAAAAAAAAAGTTTTTTAGAGGTCGCGCTGGTCGGTTTTTTATAAAAACGCTGGTGTTCTAAATTTTTTTATTTTCTTGACATGTTAAAATGCAGCTAAAAATGTGGTTTTTACATATAATTACTGTGGTATTATTGGGGAACATTCCCTTAATTACATACCTGTCTTGGGCAGTTAGAATGGGCCTAGTGCCCGAAAATATTCTCTCGAAAAGAGACTAGTAAAATGAAAACGTTGATACTGAACGATTTACGCATTGTCATGGGTTGGAACTTGTTACCAGGGGCTTCCTGGGGTTGCAATTAGGAATCAGAAGTCAGTTTTTCAAAATTCAAAAGGACGGATCCAAAATGGCGATCAATTAAAAAAAAATGATTGGATTTGTTCGAAACCCTGCACTCGAGACTACGAATCTTAAGTCAACTTTTTTAAATTCAAAATGATTGATTCAATATGGCGATCAAATAAAAAAAAAAAATACTAAAATTATACGTTGATACTGAACGTTTTAAATATTTTCAAGGGTTGAAACTCGTTTCCAGTGGGTTTCTGGATTTGCCGATTACGAATCTGCTGTCAGATTTTCAAAATTCAAAATCGAGGATCCAAAATGACGACAGTTAAATATTATTTTATCAGTTTTAATTGCCCATTTCTCTGTTCGTGTTCGATTCTAAATTAAAGGCGAAGGGTGAAAAAATTTTTTGTTCGTTTCTTAAAATGTCATACTCTTATAAGGCAAAAAAGGTACCTTTTCTGCCCTTTGAAGCTTTGTCAGGGGAGATTATTGTCCTGAAAATCAGATGGTGACTTAAAACGATAATATGACAAAATGCGTGAGCTGGACAAGGACAAGAAGGCAAAACCATGCCTTTTCAAAGGGTTGAGTGTAAAATCAAGCACATTTTTCACCGTGCGAGGGCAACATTTTTTGGTAGAAACGAAATCACCATTAGTAGATCCAAGGTTCAAGAAAAATGCTTTGACGGATGATGAATCCCATCAGGCCTACAAAGATAATAAGTACGAGTTTCTCTGCATTATGACGACGAACCGACATAGGGATGTGTATATGTACATTTTTCATTTTAAACAGTATTAAAAGCTCTACTGGCCCCTACATTCGGCTTTTGATAGGCTCATCTCATCTGAACTGTTTTTCCATACTTTTCGCCCATGTGCGCTTTTATTAGAACACTAAAATATTTCGCTACAGAGTATCGAAAATATTGGATACTTATTGAATCGGTACTGAGTATCGACCTAAACTTAAAAGTATCGACTCAGCACATCACTATTAATAGAACAATTAAAAACCTTTCTAGAGATAATTAGAGTAAATAAAAAAAATTAACAAAAGATCATTAGATTTAATTGGTACAGCGCACAGTGCCGCCAAAGTGGGCAAAAATCGAAACATTCGTTGTCTGTAATGTGAACGTATTTGGTATTTTTGTAAAGGTAATTTATCCATGGAGGATGGTTCCGTGCGCAGAAGTGGAAAACTTTTGACTGCCATTCACCTGGGAGCGGCCAGAAGCGATTCTTGTGCATACGGTTCAAATCGCAGCTCACAACGTCCAGATATTTATATCCACGTATCCTCTGTATAGCAACCAAACACCCGTTTGGGAGCGAGCTGGGCTTGGGTTCCGCCACGCTAAAACCCCGCCCAATGAAAAATTCCAACAAGCCTCGGACGAGACCCCCTTTTTTTGATGACGACAACGGCAAACGTATAAAGGTCTATGATTTGAGGATATGCACCTGGAATATACGGACCCTTAATGGGGAAGGTGCCTCTGCCCGGCTGGTTGATGTCCTCGGAAAGACAAATTCTGACATCACCGCCATCCAAGAAATGCGATGGACAGGGCCAGGAAAAGTAAGTCTGAAGCCTTGCGACGTCTATTACAGTTGCCACGCAAAGGAGCGCAAATTCGGTGTTGGATTCATGCTAGGAGATAGACTCCGTCACCGAGTCTAGCCACAATCCGCATCAAAGCTAGATTCTTCAATACCTCGCTCATCTGCGCCCATGCCGCGGCGGAAGAGAAGAATTAGGTGTCCAACGGTCTCTTCTATGAGCGCTTGGAACGTACATATGAGCGCTGCCCCCGACACGATGTCAAAATCGTGCTTGGCGATTTTAATGCCAAGATGGGCAAGGAAGGGATCTTTGGCGACACTGTCGGAAAATTCAGCCTCCACGACGAAACGTTCGATAACGGACTGAGGCTGATCCACTCCGCCGGGGCCCGAAACACGGTATTATATAGTACTAGGTTCCAGCATAAGAGCATCCACCAAGCAACATGGCTGTCTCCAAATCGAAAAACGAGAAACCAAATTGATCATGTTTTGATAGACGGAAGGCATGCTTCAAAAGTTTTAGACGTGCGTACACTCCGAAGGCCAAACATCGACTCGGACCACCATCTTGTTGTAGCCAAGATACGCACCCGCCTCTGTGCAGCAAAAAATGTGCGCCCAACAGCGCAAGGAAAGCTTAACGTCGAAAAGCTGCAATAATAACAGACGGCCAATTTATTCGCCACTCGAATCACACACCGGCTCTCTGAGAGAACTCTTCAACAATCTGACATACGCGAGCAGTGGAACCACATTTCCCGATCATTAAGTACTGCCGCCGAAGAAGTAGTTGGATTTCAGCGAGCACGAAAGAACAACTGGTACGATGAGGAATGTCAAGAAGCCGCAGAGAAAAGAGACGCCGCCTATAGGGCCACGCTGCGATCAGGCGCAACGTGAGCCATGTGGGACAGTTATAGAGAACTGAAGAAGGAAGCGAAACGTATTTGACGCAATAAGAAGAGGTAGGCCGAAATACGTGAGTGCGAAGAGGTTGAAATGCTGGCCGGCAGAAAGAACGCCCGAAAATTCTAGGCGACTAGGGTTAGGCAACTTACGGAAGGTTTCAAGACCTGGGCGAACTCCTGTAAGAACAACAATGGTGGCCTAGTGACCGATGTCTAGAATTAACTTAAATTGTGGGGGCACCACTTTTACAACCAACTGAATGGTAGCAGCACTGAAAGTAGTGAAGAAGATGAAGCCGAGTCCCCAGTCGATGATGATGGAGTAGCTGTCCCACTGCCGGTCTATGACGAGGTACGGCTGAAAAGCTACAAAGCTGCTGGATCTGATGGCCCGCCATCTGAGCTACTCAAGTACGGCGGCGATGAGATGCATGCACCAGCTGGTATACAGAATGTGGTCAGATGAGCGCATGCCCGACGACTGGAATTTAAGTGTGCTCTGCCCAATCCACAAGAAAAGAGACCGCGCCAACTACCACGGAATCAGCCTTCTAAGCATAGGTTATAAGGTCTTATCGAGTGTATTGTGCAAAAGACAGAAGCCCACCGTCAACGAACTGGTTGGACCTTATCAGTGTGGCTTTAGGCCTGGAAAATCAACCATAGATCAGGTATTCGCAATACGCCAAATCTTGGAAAAGATCCGCGAGAATAGGATCGACACACACCATCTATTTGTCGATTTCGAAGCCGCTTTCGACAGCACGAAGAGAAGCTGCCTTTATGCCGCGTTGTCTGAATTTGGTATCCCCGCGAAACTAAGACGGCTGTGTAAAATGACGTTGAGCAAAACCACCAGCTCCGTCATAATAGGTAAGGACCTCTCCGAGCCGTTTGATACCAAACGAGGTTTCAGACAAGGGGACTCCCTTTCGTGTGATTTCTTTAATCTGATGTTGGAGAAGATAATAAGATCAGCAGAACTTAACCGTTCAGTATATTATCGGTAAAAACAAGGGCTACGTCTGTTCCGCCTTCTCGGGATTGGATAGGGAAGAGAAGCGAATGAGTCCGGTGGTGAACGAGGACAAAACGAAGTATCTCCTGTCATCACACAAACAGTCAGAGCATACGCGTCTGGGCACCCACGTCACTGTTGACAGTTACAAGTTTGAAAAAGTAGACGACTTCGTTTATTTGGGAACCAGCATTAACACCAATAATAATGTCAGCATTGAAATCCAACGTAGAATCACTCTTGCCAACAAGTGCTACTTTGGGCTGAGTAGGCAATTGAGAAGTAAAGTCCTCTCTTGTCGCACAAAGATCACACTCTATAAGTCACTCATCATGCCTGTTCTCGTGTATGGCGCGGAGGCATGGAGAATGAAAGCATCTGATGAGGCGGCTTTTAGAGTTTTCGAGAGAAAAATTCTGCGAAAGATTTACGGACGTTTACGCGTTGGTGATGGCGAATATCGCAGACGATTTAACGATGAGCTGTATGAGCTTTACATCGATATAGACATAGTGCAGCGAACTAAAATTCAGCGGCTCCGCTGGCTTGGCCATGTCGTTCGAATTGACAGAAATGCCCCTGCTCTGAAAATATGCAACGCGGGCCGCGATGCAGGTAACAGAGGAAGAGGAAGGCCTCCTCTGTGTTGGAAAGACCAGGTGGAGAAGGACTTGGCTTCACTTGGCATTTCCAATTGGCGTCAGTTAGCACAGAAGAGAAATGACTGGCGTGCTGTTTTGAACTCGGCCAAAATCGCTAAGGCGGTTAAAGCGCCAATAAATAAGAAGAAGAATTTATCCACTAAAAAGAATTTAACAGATATTTTCCTACAAAATAAATTATATGCCGCCAGGAACCCACTAAATTGGACAAATTTTATACTAAGAATTTTAATAAGAGCATAGCCATGCGTAAGCTCTTCACGGAAGCAAATGTCAAAAAATACATTCGTTGAAATAAAATGTTGGTTTGACGTTTTTTATTTCCATACAGATAATAGAGAACTACAGGAATAAAATTAAACACAGGTATTCCAGAAAAAAAATGTTTTAATCAAAATTTCAAAAAATGGTAAATTTTAGTGGAATGAATAAAAATATATGTAAAAATATGTTATTTTTTATTTCTTTATTTAATAATACGGGTTTTTAGCTGTCGAAAGAAGAAATAAAAACCTGCAAATTTTTTGTACTTTTTGAAGTAATGCATTTTTTGCTAATGCATAAAATCATGTTTTTATTTTTTTTTAGTGCCATAAGATCTGCACGATTGGTTCTATTTTCAAAAATGAAGTGTTGGATGAAAAAGCTTGACCTGTAGACAATAAAGGTTTATTTTTGTTTTAAAGCTGCCACCTGTTAAAAAACTAAATTAAAATTTTTAATAAGTTAAACGAATTATTAAGAGATGTGTATCAATCGAAATGTGGTTGAAAACAGTTTATTTCTTAACTACATTGTATAGGGTTGCCACCTGTTTAAAAAATCAAA
>NW_023458569.1:6051442-6057822 GCF_013731165.1 Rhagoletis pomonella | reverse complement strand
TATTTCCACTATTTTTCATTTTTGTTATGCCAACACAATCAAGCGCACAATAAATTTTTCATTTAAAAATGGCCTCGAGCTCATTATAAAATTGTTGAATATAATTATAAAGTTATAATAAAAAAAGTTCTAAAACTAAAAAACGCAGCGTCGTGAGTATATTGATTGCTTGGTGCGTTTTGAAATTTTTTTGTTTCAACCTGTTTCATTCTTTTTACTCAGAATTTTTAGAAAAATTCTAGGTACACAAGTATAACCCACTAAATTACAGGAGGATAAAGTGCAAGTTTCAAGTGACTAAAAGTAAAGCAGTTTTTTACTTATTTTGGAACGAATTTCCGTCATCCCTTGTCAAGTTTGGTTTGCGATCCAACGAAAAATTACACTGATGATGGCACAACGCCGAAACCGGTTTGTCTGCAAACCAAACTTGACAAGAAATGACGGAAATTCGTTCCAAAATAAATCATCTTACCACCCTGTCGGAAAAATCAACCAACACCAACACGCATTTTCTTCCATATAAAGTATGTTCGACAATTTGTCTATACGGAAGAAAATGCCCAGAATTGTTTAAAAAATCCCCCAAATCAACGGTATTTTGCAACTACTTGAAACTTGCATTTTATCCTACTTTAATTTAATGGGCTATAAAACTGCCAACCTAAAATTGGTCTAAAAATTCCCAGTAAAACGTTTGAAATTTTGGTCTAGTTTTTTAAATTTTTATAATTTTTGTAAAAATGAGGTAGACTTACAAAAAAAGTTGAACATTAAATAAACAAAAGAAATACAGACTAAACTGGTTGAAACTGGTTTATTTCTGCCACTACTATTATGAAAGTATTGTTAAATGCGTATAAATTTGATTACTGTCTTTTGTTTTGTTACTAATGAAATATTTTTCAATTTAAATAAAAAAGTGTGTTTGAGACTCATTTATTTTTTATTTATTATATGGTAGGACAGCTTCTCAAATTATATTGATGCAATTTTTCATGTTAAGTTGTTGGAAAATAATGAATATCTAACTCCCGGGACTAATCACGGAATCCCGAACATCCCTAGTATGTACCCTCCAAAAAATTTACGCATTTTATAAAGCTTATGTTATATGATCGTAAGGTTTATAATTTAATGCATGAAATGTGTAAGGATAGTCAGTTGTATGAAACATTCCTTATTCCATACCTGGCCACACATCAGGTCATAACGTTTGCTCTCTTACCACGAGAGACACCCTTATGCCTAGGTCTTATAGGCCATATAAAACAAGGCTTACATAAGTCCTTACAATAAGGCCTTACATGGAGTATAATAACCTTATAATAAGGCTTATGGATCATAAAATAAACACGTTTGCTTCACGTTACACCTCACGGAAGCCTTTTCAAACTAAAAAAAAAATTAAATTTCATGTTCCGTCTGATGGGGATTGAACCCGGACAGCCTTGGTAGCAACACACTGTATCAAGCATCCTTTCTCACTCTGCTACAGCAATACATGTAAATGTGCTGTGAGTTTGAATCAACATCACATTTCGCTGTGTTGATGTCGTCTGTTCATAAGGTTTGCTCTCTCTCGCTGAGAGACACCCTTATGCCTAAGTCTTATAGGTCATAAGAAATAAGGCTTACATAATCCCTTATAATAAAGCATCACATGGAGTATAGTAACCTTATTATAAGGCTTACAGATCATGTAAAAAACGCTGCAAGCAGCGGCGCCAGCGTATTCCTTATTTCTTACAACTGCTTACACCATTTTTTGCTGGGTATACACTAGGAATATTAATCCCGGGATCCCGGCCTTTTTAAGGTCACAAAAATCCCAGGGTTCTTGGCAAATAATCCCGGGATTTTCGGGATTTGTGATGACAATAATAGAAACTCCTTCTCTTGACCAGTATTGGCTATATTTCTTTTTTTATTTAATAATTTTTTTTTTTATAAATGTCTAGCTCATTATATACATATATAAACCGCGCGATAGTAAATTGGAAATACAAATATCAATATATTCGCGAAACCATGAGCCAAATATAGTAAAATTGCATTTTTAGTTTTTCACTCTGACGTCACTAATTCAAAAATGATTTAAAAAATTCAGAGACCTGTGCTTAGAGAAGAAGTATGGGTACAAAATTAAAGAGGAAGTCCTGTAGAATTTAAATAGATTTTTTGGTGCAGAGAGACTGTTAAGTATTGAAAATGTCCTAATAAAATAGTATCCTTGAAATTTCGTAACATTTGTTTTTGAAAAAATTATATGTTAAGGACTTGTATAAACTCGATGACATCCTCGAATTTCGATCTTCTAACTTTATCAGCTTAGAAAATTTAATTTAATTTTTTTAATCACATCTTTGAAATTACACAGTCCTGTAAAATAAATCCTGACGTCAGAGAGAAAAAATTAAAACACCCCCTTTGCCCGCGGGTAAGGCAGTGACCATCAGTGCTAAGTTTCGGTTTCGAGTTTGAGACAAAGGTGTAAGGCATCGGCCCAGGAAGGTCGCCGAAAAGTCCTCTGACAAAGGTATCGAGGGCTTTTGCACGATAATTTTCTGTCCATAAGTGAACTGCTTCTTCTCCTACTTCCATGCAGCCTATTTTGTTTAGTATAAGTGAATGGTGAGAGTGTACTTTTTTGTAGGACTCATTTATTGTTAGTCTGCCTTGTACGAGGACAGTCATTTGGCATTCTTACGTACCTATATCCCGTTTGTCTGCGTAGAAGTGAGCGTACTACGTCTGGTATTTTATCCATTTCACTCATATTTATTATCTCTAAACTGTTCGTTTATTGGTTGGTCTGTTATTATCGGGTTAGTGTTACTGTTAAGAGCGTTTCGAATTAGGTTCGCTCCGTTGAGTTCTATGGCCTGCGCTATCATGGTTCTAATAATGTTTACCAATTCTGGCGAAATTTGTGCGGAAGGTCCCGTTGTCGCGGTGGGAGCGGCATTAGTAGTATAGTTATGCCGATTCTGGACTCAACAGATCGCGAATTTTTAACAAGTTCTGCTAATTTCTGGGTAATGGAATACATATAAAATGCATTCAGGGGATTTTCACCTGACAGTTTGAAATTTATGCGAAGTTATGCGAAGTATGCATAATCAGATCATAAGAGAGTACCGACACATGTAGACACGCCGATCTTCTGACCGTGACTAATTTACGTACCCCGCGGGTAGTTAGGAAGTTAGAAAGAGTGCGAGCCCTCTCCAGAAACGATGGCCAAAAGAAAAAATTATCAGCTTTTACAATAAATAAACGATTTAGCAAGAAAAATCAAAGAAGTTTCTAATCTTAAAAAAAAATAAATAATTCAATATTTTTCTTTTAATTTTACTGATAAAATTGAAAAAATAAAACAAAATATATATATAAAATGGTTAATCTTAATAATCTAATTCGGCCAGCAGTGCTAGGGAATACCAGTAGTATAGTTATGCCGATTCTGGACCAGTGCAAGCAGCGCTGCTTGCACCGGTCCAGAATCGCCATATGGTTTGCTGCTTGCACCGGTCCAGAACCGCTATACGGTTTGCTGGTGCTCTGCCGCAAGCTTTGCTGCTCCGCCAAAAGATGTCGCCGATCGTTATCCAAGTTCAGAACCCAGATAAAAGCCGCAATATGTCGCTGGTGACAAGTCTGAGTCCGGAACCGGAACCGATCACAGGGTGTTCCGCTGATGGAAATCCGAGAAATCCGATACCATTCAGAACCGGAATCGAACACAGGGTGTACCGCTGATGGAAATCTGAGAAATCCGATACCAGGTGGTTTATATGTCGAAAATTAGTAAAGTGTGTTGGTATGCAGTCAGAAATATATACAAACGTACATACGTACATATGTATATACATATATAGATGCTCCACCCCTAGAAAAGTGTGTTAATAAAGTGTACATAGTTGATTGCTAAGTATTTAATATGTATGTGTATATGAATGGAAAGGCCTGTTGAAGATGAGAACAAATAAAATTTAATTTGAAATAAAAGAAAGTTTTATAATTACTTATTTATTTTGATAATAAGAATTTTAAGCATAAATGTCCACAATTCTATGAATTATAGCTTTGCTGTTGATTATAGTTATAGTTAATGTTTTTGCCTAAACACTTTACTATTTGCTTAGGAGGCTGTAAGTTTCCAAAGCTATCGAAGTAATCAATCTCATTATCGTTTTTTCAGTAAGCTACCCAATGCGTTCCCGGACCCTTTGAACTATCCAAATTTATTATTCCACATTCTCTCTTAAATGGTTTACGGGGTAAAGTGTCACACATGAATACCCCTCTAAAATTTGAAATAAATTTTGAATACTTCTTTAAGTCTACATCAGTAAGAGGATCATTTTGGGTAGCTTCATTAAGAGTTTTTTGGTATGGTTTTAAATATAATCCGAATCCTTTTTTATAAGGCTTTAAATTCCTTTTCCCATTGAACTAGCTTCCATTGTATTATTATGACGTTTCGCCTCCAATAACTGCTCCTTTCCAGTTTTTATAGCATTGATTGTTTTAATAATTCCTGCTGTACCGCCAGATAGACTTCCAAGTGCTCCTAATGCTACGAATAAAGGCGCTAATGGGAGAAATCCTCCAGATTTAGGTAATGGTATTACACGTGGTGCTTTTATTATAGATTTTTTTCCTCTAAAAATATTATTTACAACCTTTCGTGAAATTTTAATTGCATCTTTTAAGTTATCACTTTTCTTTAAATTTTGTTTAGCACTTTTTAAAGCATGTTTGAAGAGATGATAACCAGTTTTTCCTCCCACTTTCTTAGTTTTACTATAAATGTTCCCCATACCGAATTTCGTTTTTGTCTTCATTATATTTGTAGCTAACCAAGCATTTGTTTTCCCATTAAGATTGCTATCCTTCGGTCTAACTCTTTCCCAAGCCTTCTCAATTAATTTTTTATCAGCAATATGTCGGTTATTTAAATCTTTATTATATAAACATGATATATCATGTTCTCTACAAGCAGTGTCTAGTAGATTAATCCCTCGATCTCCTCTTACTAAAAGTTTCCGTAGTTTCGTTCCAGGTTCACAAAATTGATAACTAGGCAAATGAAGTTCAATAGGAAGCTTATTAATTATATTATTTATAAAACCTTTTCTAACGACTAACGATTTAAGAATAAGCCTATTTTCATAAATAACTCTCATATAAAATAATATTATATTCAAATAAACGCTAAAGTTTTTTTAATAAATCTATAGTTCTATATAATTAAATTTTAAATTTCTAAATACCAATTCAACAGTTAATTTATATTCAAATACAATATTGTTATATGATTTAGAATAAACTTCTACATCATACATCGCTTCCCTATTTGTTCTACTATAATACTTTAATTTAGTCTTAATATCTAAACCCCTTCTTTCATATTCATGTTGGTTTTGATGTTGCTCCATTATGTACTCCTCAATTTCACCACCACAAACGGTTAGGAATTTTCCATTGTCATCCTCTTCATCCCATTTTTTGTAAAAAAAAGCATGGGCTACTCTGACTGGGATGCCCAAAAGTTGTAACCGGGGACCCTCATCTTCATCTTCAATACATATATAAGGGTTTTTCATGTCTTCAAAGCACAACATCTCCAATTCGAAATCGAAGTTGTACTCTCCATGATGCTCGCTATTGAGGATTCGATTGATTCCAGGCATGATGTGTTTTATAAGTATCTTTAAACAAAGTAATAATTTCTAATGTACAGTATTAGCTTATTTATACATATTTCATAACTATATAAAAAGCATTGAGGTAAACTGTTGATAAAGAACATATTTAAATATACATATATTTTAGTAATCTATTTGATACTTCATAATATGATTCAATTAAAATGTGGAAATAATCTTAAACTCAATGTTGTTGTCAAAGAATATATTTATTTTTTATTATCCTATTTAAATTTCATTATATGATTCAAATCAAATGCTAATATTATAAATAGCCTTGATCTTGATTTCATCATCATTGTTTGCCTAATAAGTATAGTAGCGCCAAGTGGACGATAACGAATCCCACATAAACATATACAAAAAAAAAAATGCTCTTAAAAGTATGTGTATATTTAAGTGTTTTATTCATCTAGAATTATTCATTCATTCATATATTGCTGACTTAGTGACAAAAGTTGTTAAGCATACTTCTTACGAAAACTCCTATTTTGTTATAGAAAGCAGGAGATATTAATAATACATCGTTTCAAAAAAAGATTGGGATACTTGTTTTTCGCGTTTATATTCATTGAAAGACAAATTTATTAGATTCAAAAGAGTCACCGAATGTCTAACAAATTCAAAAATAATACGAAATCTTTTCATCTTTCAGAACAAAAAAAA
>NW_023458569.1:6049002-6051342 GCF_013731165.1 Rhagoletis pomonella | reverse complement strand
TTTCTTAACTACATTGTATAGGGTTGCCACCTGTTTAAAAAATCAAATTCCATTTGAATTAAAGGAATTAGGTAATTGAAATAGATAGGTATTACCATATGGGGGTCAGCCGAAAGAGGGTTAAGAAGGTTTTAGCTTGCAAATATTACGAAGAGGGTTGCCGCCTGTTTGTAAAGTCAAATTTAGTTAAAGTAAAATAATAATTGTGTCAAACCAATGGTTTACGACATCGTATTTGTTATTTTATAACATATGCATACATAGTCAATCAGTGATTTGTTCTGATCACATTCCTTTTAAATTACTGGACTCTTAAATTAACTCAGTAATGTTTTTACTCGTCGGCCGCTGTGGTGTAGTGGTAAGCAGTGCGCGCTTCCACTCCGTAACGCCTAGGTTCAAGCCCTGGTCCAAATAACATCGCAAAAAATATAGAAAAAAAGTTTTTTCTTAACAGCGGTCGTCCCTCGGCAGGCAATGGCAAATCTCCGAGTGTATTTCTGCCATGAAAAACAGCTTCTCATAAAAATACAATCGCCGTTCGGAGTCGGCGTAAAACTGTAGGTCCTTCCGTTTTGTGTGACAACATCGAGGCGCACGCCACAAATCGGAGGAGAAGCTCGGCCAAACACTAACATATGTGTAAGCGCCAATCCATTATTATTATTATTAATGTTTTTACTCTTCACTTATTTCTTGCTAAATATGTCAAATTTTTTCTTTTGTCTGATACTCATATTTATATATGTACATATTTCCGTTACCTTTTTCACTTAATTAAAGTGAATTTGATTTTTTAAACATGTGGCAACCCTTCTACGTATCGTTTAGAAGTAAAGCATTTTTAAAACCATTTCAATTGATATCCATATTGTAATATCCAATTAATTTAAGCACAATCGATTGATTTTCGGAACTATTTTTGCGTAAGTCGATGCAACTGATACATATTTCCTTCGTATCCGCAATTAATAATATTTTTTTTTTACATTTGATCGTATGTGCTTAAACTGATAAATGATATAAACATATAAACGTAAGCAGATGAAGCTGGCTTCCACGTTCTGAATATACGTTTAACTTTTTTGTTTAAACAAATTTGTCGCAATTTCATCTCTAAAACAAATATTAGATATCATTTAATATATATTTTAGATTTAAATAATCACAAACCCATTTTCAATATTCTTTGTGGAACAGAAGCCGAAATATTTCTTTCTTTCTTTCTTTCTTTATTCTTTATTTAAAATTAGTACAATAAGACTTAGTCTTTTGAAGTACAACAGCAATATAAGTAACTAAACAGATTTAGAGGTAATATTAATACTATTAATGCTGGGAATAAAACAATAGATGTACAAACTAAAAATTATGGACTAGATAAAAACTTAAATATTAAGAAGGTTCATCAACTAGACGAGAAATATGTATGGAGGGAACTTTTAAAGTTGCTTTTGTTGAATTTGGTTTTAACGGCATGAGGAATAGAATTCCAAATACGAATAGCGTTAATGAAAAACAGTCTGGCAGAGTTTTTAAAGTTGTAAGAGGGCAGAATTAAGTCAGAAGAACGTTCCGACTTTGGAAAAATAAGTTTGTCATACAGATAACGTGGGGTTCTCATATGTATAAGTTTATAGAGGAAAATGCAGTTCCTGGCTTTTAGGTAGTCTGAGATGTCACATCCCAGCAAAGAAGACCTCCAAGCGGATATATGGTCAAATTTCTGTAATCCATACACATACCGGGTAACATAATTAAATAGAACGTCAATTTTGTGAGCAGAATTAGAGTCAAGCTTACTATATACCAACTCAGAGTATGTAATTATCGGTAAGATTAATTGTAGGGCAAGTTTACGCCTAGTACTAACTGGAGTGAAAGATGCAGATTGCCTGAGGTATCTAAGGGTCCCATAAACTTTGTTTACAACAGAGTTAGTATGATCAATACAGCTAAGAGAGGAGTTGATGACAAATCCCAAGTTAGTAACTTTACTGACCAGCTTTAAAGAACAATTGTTTAAACTGAGAGCTGGAATGATATCATAATTAAATTTTCTCTTATGCACGGGTAAAACATATGATTTCTTTGGATTTAGGCAGAGTCCGTTTTGACTGGCCCAGCGGGAGATAGAGTCTATATCATTGTTTAAATTAGCAGCAACCGTATCTATGTCATCAAAGGAACCAGATAAATAAAGCTGAATATCATCAGCATACGCATGCATTGTTGCAAAGTTACACGTTAAGAAAATGTCATTTACAAAGATACTAAATAGCAAAGGACCTAAGATAGATCCTTGGGGAACACCACATTTCAAGGACTTAATCTGCGAGG
>NW_023458569.1:6048815-6048992 GCF_013731165.1 Rhagoletis pomonella | reverse complement strand
ATTATTTTCCCGACGAACGTCTTTTGTTTGTATATCTCCATATTCTCTAATACGTTAGGCGTTGTCCTTTGTGCTGTACATGGAGAACTTTGGCTGTCTTTCCTATTTTCATTGGCGTGCAATGGTTTTCTCTCATATGGTTTGCGAAGTTCGATTCCGGGGTGGTAGAAGGTTTTA
>NW_023458569.1:6047303-6048715 GCF_013731165.1 Rhagoletis pomonella | reverse complement strand
TCCATTGGCTTGTGGCTAATATGGAGGCGTCGTAATTAGCGTAATGTTGTCATTCTTGCAGAAACTTTTAAATTCGGAGCTAGTAAATTGTCTGCCATTATCCGCTCTTAAAGAGTTTGGTATGCCCAATCTGCTAAACACCTCTTGTAGAATGGAAATGATGACTTCGGACATATTGCCAAGGGTTCCTCGCAGTAATATGTCGCCAACTGCTGGTAACTCGTACCGGAGCGGAGAGTACGCATTTGCTTTATTTGTTGACCTGAGGTCATTTTTAACACATGTTATTGTATCTATTAATTCCTGGTCCTTTGCGCTCTCTGTGGAAATTTCGCTAATTCCCATAGCTGAAGGTGTCGCGTTTTCAACAATATGGAAGATAGAATGATTATGATCATTATCGAATGAGTTTGTCCGTTTGATTTTACAAAGTCTAGACACCGAATCAGCTATATTTTCTTTCCCTGCTCGGTATATGACTTTGAACTTGTAGGGCTGCAACCTGAGGAGCCATCTCAAGAGGTTTATGGTTGGTGACTAATTCAAATTCCAGGCCCATTAAGTAATAGTAGTATCTCTCAACGGCCCATACTAGTGCTAAACTCTCTTTCTATGTTTGCGAGTATCTCTTTTCCATATCTGACAAGCTCTTACTCGCTAACGATATGATCTGTGCTTCATTCTGGTCATCAAACTGCAAAAGTACCGCACCCAAAGCTACTGGGCTTGCATCTGCTATGACACGGGTTCTTTTTTAGCGTTAAAATATGCAAGGTTTGGTATATCCGATAGGGCCTGTTTTAATTTATCAAACGATTCTTGTTGACTTTGATCCCAACAAAATTTGCAGCTTAACTTTAATAATTTTCTCAAGGCTCTGTTGTATCAGCGAGGTCAGGGATGAACTTTCCCACATATGTCACCAGTCCGACGAAACTTCTCACCTCCTCTTTTGACTGCGGAGCTCGGAAATCTTTAATTATTCCTATCTTATCGGGGTCAGGTGCTATGCCTTCATCGGATAATAGGTGACCCAAAAATTTAAGTTTTTGTACCTTCCAATTGCACTTCTTTTCATTCATCATTAAGTTTTTATCTTTAAAAACATTTACCACTCTTTTCACAGCTTCGTCATGTTCTTATTCCGTTTTCTACGTTCTACGTACCGGAATGACTCGGGTTTTACCCGACCAAGGGCTGTTGTTTCGGCGATCTAACCCCGTTTAGGTCGGCGAAGTATCTCAGAAGTTGTCCGTCCATAGGGCTACATTCACTACGTATTCTCCTACTCAGGGCTGGCATCGAGTCAAACCCAGGGCCAGAAACCTACACCTGCTGTGTATGCCGGAGACGATTACACCACAGCTCCACCTCAGTCAAGTGTAATGCCTGCGAGGGGTGGAGTCACCTCA
>NW_023458569.1:6042868-6047203 GCF_013731165.1 Rhagoletis pomonella | reverse complement strand
AGTTGCCAAGTATAAATATCTTTATATCTATTTATTAAAATAATAATTTACAATAATAATTTATTTAATTAATACTTTATTAAAATACAAATTTGAAGTGCAAATACATTTGTAAAACTGTTTATCACAAAATGTTATTAATTGTTTGCAAGCATACTATAGTTTTCATGCATTTTGAGAATAAATAATCTAATATGTGTACATATATATCGTCGTTTAAAGTACAAAACCGCCTATCGTCATTCTTCAAAACCGTGTGACTGACATTGGCTGCCAAAAATTGGATTTGCTCACAAAAACTCTTGGCTCAATTCTTATCCATTCGTCCTGAAATATACTAGCCAGAATACGTTTGCTTTATAAAAAAGATAACCATTTTGAAATATGGGTGACTTTACTCTCTAGAAAATAATTTATGCAATTACGCGGTTTTGCATTTTCTTGATACGCGGTTTTGTACTTTAACCCTCCGATGAGTGACAGTGCCGATGACGTTAGATTCGTGAGAAGGTCCTTAGGGACCTACAAAGAGTTGCTCGATGTTTCGACTGTACATGTGCAACTTCTTTGGTATTTATGTTGTCTTTTGATTAAATTAACGTCCTGCATATATATTAGGAATGAAATAATTTGAAGAACAAGTGAAAAAAAAATCAAAACATGAAGACAAGTAACTTGTTATTTCTTCTAGGGACCTTGTCACTAATCCCCGTACTATATATGTTGAAATCTCCATAACACTCGAACGTGATCCCGTATCCCTTCGAAACTTATTTTAAACGATTCAGCTTAATTTATTCTAGGAATACATGTATAAATTCTTTTTTTAAAAATGCAAGTAACTTGTTATTTCTTCTAAAATTGTACAAGGTCCCTAGGGACCTTGTCACTAATCCCCGTACTATATATGTTGAAATCTCAATAACACTCGAACGTGATCCCGTATCCCTTCGAAACTTATTTTAAACGATTCAGCTTAGTTTATTCTTGGAATACATGTATAAATTCTTTTCAAATATGCATTGAACAAAAAGATATTGGCACATGAAATACGAAAAGGTCCCTAGGGACTTTCTCACAAATCGAAGGGTTAAACGACGATTTGTATGGTATGTACTTACGGCGGCCGCCGTAGCAGAGTGATTACATGTGCGTACTTCCACTCCATAGGACCATGGTTAAATACCTGGTCAGATCATAGCCCAAAATAGCAGTCGTCCTTCGGCACGCAATGGCAAACCTTCGAGTATATTTCTGCCTTGAAAACTCTTCTTATAAAATCAGAACTCATGCCTCAAGTTTGAGCAGAAGTTCGGCCAAACACTTAGAAAAATATTTTAGCACCAAATATTTATTTGTTTACTTATTTTAAGGGAGATGGCAATCTTCTGGTTTCACATTTTGGGTACAAAAATTTCAACCCTGATACAACAAATAGTATTAGTACTGAATGATAATGACAGATTGCATTCCCATAAACGTCCAATCATACATGATTGAGTTTTTTTTTTGCATTCACATTCTCTATGTGAATGGGTATCAACCATTCCATAACACACTACATATTTTGTGTTTGCAATTTGTAACCAATCTCAAGAGTGGTTGTTAAATTTTTTAAATCAAACAATCACATTTTTTAAACGAAAAAAATGAGAATGCACACTCAATTGATTCAATCATTACACAGCTCTGATATGTATGCACATATGTACATTTATAAATGAACTAGCTTATTTTATTTCTGTGCCCATTTCGTTATAGCTCGTTATTTTTTAAGCGAGTTAAGGTATTTAGGCCGTTTAAAACTATGGAATTATAAAATCTCGTCTACGCGCTAGGCATATGAAAGATATCAATCCCTCTAAGTTTACCTTAAAATGGTTCCAGGTATACGACGCGTGAACGTGTAACCTTCTTGGAGGTGCCACGGCGGGTTTTAATATTTCCAACTCAAATTTAGTAAACTGGCCTTGATAAAATACCACTTCTCATTACTGTAGCAAATACCTCAAGAGAGCTTTAGATTATAAGGCCGAACCCGGCTCTCCCTTTTCCATTTAATGAAATTTATTCTGTCAGTAATGCACTTATAAAATAAATCTCCATAACAAATTTAAAATACTTCGAGAGATGTTCCATCCTTCCAGAGATATGTATTAAGAAGTTTTTAGTATGTATGGGAGGCGACATGCCTCCTTTTTTAATAACTGACATTTTTTCCATGAGCAATTCATACATTTTGCATACAGAACTCCATACCAAGTTCCAGTATTCTTCCACAAACACTTCCAGGGATATGTGGCAAGAAAAAGTAAATTTGTACTGGAAGTGCCACGCCCCTTTTTCTTATAACCCTAATCTTCTTCCATGAATTTAGAACTGATTTTACATA
Source organism: Rhagoletis pomonella (assembly GCF_013731165.1). Taxonomy (NCBI): domain Eukaryota; kingdom Metazoa; phylum Arthropoda; class Insecta; order Diptera; family Tephritidae; genus Rhagoletis; species Rhagoletis pomonella. The sequence goes on along the minus strand of NW_023458569.1, from coordinate 6,044,811 downwards.
CCCCAGTACCAAGTCCCAGTACTCTACCTTGAACACCTTTAGAGATAAGCAGTATAAAACAGTAAATTTGTACGGGAGGAACCATGTCCCCTTTTCGAATAACGCAAATTTTTCTCCATGAGTATGGAATTAATTTTGTATAAACATCTCGGTGCCAAGTTCCAGTCCTCTGCAATAAACACCTCCAGAGATATGCAGCATAGAAAAATCAATTTGCATGGGAGTTGCCACACCACCTTTTCCAATAACTCTCATTTTTCTCCATGAGTATGGTATTAGTTTCAATTACATACATACATATGTATTTCCATACCAAGCTTGAGTGCTTTACCCCAAACATTTGAAGAGATATCCAATATGAAATTTTCAGTCAGTATGGGAGGTGCTACGCCTCTTTTCCAAAAACGTCAATTTTTCTCCGTCAATATGAACATGATTTCACAGAGTGTTGGCAAACTGTTAATCTGATTAACGATTAAAAATTAACGATTAAAATGTTAATCGCGTTTGACGATTAAAATTAATGAGTCGTAATCAACTGTACGATTAATGATAACATTTTTTTAATCGTTAATCGCTGGCTGCGATTACGTTTAATTAATTTAAAACATTAATCGTTAATCCAATTAAAAATAAAATCTGATTAATTTGTCTAGTTTGTCCGAGTTTGAAACCAAACACCAGTTATAGTAATTATTTTGTGTTTTACGCTTATAAAAAGCACATAATATAAAAAAATTATAATTATTGTTATTAGTAACACATAAACTGGGAACTTTTACAAACCTAGTTTGTAAAACGTTTGTTGGTATATGTCTTAATGAAAATGCACACCAAATTGCTTAGATTGATGAGGAAGCCCGACTTAGCCATACCGGATTAACTTGCTTTGTGTGCACAGGGAAATTCCAGCATACCTTAATTAATCACCAAACCTGCTTGATCAAATTAACGATTAAAAATTAATTTTTTAATCGCGGTTACGATTAACTGTTTAGTCAGATTAAAATCAATCATGATTAACTGTACTCAGATTTAATTAATCGAATTAACTAACTGATTAAAACATCAATCGATTTATGCCATCATTGATTTCACATACATATCACTATACCAAGTTTCAGTTCTCTCCCACAAATACTTCCAGAGATATGTATGTAATATGAAAATTCCAATTTGTATGGGAGGGCCCTTGAGTTATCGGACTTACTTTCAGTCTAAGACCATCCTTCCGAAATCCGTAGTAAGTGTACTAAATTTCGTTCTGATCGGTAAAACCGGTTAAGGAAGTAGCCTATTTTTCAATCCAGGTCATAAACCATCTTTGAACAAAATTTCATTTTCAAACAGGTGGCAATTCTTAAAAAAGTAGCCTATTTTCCAGTCTAGGTCATAAGCTATCTGTGTGCAAACTTTCATGCAAATCAGTTCAGTCATTTACGTGTATTAATTTAATTAAACTTTCCTAATACGTGATAACACTAAAAATAGTAGCCTATTTTCCAACATAGGCAATACGCTCTCTCCATATATGTAATACTTCTATATTGGCAGTACGTTGAAAGCATGATTCAATAATGAAAGGTTTTGTAAGAAAAACTTTCTCTCGCTCTAATTTTATCAATGACACTCCCACCCTACTCCTAAAAACAAAAACAGTGATATTTCTTTTCCGAATTTCTTTGCAAGTTTTAAGAACATTTTTAAAATGTTAGTAGTGAAATTTTTACTTTTTAAATTTGAAGAAATGTTTGTTCTTCATTCGCTGGCGCCAACAGGACAAAATGGGTGAGAATCGTTGGACTACAGAAATTCAATGTAGGCTAAAGAGACGAAATTCCCTTAAAGGCCGAAATGTATTTGTCGATATTCTTGGAGACCTCTTGATTCTGCCAAGTCGCTGTAAAGTAAAGCGTACAATGGTTTTGGTAAATAAGCCAACG
>NW_023458569.1:6040284-6042768 GCF_013731165.1 Rhagoletis pomonella | reverse complement strand
GTGGCAAAAGTGTTCGCAAATGCCGTGCGCTGGTGGTTGGATTGTAACTCCTGCGCCGGAGCCAAAGCTGAAGGCATGTCCTTTGGCCTAGACGAGAACAGAATGTCGCACATTGGTTGCTGCAGCCCAGATATGAATGTCCTAAGGGCATCCTGTCTGTACTTCTGGCTAAGGGAATTTATTAGCTCCGTATTGCCTTCGGTCACCATGATGGTCTTATTGATTAGAAGCGTTAGCTTCTTCTCAACCTCTTCATAAAATTGCGTGACCGTCATTCGGCCTTGCCTCAACGTTGCCATCTCTTACTCAATGAGATTGGCCGGTCTCTCTCTCTCTTGCCGGCGTACGTAAAGTCAAGCCTAGCTATAATAGCCTTAAAGTTCAGGACTGTATTGAATGAAGACAGGACTAAATCAGCCCTTCCTACGACCCTATTTCTTATGATTAGTACTGCCTGGTATTGACGGGAACTACCATCATAAGGCTCAAACAATTTGTAGGCAGCAAATGTCGCTTGTCTCCAGGATACGTATCTTGCCTCGTCCCCATTGAACTGTGGAATGGATTTCACTACATCCAGCGTTTCCTCGCACCTTGCAGCGGCTGGGTTTACCACAACCACTGCAGGAGGCAGCTCTAACACCCTAAGCCTCTGGGTCGCTTGGTTTGTTCCGTGGCTGCACGGATTGCCGCATTTAATAAAGCCTGAACTGTCTGTGTGTCCATTTTACAAAGTCGAAACTATTTCAATATACGTTACAAGGTACATTGAACAGGTAGTATCAGTACAGCAGCTGATTTGATTTATTTTCAAATTATTTGGTCTCGAAAATGTCAAATATTTTTAATTTTTTCTCACAAAAATTCTGAATTGTTAAAATCCATTTGCATGTGAAACCTTTTCCCATACAAAACAAGCGATTGAATAGCAGCTTTTGGAACGTTCGCCCAACTCGGCAGCACGACCGCTGATTACTAGGCCTTGCAAAGGATGGATCAATGCTTCGAGAAGCAAACAAATTTACTAGGAAAGAAAGTTGCATCAATTTTTATTTTTTCCAATTTCAATTTTTTATTTTTTATAATTTTTTGTATTTCACATGGCACGCTTTGATTTAGAAGAAAAAATTCAGAACAGTTTTTGACACTTTCGATACCAGAAGCATCAACAAAATACACGCAAATGTTGTTTTTGCTCTACTGATACTACCTGTTTAATGTGCCTTGATACGTTAACAAAAAAAAATATATAATTTCTTAAAATTTTTAAATTTTTACTATTTTCCTTAAGCTACGTTAGTCTAGACTTACAAACAAAATACCAGCATGTCCTAGATTGATACTGACGGCTGGACGATGATCTGGATGGTTGGAGGCGATCTGGAGTCTCCTGGATGTTCCCTCGTTGTCGACGCCTCGGCTTGGCGTGTTATTCCAATATTAAATTTATTAGGTGTTTTTTTAACAATTGTCCGCTTTGTTCCTTTTCGGTTTTTTAATTATTTGCTTATATTAGCAATTTTCCACTTTATTCCTTTTCGTTTTTTTTTAATTATTTAGGAAACGTATTATTGAAAACATGGGTGGGTCCGAACCCACGGCCACGGTTGCGGTTAATCCTTTTATGAGGATATTTTGCGCGTGGCCCCACGTTGGGCGCCAGTAGAACACGAGACACTCTATTTTAATTTATTTGGTGGGAAATGGTTCGTGTTGGTCGTTATGCTACTGTTTGCGCTGCACCGGAGAACGTATATTTATTGAGAAGGTCCAAGAACGAATCCGCGAGGAAACTGTCAAATACCAACAAAACTGGCGAAGGGCATTTTAAGAGCGGCCAGCCAGAGACAATCGAATTTTAGAGAGTAAAAAGTGAGTAACAACAAAAAGTACGGGAACAAAAAAAACATTTTTCCTGTAAAAACGTCAACCAGTGATTGCTTGACACTTTTCATGATTTTACCAGAAGAAAAAGTTCGGGTAAAATTTTGCAACTTCATTCTCTACACAACTTTTCAAAAGTCGCTCTCATTTACAGGATTTTGGAGTACGGGAACATTTTTCCTGTAACTTCCTGCAAGTTCGTGTAAAATCCTGTAAGTTCAAGGAGTACTGGATCAGAGCTTTTAACAGAGCCCAGCCAGAGGCAAAATAAATTTAACAGAAATTGTCTCATCAATGTAAGTGGATGTTTTTCTTGTTAGACAATGAAATTCTGACAGCTTTTTTTATTTTATAGGTACGCTATTTTCAATGCAACAAACTGCAGTTTTCTAGCTGCCTTAGTTTTCTCACACATCCACTTCAAAGATGGATGCATTGACAAAAAACGTACAAATGCATTGATTGCACTTCACGTGCTAACTTCAAAGTTGTTTTTGTCGAAAAGTTATTTATATTGAGAAAAACTGTGCATTATCATTTTTCACTGTATACTCGTATTATATGTAAATAATGGAGCATATTCATAGTTAAAATAAGGTC
>NW_023458569.1:6030930-6040184 GCF_013731165.1 Rhagoletis pomonella | reverse complement strand
AGTCAAGTGTGTTCGCGGACCCCACAACACCATTACCTTATAACACCAATATCGTTGCTACCATTAGGACTACAGATAATGAGCCCGTTTATTCAAAGGCGTACCCATATCCAATGGCAGCAACCGAATTTGTGAATAAGGAAATAGAGAATCTGCCGAGTATTTTTCAAAGAGCGATCGATGATATCCTTAGGGACGAAATCGTCGGATGTTGTCACGTTTACATAGATGATGTGATTATATTTTCAAGGACAAAGGAACAACATCTCAGGGATATCGGCAGAATTCTTGCCAGGCTCTACGACGCAAACATGCGTGTTTCTTTAGAAAAATTAAAGTTCTTTAAAGGCGAGGTTGAATTTTTGGGCTTCGTCGTATCAGCCAAGGGTATTAAAACCTGCCCTGACAAGGTCGACGCTATTCTGAACTATCAAATTCCCGAAACCCTCTGCTCCCTAAGATACTTTCTTGGCCTTTACGGGTATTATCGGCGATTCATCAAGGATTATGCACAGATCGCCAAACCTCTTACTAAATTTTTACGCGGAGAAAACGGCACAGTGGGCACAAATAAGTCAAAGAAAATTGAAATTATCTTAGATAGCGAAGCAATTACGGCTTTCGAAAAAATCAATAAAATTTTTGCTTCGGAAGAAGTCCTTCTTCTTTACCCTAACTTCGAAAAGCCATTCGCCCTTACGACAGATGCATCTTCGCAAGCAGTAGGTGCCGTCTTGTCACAAGGCGGAAGACCCATTATGATGATTTCTCGAACGTTGTCCAGTACAGAGGAGCACTATGCAACGAATGAACGAGAACTATTAGCTATAGTGTGGGCCCTGCAAAAGCTGCGAAACTACCTTTATGGAGTCAGACAACTTAATATTTTCACTGACCATCAGCCATTAATTTTTGCCATATCAGATAAGAGCTCAAACGCAAAAATGAAAAGGTGGAAGGCTTTCTGTAGAGGAGTTCTCCCCCCGATTTTTTTTATAAACCAGGAAAGGAGAATTTCGTCGCAAATGCACTATCTAGGCAGGTTATGAAATCACAGTGAGGAATCCCTCACGCGCACCATACCGACGGTGCAAAACCCAATAAACTGCCTTAGAAACCAACTAATTCTCGACTCGGGGACAACGGCAAGGAAAACTACTAAACAATTTTTTCAAACACAGGTCCGACACGAAATTACATTTTCTTCGCAGGACGACATATTCGACCTGCTAAAGACGGCTGTAAACCCCAATGTGCTCAACGGGATATTTTGCGAACTGTCAGTATTAGGACAGATCCAAGATAAACTAATTAAAATGTTCCAATCCGTCAAGTTCCGTCATACAATGAATAGGGTCATAGACGTCACTAACAAAAGCGACCAAGTCGAAATTCTTGCTACTCAGCACAACCGTGCTCATAGATCAGCACGGGAAAACACCTTGCAGGTTTTGAAGCACTATTTTTTTCCAAACATCTATAAAAGTTCCAAAGAAATCGCTTCTAATTGCAAAATCTGTCTTGAAGCCTAGTATCAACGCCATCCCCCAAACCCTACAATAGGTAAAACGCCAATACCCGCACAACCCGGTGATATCCTGCATTTCGATATATATTCAACAGATATCGTAACGTGTATCGTTAAATTTTCCAAATTTGCCATAGTTTCACCTATTAATTCTAGATCGATAATAGATGAGAAAGGACCAATGATGCAAGCTTTAAATTTTTTCAAAGGGACATCAACGGTAGTATTTGATAACGAAAAATCTTTTAATTCCGAAACAATCAATCTCTTCTAAGGGATCATTTCGGGATAAACACATTCACGACACCGCCATACCATAGCAGTTCTACCGGACAAATCGAGCGTTTCCACAGCACTCTAACGGAGATTGCGCGCTGTATTAAATTAGCGCAAGGAACAAGCGATACCACCGATATAGTCTTGCTTGCTACAGTAAAATACAACAGATCAGCCCATTCTGTCACGAAACAAAAACCAATAGATGTTATCAGTTCGATTCCAGATAGTCTGAAAGAAGAAATGAAGACTCGAATCAGTAAAGCGCAGGACATAGAACTCCGAAGATGTAATGAAAAAAAAATAACGAAATTATTCCAGCCTGGTGATAGGGTTTTTGTCAAAACTAACAAACGCATTGGTAACACTGTGAGACAAATGGTAGGGGTCAGTGATCGGGAAGGGTTCAAACTACCGGGGAAAGTTATATCGGTAAAAAAGAAGTTATACGTGTCCCGGCGTTTCGCTGGGTCACGTCTAGGAATCGAGATATATCGATTTGAAGTTAGTAACTATCATATAGGGGATATTGTCACCTTTGGTGGTATTTTTTTCACATAACTGGAGAACCACTAGTCCGATTTTGCTCAAACAAATTTAAAAAAATTAAAAATTACAATTCCTTTAATCTGTTAATATAAAGTTTTTCTATATAATCAACAGTTTTGCCGGTAAAAATAAATGTATGAAGAAAAAAAATATTTTTTGCCTAAAATATTAAATTTTTTTATTTTTTAAATTCATAAAAAATCCAAAACGGAAAAAAAGGCAAGTCGTATTACTTTCACGCAAAGTCATATAACCTTTAAGCAAAATGAGACATAGATCATGAAAATCGATGGACGCGTTTCGCTTTTATTCACAATTAAGTGAAGGTATCTCATTTTGACAAGAATTTTGATTTTATGTTTCAATGAATTTGGATAATATTTATTATATATTATTTATTATTAACACGTAAAATTAAAAATTATTACAGGGAATTATTAGGTTATTACATAGATACATAGGTTATAAAAATCGATGAACGCAAAACTTATTTTCGTTTGTTTGCGCTCTTTACTTTCTTGCGTGGTGGTTCGCCCACTTGTTCAGAGTCTGTATCGGATGAGGATCTGTCTTCATCTGGAAAAAATCAATTGTTATTAATCAGGCAGTTAACTTCATTTTTGTGACCTACCCTCGGAGGAAACTCCCATTGTATATTCTTCTTCTTCATCTTCATTGTCGGGATCGTACGTCTTTTGCGACCACCAACAAATTTCAGCCACCAGCGAATCGAGCCTTTTGCCTTTATATCGCGTTTCCATTGGCATTGCCACTTGATGGAAGCGCTCGCCATGTTCATCCGACTCTGAGGCTAGCTGCTTGCTGAAGTATTCGAGATGGTGAAGCAAGAAGTGAATTTTGAGGGACATATTCACTCCAATTTTCTGGAAGTAGTGCAACATCTTGGTCACAAGAGCGGGGTAATTGTGTGCTCGCGTACTTCCCAAAAAATATCGTATGACTTTCTTCACTGCCCGCAAAGTAATCATTACCGTCTAAAGCACCTTTAAATTCCTTTGATTTCATGAGCTTTCGTATATCTGGCCCATTCAGAACACCTTCCTTCAATTTTGCTTCGCTGATTGGTGGGAAAATATTTTTCAAACAATCAAGAATTTTCGGTTGCTTCACAATGGCCTTGATGAAATTTTTTACGATTCCCAGTTTGATATGGAGAGGGGGCATGACGACGTTCTCCATTGGCACCAGTGGATCATTTACGCAGTTGTGTCCTTTCTCCGTTGGATCTCGAGCAAGCCAGTCATGCGTTTCGTATTGGTTTCCTTTAAATCGGGTATCCCAAAGACACAAGAAACACATGTTTTTCGTATAGCCTCCTTGGAGACCTCCTAGCATCGCCACGACTTTCAGATCACAACTGATCCGCCACATGTGATCAGTGTAGCAAACTTTATCCAAAATTATTTTCATGGAATCGTATGTTTCGCTCATGTCTGTGCTGTAGCCAATGGGAATGCTTGGTTTTTTATTATATTTATGTAGCAAAACGACTTTCAGGCTTGATTTCGAAGAATCGATGAACATTCGCCAATCAGCTGCGACATAATTAATGGCCATCGCCTCCATCAGTCCCTTTATATCGTGGCAGTAAACAAATGTGTTCCCTTCGTTGAGTGTGTAGTACCGTTGGAATAGCAATTGTCGTCTTCGATATCCGGTGACTTTGACATTAGGCTCCAAATTGTTGCCTTCTTTCAAAAGCTGGGCAAGGTTTTTCTGCTTCACGTTGAGAAAGGTTTAATTCTGCAACAATCTTGTCCATTCTTGCTTGTGATATTGGAATTATTTTGTTCGATGGGCCGGCTTCTGGTGTTGGTTTATAGGTGAAATCCGATTGATCCATTGTTTCAATAGAAAAAGAAGTTTCTCTGTCAGGACTTGGAAGCGGTGGAATTGGTATTTCATCCGAATGCGGTAGAGGTATTTGTGCAATTTTAACTCTTCGTTTAAGGCCTTTACGATTTACTCTACATATTTTGTTTGCGCAAGCGTAACAGTTGTCGGAATTGTGCTCTCCTGGATCAGTCCAAATCATTGGTACACCAAAACGAAGTGAACTGCGTTTCCCTTGGATCCACATGTTAAGACCATTGCAGCACGTTTTACAAATTTTGTCTGGGACCCACGAAACGCCGCGAATTATTTCGGAATCAAAATAAAGTTTAAAAGCGCGCTCCACATGCTCAGCGAGTAATGCAGTATTTGTTGAAAAAGCTCTTTTGCCACAAACGTAAAAAAATAAATTGATATTTTCTGGACAATTTGCACTCATTTCGGTTTTATACTTTTATTACTTTTTCGTCACTTTAAAAAAATCGTACTTTACGCGTTCGGAGACACTTGTTGAATGACAAAAATCGAACAATGAACACCTATAAATACTACGTAAGTTTCAATATTTTACTGAGAGGTACTTATGAATTGGCGCATCTTTTAAGGGTGGCTATATACCTGATTCGTGTGCGTTTTAAATTTTTCGAAACGTTCTAAAACATGACCACTCATAAATGTGGGTGCAATTTGTGTAAAAAAATCATGCAAGTAGCCAACGGAAAAAACCCAAATAATTAAAAAAGTGCACTTTCCTTTTTTCCTTTTAATTGTCCACGCACATTTATGACCGTTTTTTAGTTTGTTACCGCTACCATAAAAATCAAATAACCTTTTGTTTATTACTTTTTTTTTAATTCTGACAATCATAAAAAAATAGTCATCAATGTTTTTTCCAAGGAATTTTGAGCATATCTCGAGCAAATTTTTGAAATTCATACCTTTACTTAATTTTGAATAAAAGCGAAACGCATACATTGATTTTCATGATGTATGTCTCATTTTGTTCATAGGTTATGTGACTTTACGTGACACTTTTTTCCGTTTTGGATTTTTTATGAATTTAAAAAAAAATTTTAATTTTTAGGCAAAAATAATTTTTTTTCTTCATACATTTATTTTTACCGGCAAAACTGTTGAGTATATAGAAAAACGTTATATTAAAAGATTAAAGGAATTGCAATTTTTAATTTTTTTTAATTTGAGCAAAATCGGACTAGTGGTTCTCGAGTTATGTCAAAAAAAAGACCACCAAAGGTGACAATTTCCCCTATATGATAGTTACTAACTTCAAATCGATATATCTCGATTCCTAGACGTATAACTTGTTTTTGACTGATATAACATTTCCCGTTGGTTTCATCCCATCCCGATTTTGACTGTCGCATAGTGTAATCAATTTTCCAAGGTTTATGTGGACAAAACGGTGGCAAAGGATTTAGGGACCACTGTATTGATTGGTAACACACGTGTTCACAAAAGTAATCTTAGGTGACACATTTCCTTCCAGGTTACTGATATTCTACCGCGGCACAGCGGAGCTGCTAGACTATTCATAATTATATACCGATATCTGACGGACTGGTTGCTACCTTTACGGGATACGACTACCTGACCCACCAAACGAACCTAACCGTATTCGTAAAAATTGTCGAAGAAACAAACAACTACGGTGAGCTTTTTCCACATACGCACATAAATAAACTGCTACAACTCGACTCGGACCAAATTACAAATCTTTTAGGAGTACTAAGAATTCACCACCGACATTCTCGTAGTCTGAACTTTATTGGCACCGCCCTTAAGTATATTGCAGGAACCCCAGATTTCGATGATTTTCACGAGGTCAGCAAAAAAGAAGAAAGGCTTATAGATGCAAATGAGCAGCAGATTAAAATAAATTCAGACTTGCTAATCCAGATCAATAAACTAACGAGAACCATAAACCAACTGTTAGCACACACTAAACAAGCAGAAATAGATACGGCTAATTTATTTAACCTTATCAGTAGCAGAAATAGGGCCGCGATTGCCGAACTAAATAACATAGCTCTTTCCATCACGTTAGGGAAACTTAATATTATAAACCCTGTCCTGTTGGATAGCCAAGAAGTCGAGACTTTTATCAAGACCGAAAAGGGCTTTGCCATTAGCATTAATGATATCATTATTCTAAGCTTAAGATACTGCAAAACAACGAGATTGTCGTTTTTGTAATAAAATATCCAAAAATTAACAATGTATGCAATAAAACAAGAATCTACCCAGTAGTGCACGACAATAGGATTATAATATTAGAAACTAATGTAGTAGCAAAATGTAATAAGCAATACAGGCTAGTTGATAAATGCAAAAAAGCGGTCGCATCGACGTTCTGCGAGGAAATTCAAAGCACGACAAACCCATGTTTACAACAGCTACTAAACAACTACACAGCAACGTGTAGGACTACATCCGCTCACAACATATCGCCCATAGAAATGGTAGACGATGGTGTCGTTATAATTAACAATCGCTACGCGAAAATACAACAAGAAGACAAATCAATGATCACCGTAAATGGCACATACCTAATTACATTCAAAAGCAAAGTGCCCATTAACGACAGTAGTTACATCAACCACAAGAATGAGTACCAACTGACTCCGGAGGCTCACATGGCACAGGATATTAAGTTTACCGAGCACATTGCAACGCTGTCGCTACCATATCTAGACGAAGTCAACATACGGAATTTAAGACATATCGCAACCCTAAGGTACAAAATTAATATAAACTCAATCATAATGTTTAGTTCCCTTAGTGGATTGATTATCTCGGCGGTCATAGCGCTGACTATATTTCGCTGGAGGAAGAATCGGCAGAAACGCACTGTTATAAATTTGATAGAGAATAATATTACCAAGGCCCCAGGACAAAACGATGGCGCGCCCGAGGACGGCCGATTTTAGAAGGGGAGAGTTAACACCAGCGAGAGGTTGATACCCTTCCATAAAGTGCTGACACCCCGCTGGCCAACACGCGCATTCGCTTACCATTTCGTCACAACAAAATCAACAGTAAGCAATTGACTTCTCAGCGAATTGACTTCTCAACAAATTGGCTCTCGATCAACGAAAAGCTACTTCCACTGAAAAGGTGCTGACGCTCGCTAGTCTGCACGCGCATCCGCTTTGTCAGTTCGGTGCAGCGCAAACAGTAGCATAACGACCAACACGAACCATTTCCCATCAAAAGCGCTGACACTCCATTACGGCTTCAGTTTGACAACGAGCAACAACAACAATCAACGGACAGCTATTAGTTAGATTTAATATTTAAATAATAAGTTCTGCCCTTGTATTTGGACTTTTTATGTGCGCACTTGTAGTGAACGGCTGCCCTACATAGTAGGGAAATAAATAATTAATTAAAATCGAGTGTCTCGTGTTTTACTTACATGAGTTTCGTTTTCATCGGGCAATAATAAATATTTTTCAATTCTTTGTTCATATTCATGCAAAAAACAAACGCATAAATGTGAAGCATAAGTTGTCTCCGCCTTTCTCACAAGCTCTGCCAAAACAAACGCGTAAATGGGAAACGTAAGTTATCTCCGTCTGTGCGCTAGTTGCTACATGTAAGTGAGTAAGAAAACACAAACATGCACGAAAGAAAAGACACGAAGGAAAAACGTCAAACTAGTTGGCTGCCAATAGGATTGCCATATGCGGTGATTTCATGAACATTCCGCCCACCTCGTCCTACGTGGGGACGAAGTTATAATGCCTCAGGCCGCCCACCGTCTGCTAGTGGCTTATCGACTGGTAAGATAGAAAGTTTGTTGACGGGTCGTTTGAGCGTGGAAGATTTAGTTTTGACGGTCACCACTCTTACGACGCCATCTGATCCTTCATGGGTGTCCATTATTCTCCCCAAAGGCCACTGCGTTGGCGGTGAACGTTCGTCTCGAATAAGAACAAGCTGCCCAACTTCGATGTTGGGTTTTTGTTGGCGCCACTTGGTTCTGGCTTGGAGTCCTTGAAGATTTTCGTTCGACCATCGTGCCCAGAAGTCATGATACATCTGCGTAAGCTGTTTTCACTTAGTCAGACGTGTCATATTAGCGTTAAATGAATATCCTTCCGGGCTGGTTGTAAGAGATCTGCCGACCAAGAAGTGCCCCGGAGTTAACGCCGTGAGATCGTCGGGATCATCAGCGAGCGCGGTTAGCGGCCGGGAATTGAGGCAGGCTTCAATTTATTTTAGTATGGTGTACAGCTCCTCAAAAGTTAAAGTAGCTTGTCCAACTACTCGTTTTAGGTGCAGCTTCATGCTTTTCACTGCAGCCTCCTATATCCCCCCAAAGTTAGGGGCGGCAGGTGGTATGAAATGCCAGTTTATTTCCCGACGAGAAGTATACGACGCAGCTGCTTGAAGTTGAGCTTTCAAAACTTCTCGTTCGCTGGCCAAAAGTGCATTTGCACCTACGAATGTGGTACCATTATTGCTGTAGACATCTGTGCAAAGGCCTCGAGTAGCAATAAAACGATTTGGAGCAGCTATAAACGCCTCAGTAGTCATATCGCTCACAAGCTCTAGATGGCAAGCTTTCGTAGCGAGGCAAATAAATACAGCTATGTACCCCTTATAGGCATGATGTCCTCTGCCCTTTGTCGTGCGTACTTGGAACGGACCTGCGTAATCTATTCCGGTATGGACAAATGGCAATGAGACGTTGCATTGAAGGCTTGGTAGTTGACCCATAAGTTGTGTGATTGGTTGACAAGTTTGTCGAAAACATGGCAGACATTTCCTGATGGCACTTTTCACAGTTATACGACCGTTTATCACCCAGAATCGTCGTCGAATGTGGTTGAGGGTTGACTGCGTCCCTGCATGCAGCAACCGATGATGTGCCTGTTTAATTAGAAATAAAGTTAAGTGACTATTTTTGGGTAAAATCAGGCACCCTGAAATTGTGCATATGGAAACTGTGCATACGAAATAATGCATATGAAAAAAACCGAAATAATGCATACGAAAAAAACCGAAATAATGCATATATGCA
>NW_023458569.1:6021444-6030830 GCF_013731165.1 Rhagoletis pomonella | reverse complement strand
CTTCTCTGTAATTAAAAATTATTATATAAATTATAGATATATACATAAGTAAGTATGTTCAAACTACAAAAACATTTTGATCGAATTCGAATCTATGGATAGAAATAATTTATAAATGAAAATGTTCTTAACTCACCAGTGGCTCACTAACTTCTCTTTGACCGACCACTGCCACTGTGGTCATCACGCCAATGATGCGCTCGTCGAGGTTACTGAGATGCTTTTCGGTAATTGGTGAATTTACCCCGCTTCGCTCCATAGCATTTCTCAAATCTTGGGATTTTTGTTTGGCCTTGCTCCTATCATTAATCGAAAACAATTTTAAGAATCTTAGTGCTACTTATGTACATTTTCAAAACGTATTTACCTCATATTTACCCACGCCCTCTTCCATCCTTCACCATCTTTTACGGATCCTCCGCAAGCATTTAATTTTTCGGCGAGGTGGTTCCACTGCTCAGCTAAACTTTTGCTCCCGGTGCCATTGACGAATCTTATTTATACTTATAATATCCCAACGGTTTTTACCCTCCATTCCCGCCCATCCGCACGAGGGGCGCAGTCCGCATGACGTACGGAACCAATATTTTAAATTTTTGTGCCGAGTCACGATAGGCAGGTGTTTGTTAAGTGTCGAGATCTAAAACTGTTCAGCTACAGAACTAAATTCATCAGCTGATTTTATGTATTTATGTCAATAATTCACTTATTGAGAGAGGAGAGTATCGCTTTCTTAATGCTGAAAAGCGGATCTGATATATCAAACGTGCTGGAATGAGAGTTAAAATCCTGGCATAAGCAACGGAGTGGGTCGTGCAATTCAAAATTGGTTTTACAAGCTTTCAGAAATATGGGACAAAAGTGTCTTGATACGCGTGAGGGAACATTAAAGCTTACATCAGCCAGAAGAGACGGACTTGAAATTGAGCCTGTCAGTAATTTAACCATAAAAATTATACCAAGCATTTCCCTGCGACTGGCAAGTGTAGGAAGGTTAATAAGTTTTAAGCGACTCGTATAAGGTGGAAGCATATATAGAGAATCCCATCGGAAATTTCTTAAAGCAAAAAGTAGGAATTGCTTTTGAATTGATTCTATCTTGTCTGAGTAAATTTGATACCTTGGATTCCAAACCACCGAGCCGTATTCCAGAATCGGCCTAACTAATGTTGTAAACAGGGTTGTAGTGATATAAGGGTCACTAAATTCTTTTGACCATCGTTTCACAAATGCAAGTACACCTTTAGCCTTGTTGACTGTCACATTAATGTGAAGATTAAAATTAAGCTTAGAATCCATTGTGATACCAAGGTCCACAAATTTGTATACCTGTTCCAGGTTATGGTTACCTATTATATAAGAAACTGGCAGAACAGCTCTTCGCGAGAAGCACATTACTTTACATTTCTTAAGATTTAGAGGTATAAGATTTACTTTACACCAGTAAGCCATGCTGTTTAAGTCTGATTGTAGCAAAGACCTTTCTTCAATTGAAACGTACGATTTATAAAGTTTTACATCATCTGCATACATTAAAATTTTGGAGAATTTTATATCTGTAGAAATATCGTTTATAAAAAGCAAGAACAGAATCGGGCCTAGGTGGCTACCCTGAGGGACTCCTGAAGTAACATCAATGACGTCAGAGATAGTATTTTTAAACAATACCCTTTGTGATCTATCATAGAGGTATGAAGAGATCCAACGTAGAAAATTAGGTGGAAGACCATGAAGATCAAGTTTATAGATGAGCACCGAGTGGCACACTTTGTCAATTGTTCACTGAAATCAGTATATATAACATCAACAGTTTTGCTCTCACTAAATGCTTTTGAGATATAGGATGTTAATTCAAGTAAATTTGTAGAAGTTGATTTGCCCTTTCAAAATCCATGTTGACTGTATGAAATGCTTGAAGTGATAGAATGCGTCAACCGATTTGTTATAATTGCTTCAAATAATTTAGGAATTGCAGATAGCTTAGCTATGCCCCGGTAGTTCTCCACTGAAGACCTGCTACCGCTTTTATGTAAGGGGGTTATGAACGATTCCTTCCATACAGTTGGAAAAACGCCCTCTTTAAGAGACAAATTAAATAAGGCTGTTAACGGCTCATAGAGATAATCAGCACAATTTCTAAGAAAACAAGTGGGGATCTGGTCAGGACCATAACTAAAAGACTGCTTTAAGGACTTCAGGTAAACTAAAACATCATCGGGAGATATTATAGGGTTATGTATTGAGTTAATTGGACTTAGTTTAAAAGGATAGTCAAAGTATGCTTGGGAGTTAGTGGAATAATTGGATTTAAAAAACTGAGCGAACATGTTAGAAATAGTTTGATTATCACCAGAGACGGTATTTTGATACTTCATGGCGGAAGGAAACCCACGTACATTTCGCTTGGAGTTTACGAAATCATAAAATGATTTGGGGTTATATATTATACGTCGTTTGATTTTACACAAGTAATCTTTATAACACTTTTTGTTTAATTCAAAGAACTTGTGACGCAAAAGTGAGTATTTTACATAGTATGAGTGTAAGCCGGTTTTTTTGTGTAATCTAAAATAACGTGACTTTCTGTTTTTCAAGTTTCTCAGTTCTTTAGTGAACCATAACTGTGTTTGTTCTTCAGGAACACACATGCGTTGAGGAACATACTTTTCAAATAATCTATGTACAGTACAATTAAAATGTGCAACGCTTTGCTCAACTTTTTCTTTGTATATAGGCCACGACAATTTAGACAATTCTTTATTCAGTTTTTTAAAGTTGGCTTTCGAAAAATCAAAGCGAATATTTGGTTCGTATGTTTGGACATCGCAATTTTGACCATCGTTTATAATTTAGTAAGATATCTCAATAGCAGGGTGGTAGACATCTTCGGGCAAAACTAGTGGGTCACATTTATTTACAGCCGACTTAGATGCATCATCAACATAAACAAGATCTAATACTTTGCCAAACTTATTGCGAAGTACAATAACTTGATTCAGGCAGAGTTCTGCCATCTCCTCTAAAACTACGTTGTTGCACGCGCTAGACGAGAAAGGTACAATATCATTGTCAATGATGTTCCATGATACATTTGGTAAATTAAAGTCACCCAACACAATCAATGAATCAGAGGGTTTAATCATTGAATTAATTGATTTCAGTAGAGATACATGTTGTGAATACACTGATAAGTCAGATCGGGGAGGAATATAGCATAGAGCTAAGTAAGTAAACCCCCTTCCAACCTGAACACGAATGCATTTGAATTCTGCAGATTCAATGTGTGGAAGACTAACTTCTTCAGATGGTATTGAAGAGTCTACGGCAAAGAGTACGCCACCGCCGACTCTGTCCTCCCGATCTTTTCTGTAGATATGATAATTATTTGAAAGAATCTCTGAATTAAAAGTGTGAGGTTTGAGCCAAGTTTCAGTCAAAGAAATTATATTATAATTGCATTCAAGGCCATTAAGATATAAATTCGTTAATTTAGTATTTATGCCTCTTACGTTTTGATAATAAATACTTAAAGCAGATTTAGTAATCAGTTTTTTGGTTCTGTATTCTGACGGGGAATATTTGCTAAATTATTATTTTTGTTGGGCCTATACTCAAATTCACGAACGAAAGCTCCGGAGGGCCAAAAAGAACTACTAAGCAGCATGTCAAAATTTTCTAAATTTACGTCTATTTTAAATGAAGAAACATTTCTTTCATATTTAAAATTAAATTTTCTGATACTTAAGTTGACAGTTTTAACTTTGGACGAGATGTAAAACTTTATATCGTCCTCGGAAGTATCCCTCGAAAATCTACATACAAATATAGACTTCTTTGGGGGAACTACAACCAGTCTCCTAGTATCAGACTCGATTACCGGCGGACGGGGTTGAGTAACTGAGTTACTAATTGAGGGTAGAGTAAGCGTTGGAAGATTAGATGGCGGTGCCACAACTTCAATGGGGGGAAAAACTTAAACAAAATCATTTACGGGAAGATGTTTTGCATACCTGTCGTGAGCGAATTCTCTATGATCCTCCAAATATTGAACGAGCATATATTTTTGATCCTTCGTCACTCTTTTGCTATTGCGGTTTTCCATATTTTGCTATTAATTAAACAATTTCTTTAATATAAAAGAGTATTTTTAACAAAAAACAATATAAGCATTACATTTTTTGTCGCGTTATTTTTTTAGCACCAACTTTTTCTAGTCGCCAAATTCCCAGAATTTTAAGCCAACAATGGAGATTTGTAGCAATGGAAAAGACGCTGGAATCGCCATTTTAGCTGATGAGCTGTCAAAAACTGTTCACTCACTTTATCCGGGTTCATTTTGTTCATCGCTAAAACCCACCAAAAAAATGAACCAAAAATGAAACTTTTTAGAGATGATTTTTTAAGCGCGAATCGCAAAAATCTCCCAAAATTGCTAAAATCCATTTAGTATTTTTTGGCGATGGAGTTTTAGCGATAGCGAAAGCTGGAATCCGGCCGCAGCTTCGGTCATAATTTTTAATTTTTTTTTAAACCGAGCGCTTACGATTTGTTTACAGTTGAATCTAGATAATTCGAGCAAAATGTATAGAATTCAAAAAATGAAGCATGTATAAGTGAGTGTATACATACATACATATTCTGCGTTGGTAACACAAATATTGTTTACTATCATGAAAAGCTTCAAACACAAAATCGTACATTAACCTATTCTGCGTTGGTAATCTTTTTTTACCGGAAAATAAAGCTCCTCTCTTCCTTTAAGCCCTTTTCGCATTCTGCACATTCTTGTAACTGGTAAAATTTGTTACCATCTCATAAGCAGGTAACAAAATATTGCCCCATGAAATATGCAACACAGAATTTCTACAAAACTTCATAGCTGTAATGCTGAATAAATTGAAACGCTACCGAGGTACCTAGAATTGCAGTTACAAGAAGTGGTAACAATGTTTGGTAACAAAATATGCCGGTTACAACATATTTTGTAACAAGCAGAATAGAGTTATAGATGTTCAAGTTAGGAGCAGCCTACTGTAAACGCATATTTATAGGTTCGTATGTATGCGCGTAAATATGTCGAACCCGGCATTTCGCAGGAATTTAAGAATTTGTCAAATTAATATGGCGGAGGACGTGGGAAAGACGGTGTTCATGAAATCATCGCATATGGCAATCCTATTGGCAGCCAACTAGTTTGACGTTTTTCCTTTGTGTATTTTCTTTCGTGCATGTTTGTGTTTTCTTACTCACCTACATGTCAGCAACTAGCGCGCACAGGAACTCGGCCCTACGATAAAGCTATATTTTTCAAGTATCGAGTCATTATACAAATAAAGCGTACAAAAACTGTTAAGTACAATTATCAATAAAGTGAATTGCAACTGCCGTTTGCTTACTTTCGCTCGTGAACATTGGCATCCCTTGCGGGGAGTTTCTTGTGGGCGCTTCGCTTTTGTTGATTTCGCATACAACAGACCACACGGACTATTAATTGCGTGCGAATTAATTGCAAAAAGTAAAGCTTACAACTCCGCTGGTTCAAATTTGCAAATTGCAATCGGCACTCTTTACTGTTTGCACGAAAGCTACCATATACATACATGTCTACACCGAAAGCTGCTTATATATATACCTGCTACATACCTGCTGTATACGTAAGAATATTCGGGAACGTTAACTGGACTTACTCGCCGTCCACGTATATATATCAAGTGTCAAGAAATGACTAGTTCTTTTTAAGGTTAGCTAACCACGCCGTTTTCTGCAAAGATGAAGACTCTTATCAAACAACAAATTTTATGTCAAATTTACGCAAAACCGCCAAAACCAAGCAAAGGGTTTTTAGTCGGTCGCCGAACACTGCTTTGCCAGTATTGGGAAAAATACGTCAAAATCTATGACGAAGTTTCAAACGCTGCTGACGATGCTAGCACTACTGAGCTGGCGTAGCCGGCTTTGGACGTGTACACCGAAATCGAGCGCATATGGCCAAATCTAAAAAATAGGTACACTCTCCAAAAAAAATTTAATTTTTAAATTTGTGAGCACACCTATGTTTTATATATAATTTTATTCGTACTCTCTTAATGAACCGATTAATATAAGTGTAATTAATTTTTATCAAGTGCTTCAAAAGTTAGACGAGGAATAAACATGAAATAGAAAACAAAAGAATAAGCTGGGTTCAAATTACATTGTTCAAGTTGTACATTTTGAACAAACATTTTGAAAGTTGAACTCACTTAACTGGGACGTTCTCAATTCAATGGCATCTCCCGTTTTACCAGATTGGTTTCGGTTTTCGAAATAACGGTATTTAAAAATTTGATTAAATTTTAACTATTTTATAAATAACTCCCTCAGTTTTGAAGTTATTTTACTAAAATTTTGCACATAACAGTTTTTTAATATTACCTTAATTATTCCTTAAAATTATCGAAATGGGTGCACTTTAACGTATAGCTCCAATACAACTGATTACTCAGATATGTGTTTTTGCGCTATATCTCTAATTTCATATCTGAATAATAAATTGTATGCGTGCTATATGTTAAAGTAAACCTATACTAAATTTTTACCTGCTTAATTGGAGGAGTTATAACGCAAAACAACGTCTCTGGACAATCAGTTGTATGGGAGCTAGATTTTAGAGTGAACCGATTTCGATGATTTTATGAGATAGGGAAGGAAATGTTAAAATAAAAGCGTGTGCAAAATTTTAGTAAAATATCTTCAAACCTGATGGAGTTTTTTTATAAAATAGTTCAAATTTAAGCAAAGTTTCAAGTACCGCTATCTCCAAAACTGGAGACAATCGGACAAAACTGGGGACGCCATTGAATTTAAAAGGCTCCAATTAAGTAAGAGCAACTATTAGAACCTTTGTCGAAAAAAATTTGATTTGATACCACGCTCGAAATATTCTGACTACAAGAAGGAGCATAATTAAAAGTACTAAATCGGGGTTTTTACACACTTCTAGAGAACATTTTTTTTAAGCATTTTACAGGTATATGCAAGGTTATAAGGACTAGTAGTTATAAAAATATTTAGATCGTTTAGAGGTATTTTCCAAATGTACCTTCAATCAAGATATTTTTGAAATAAAAATTACGCTCAAGATCGCAGAATATTTTATCTTTAAAAGTTGCCTCTTGCTAAAGGTGTTCTTACACGATATGTATTTGCATGTGTACATGCCACTTTTTACATATGGAAATGTCAACATATCGTGTAAAGGCAAATTAGATTTGTTTCTGTACAAAGCAGATGCACGAACATACGAAATAGAAATGTTTCTATTTTCATCTGACACACAGATAGAATCATCTGAGCTTAGTTTATTTCGTTTTCAAAGAAAGTATTTTTAAATAGTTAAATAAAGGCTGTGAATTTGACAGACATACACAATTATATATGTATTGAAAAAGTCACATTTACAGATGCAAATACATACCGTGTAATAACACCTTAAGGTGTCAAGTTATTCGAAATTGTTTGTAGAATACAATACATACTTAAAAAGTTCTTAAAAATAAATGCTTCAAAACCTATACGCGATAAACCGAAAAATTTGAAAATTGTGAAATATGGAGTTACAGACTTTGAGTTACTTGCCATTTCGTTATTTTGTAATGCACACTTTTCTTACCTACTACATATGAAGTATACACATAAGTGCTAAATGCGCATTAAATTTAAATTTAGAATATGGTGTGCTTCAAAAGTTATGACATAATTAATTTTGCCCCTCTTAAAAATTACATAAAACTTCACTTGTTTTCATTATTTTTTAAATTTAAACACCTATAATTCAAAAGTTATGCAGCAAATTGATCCAAATCTTTTTTGAGGCTTCAAGTATAAGTCAATGAATTATATCCAAAAGCAACCAGCTTTATATAGTTTCCAACAGTGAAAATAAAGCTAAATAACACCAAGGTTACCTGTTTTTTAGATTTGCCCATATACACCGAAATACTGGGGATCTGAACGATATGATTGAGGCAACGAGCTCCTCTATCATTACGGAGCCACCAACAATTCCTGCAACTGCTGTGTACCCGGTTCATAGCCTTCCAACAATTAAACTACCACCTTTCGATGGGTAGTTTTTGCGCTGGTACCCCTTCAAGGATTTATTCACATCGATCGTTATCAAAAATCGAAACTTGTCAGATACGCAGCGCTTGCAGTATTTAAAGGACAGTCTCATTGGTGAAGCGAAAAACTCATTGGATAACATTGCTACAACAGACAGTAACTTCACTGTCGCCTGGTGCTTGCTAGAGCGCAAATTCGACAACAAACACATAATTATCAATGCACATCTAACCGAAATTACAAATTTGCCACCATTGATTGACAGTGTCACCGCATCTTTACGTCACACCATGGTACTACGCGCTTTGTTAGATAGCGGAGCTGAAGCCACCTTTATCAGTGAATATGCAGTATCTCAGCTTAAACTAACGAAGTCGCCGCAGAGTACTCCATTAAATGGAGCTAACGGTCTGTACAATCAACCGATTGTAATGAAGGAGCACCCTAACACCTTCTCTGCTTTTCAACTTTCTTGGTACTGCAAAAAGAAAGTGGAGAAAAGTAAAACATTCCAAAGTCTACCGTATCACCGCGCACACGGGAAACGGCCACCGGAAAGTTGGACGGAAATAAATATACATATGTCCTTATAAATATTTTAATTATTAAAATAATAAATAGACATTATAACGTTTTAAATATAAAACGCGAGTGGTTTTATTTAATCGAACGCGAAGAAAATCCTCCTCGCGTTGCTATGGTCCTTCTTCGCCGTAACGAAAGGCACCTATGGGCATATGGACACAACAACAAAAGACAAGTGAACATTTAGTACAAAGCGCAAAAACTGGGTTACTTAAAAGTGTACATACATAAAATAACATTAAAGTGAACAAATACAAAACATTAAAAGTATAGAAGGCGAATTTTAAACAAAAAAAAAAACAACTTCAGTTAAAATTTGGGATAACAAATACATATACAAAGAACTACAACGACAAAAACGAAAAAATCACCAAAACAAGAAGATAATCACAACAAAAAAGGAGCAACAAAGCAGGCAAAGGAAGGTAGCATCTACCAGGGAAGCAGCAGCACCTCACCAACAGGAAAAGCGCAAGTCAACACCAGCAAAATCAACAGCAGCAGAGACAACAGCTACAGAGCTTTCAACTAGTAATTTTTAGCAAAAAAAAAACCGACTTCAACTCCCATATAAAAAAAATATATATATATATATATCTCATGATCCGCTGATCGGATCTTAACGAGATTAGTATGGGACCACCACCACGGTTGACGCGGTCCAAAGTTATGCGGTAACATACATAAAAAAAAAAAAA
>NW_023458569.1:6019268-6021344 GCF_013731165.1 Rhagoletis pomonella | reverse complement strand
AGAGCTTTCAAAAAGTGGGAAAACCCTAAGGGACGTAAGAGTAAACTAAACATATTTAGTACGCATATATATTTTCGACATTGCAAAAAAACTCTTAGAGAACCTTTAATTTCACTACACAAACATAAGTATGAACATACTCACATAAATACGTAAATATAAAAAAAAAAGAAAGCTCTATTGTCAGAAATAAAAATTATTAACTCAGTTGAGCTCACCCAGTAAGCGCCAAAACATACGTATATACATACATAAATGCATGGTGATCCCTTTGCCTACCTACTTATATGTACCCGATCTATTTGCGCATAATTACAAAGCGCCTCCTCAAACCAAACTAGCGTGCATTGCAAAGCACAGCTGTTAAAAACGAATTGTCGCTTGCTAACAAATATTTTTGGCTTACGTTTTGCGCCTATTTTTCGCCCCCAAAAGCAGTGCAGCTCTCAGTATACTGCATCTGCACAAACATATGCACATACATACATACATACGTACATACATAAAAGCAGAACCAATAGATTAGAACTCTGCGCTCCCAGCAGTACTAATTATTGCTAGTGTCACTTAATGCACTTTGTTCATCCAGGTTTTTCGCATAATTGTATATTTATACCTACATACTTACTAACGCATGCATTTCGGTGAAACCATTGCGCTGCCCTTAAATACATCTTCATTCATATATACATAAATACACATATTAAGGAAGTTAACCCAGCAGTAAATTTGGTGGTAATAACCCTGCAGCAAATTTACTAATTACCCAAAAATTTATATTGACAAAAACGAACACTCTCGAACCACTTTTAAAAGAGTACATATATAAATATATATACAAAACTAAAATACTTAATAAAACCTAGCAGAAAATTCCACGAGTCCCAAATACACATACATTTAAATACATACAGTCCGCAAAAACACTGAATAACAAGAATTGCTCAATTAAAAGCCTCCTTTATATACCAAAATACTAAAATATAAATAAATTTCTTAACATCAAAAATGCTAGCTGAACAAAGCCCCAAAAATAGTTCCAAAATTCCAAGGAAATCAACTCCCGCCAAAATCTTTGAAAAGCTTCAGACTTCTGCCGAAGCAAAGAAATCAGGAAAAAGAACATCTCATGACCCGTGTGTGCAAAAATTTAATATCGAAAATGATGGCTTCATGAGATATTGTGCCAGACTCACCTCTTCTCCCATAGAGGAATTTACAGAGTCGGCCCTCGAAATAAAAGAAAGTACTATTGACATTCTCTGGGCGCGGTTACAAGCCGCATATGACTCACTTTTCCTAAAAGATGAGGAAGACCTTCCAGATAATTTTTTGGCGTTGGCGGAAGGCAAGTATCAATTTAGTATTGATACTTATGAAGAAGAATGAAGAAGCGAAGATCTTAGATCAACTCAAATTGATCCGAGCTATAAGTCCCCCAAGCTCTCACTCCCGAGAAGCACAGAATTCACACATAGAGGAAAATCCTCAGATGTATCTGCATCTCCCGCCATGTGATACAGAGATTTTCCACGGTGGTTATGAAGAATGGCAATCTTTCCGAGATATGTTTACAGCCGTCTACATAAACCACCCCCAATTATCATCCGCTCAGAAATTATACCACCTCCGGTATAAAACAAAAGGGCAAGCCGGTCAAATCGTCAAGCAGTTCTCTCTTAGCGACGAGAATTTTGATCTGGCATGGCAAGCATTAAGCGAACGTTATGATAATAAACGCATATTAGTGGATAACCAAATCCAAGTTTTAATGAATCTGCCTAGTGTTCACGAAGAAAATAGTGAACAGATCATTAATCTCCAAAGCAAAATAAAAACATGTCTGGTCATTTTAAATGCCCACAAGGTTTTGACAGACAGTTGAGACCCCATCCTCGTACACATTTGCGTATCCAAATTGCCCAGAGAAACCCGGACATTTTGGGAGCAATCACTGCCCTCCAGAAAAGACCTTCCCTCATGGTCTCAAATGGACGAATTCCTAACGTCCAGATTTCAAGTGTTAGAGAGGGTAGAAATGAAATTCCCAAAACACGTAACCAAGACTTCTGCTCT
>NW_023458569.1:6015284-6019168 GCF_013731165.1 Rhagoletis pomonella | reverse complement strand
AATAGCGCAAGAAACAATATTTGGTTGGGTGATAAGCGGTTCCGCCGCAAAACTATGAAAATAGAGCGCTATAAATAAGACCTTAACGCCATAAGCTCTAGCCCATGAGCACAAACAAAACGCAAAACTTTAAAACCAAAGAGCAATAAATTAAACCCCTCTCCTTCAAAACCATAAGCACACTACAAAAATACACAAATATTTATATTTATACGCCCAACACCAAGAAGATTAAAATGCATATAGAGCACGCCCTCTGCATAATCGTTCGCCTTCTTCCTTTTCAGGACGACATCTCAAGGAAAGGCCATAATTGGAAACGACAGCAACACGAAGCCTAATGTTAGCGCCACATTCTAAAATAATATGATACGCAAATGCATACCGCCGTAGCGCCAAACCGCCACACACTCAATATTATGGCGTAGAATACACTGCAGACCGCTCTATTCAGCACGCCCTTGCAGGGGGGGGGAGGGGCAGTGTACAATCAACCGATTGTAATGAAGGAGCACCCTAACACCTTCTCTGCTTTTCACCTTTCTTGATACTGCAAAAAGAAAGTGGAGAAAAGTAAAACATTCCAAAGTCTACCGTATCACCGCGCGCACACGGGAAACGGCCACCGGAAAGTTGGACGGAAATAAATATACATATGTCCTTATAAATATTTTAATTATTAAAATAATAAATAGACATTATAACGTTTTAAATATAAAACGCGAGTGGTTTTATTTAATCGAACGCGAAGAAAATCCTCCTCGCGTTGCTACGGTCAAAGGTTGACTACAACCACTGGCTCGGTGAAGCTCTCGCTACGTTCAACTAATTCCACTTTCGAAATGCGCTGCACTGCTCTAGTATTGCCACGCGTAGGAAACCTGAGTCCATCTGTGAACTGTAATCCGGAACAATTTAAACCGTTTTGGGACCTTAAACTTGCCGATCCTAAATTCAACATATCAGGAGCTATCGACGTCATTCTGAGTGCTGGGGACTACGCCACGATAATGCTCAACGATATCAAGCGTAGCCCCAACACTAATGTCATCGCACAAAAAACGCAGTTAGGATGGGTTATTTTCGGCAGTCTACCAGAAAGAGGTAACTTCTCAATGAAGGCTGCTTATGACAGCTACTGCACTTGACTGGAGCTTGATGAACTTCTTCGGCGATTCTGGGAGCAGGAAGAGGTAGCCGTGCAACAAAGCTTAACTAAAGATGAGATATTTTGCAACGAGTTCTTTGAATCTACTACGCAACGCACTGAGACAGGTCGGTATGTGGTCCGACTCCCGGTCAAAAATGAATCGGGCCTTTCTCAACTTTCATCAACACGTGAGGCTGCACTATCGTTATTAAGTACCATGGAACGCCGCCTAAATCGAGATGTCACAGTACGCAAACTATATCACGACTTCATGTCCGAATACTACAACCTTGGTCATATGGAACTGGTTAAAGACGATAGCCTCAACGGACGTGTCAGCTACCTTCCACATCATAGCGTGCTAAAGGAGTCAAGCACTACGACCAAGTTGCGCGTTGTGTTCAACGCATCAAAGCGAAGTGGGTCTGGGTTGTCTTTGAACGACTGCCTCCACACAGGGCCAAAATTACAGAAGGACCTCGTTTCCGTCGTCTTAAACTGGCGCAAATACCGCATTGCCTTTACAGCCGACATCGAAGATATGTACCGGAAAAATTTTGGTCCATCGAGAAGACGTCGACTTGCAACGAATTGTCTGGCGATTCGCCGATCGAGAGGCAACCACAACCTTTCGTTTATTAATGGTTACTTATGGAACCAATCGTGCGCTGTTCCTTGCAATGAAGGTTTTACAAACGCTTGCGAAAGACGAACAACAACAGTTTCCGCACGCCTGTTCCACACTGTTGAACGAATTCTAAGTAGACGACGTTCTATCTGGTGCTGGAACCCTCGGTGAGGCCAATAAACTCAGAGGTGAACTACAACAACTTTTGCTATCTGGAGGTTTCAAACTCCGAAAATGGAACTCCAATTCTGCTGACATGCTGCGTGAAATTGATCCTGAAGATCGTGGGGATAAGGCCCCATACGAGCTTAGCACTGAAACCGAGTCGAAGGCCTTAGGCATCGTTTGGATGACACATGCCGACTGCTTCGGCTACAAAATCACGCTTAACCCTGCTGATCGATGAGTCACTAAGCGCCAACTGTTTTCAGACGTCGCGAAATTATTCGACCCGCTGGGCTTCTTGGCTCCAGTACTAATACGAGGAAAGATTTTATTCCAGCAATTATGGATGCTTGGGATCGGCTGGGATGAAGAGCTTCCTGAATCAATCCAAAACGAGTGGGGAATGCTTCGTGCCGAACTAGAGAGCTTGAGCAAACTCAGAGTTCCACGCTGGATACAAATGGCTAACAATGTCACCTAGTAGGAATATCACGCATTCGCAGATGCATCTAGACAAGCATATGCCGCGGTGGTGTACCTAAAGGGGGTTTCGGAGCTCGGCGCACATGTCACGTTACTTATAGCCAAAATTAAGGTGGCGCCACTCAAAAAGGTTACTATACCACGACTCGAGCTTTGTGCAGCACTGCTGGCTGCCCAACTCATCAAAAAGGTTCAAGGAGTTCTTAAGTTGCAAACTGTCGACACGTTTTTCTGGTCGGATTCAACCACTGCGCTTGGATGGATTCGGTCAAACCCAGGCAAGCTTAAAGAATTCGTCGCTAATCGAATCACTCAGATACACGAAATCACATCCAGCGACACATCGAGGTATGTGCGCACAACCGACAACCCAGCGGATTGTGCATCGAGGGGAATATCGCCAGGTCAGCTACTCAACCATGCGCTTTGGTGGACCGGGCCACCGAGGCTACAATCATCTGAAGACAGTTGGCCGCAACTACGCCAACCGGTTCCTCATCTGCTTCCTGAAATAAAAACCATCAAGTTGCTAAACACGCAGACTGCAATGGCGGAGTCATCAATCCTCGAGAAGTATTCAGATCTTGGTAGGCTACTCGCTGTCACCGCCTGGAGCAAGCGCTTCATTTCCGCCAAACTTGAAAAAGCCCATGCTACAACGTCGCATTGTCTGTGGAGTGAACGCTATGCCGCGCTAAAATCTTGGACAAGGCGAGTACAGCAAGAAGAGTTTGCTCTGGAACTGAAACAGTTGCGCGCGGGCAAGAGCATCGACACGAAGAGCAAGCTGGTCAACCTGCACCCCCTACTCGATCCTGGGGGTATATTACGCGTCGGTGGTCGGCTCAAAAATGCAAACTTATCATTTAACGGGCGACACCCCATGATTTTAGGGGCACCGAAATTGCGCATATGGAAACTGTGCATTTAGACATTATTTCGGTTTCAACCGAAACTGTGCATGTATGCTTTATTTCGGTTTTTACAATATGCATTATTTCGGTTTTAAACCGAAACTGTGCATGTATGCATTACTTCGTTTTTTTTCATATGCATTATTTCGCTTTTAAAACGAAAGTATGCATATGCATAATTTCGGTGTTTTCTCATATCCATTATTTCGGTTTTCAACCGAAACTGTGCATGTATGCATTACTTCGGGTTTTTCATATGCATTATTTCGGTTTTCAACCGAAACTGTGCATGCATGCATTATATCGGTTTTTGTTATATGCATTATTTCGGTTTTCAACCGAAACTGTGCATGTATGCATACCTTCGTCTTTCACATATGCATTATTTCGGTTTTCATCCGAAACTGTGCATGTATGCTTTATTTCGGTTTTTGCCAAATGTATTATTTCGGTTTTGAACTGAAATTGTGCATGCATGCATTATTTCGGTTTTTGTTATATGCATTATTTCGGTTTTCTAACGAAAGTGTGCATATTTATAATT
>NW_023458569.1:6009304-6015184 GCF_013731165.1 Rhagoletis pomonella | reverse complement strand
AAAAAAATGTTATCATTAATCGTACAGTTGATTACGACTCATTAATTTTTTCAAACATTTTAATCGTTAATTTTTAATCGCTAATCAGATTAACAGTTTGCCAACACTGCGTGAAATCATGTTCATATTGACGGAGAAAAATGGACGTTTTTGGAAAAGAGGCGTAGCACCTCCCATACTGACTAAAAGTTTCATATTGCATATCTCTTTAAATGTTTGGGGTAAAGCACTCAAGCTTGGTATGGAAATACATATGTATGTATGTATGTGAAACTACTACCATACTCATGGAGAAAAATGAGAGTTATTGGAAAAGGTGGTGTGGCAACTCCCATGCAAATTTATTTTTCTATGCTGCATATCTCTGGAGGTGTTTATTGCAGAGGACTGAAACTTGGCACCGAGATGTGTTTACAAAATTAATTCCATACTCATGGAGAAAAATTTGCGTTATTCGAAAAGGGGACATGGTTCCTCCCGTACAAATTTACTGTTTTATACTGCTCTAAAGGTGTTCAAGGTAGAGTACTGGGACTTGGTACTGGGGTATGTAAAATCAGTTCTAAATTCATGGAAGAAGATTAGGGTTATAAGAAAAAGGGGCGTGGCACTTCCAGTACAAATTTACTTTTTCTTGCCACATATCCCTGGAAGTTTGTGGAAGAATACTGGAACTTGGTATGGAGTTGTGTATGCAAAATGTATGAATTGCTCATGGAAAAAATGTGAGTTATTAAAAAAGGAGGCATGTCGCCTCCCATACATACTAAAAACTTCTTGATACATATCTCTGGAAGGATAGAAAATCTCTCGAAGTATTTTAAATTTGTTTTGGAGATTTATTTTATAAGTGCCGTACTGACAGAATAAATTTCATTAAATGGAAAAGGGAGAGCCGGGTTTGGCCTTATAATCTAAAGCTCTCTTGAGGCATTTGCTACAGTAATGAGAAGCGTACCGTTGATACGGTACCATGATTCAATAATACAAGGTTAGATAATTATTGACAGCCGCGGTTTGACACTCCCTTACAAAAGGTAGCATTTACGAAGGACGGAGAAAGGGGAAGATTGAAATCTCTTGGTGTGAAAATGGTAGTAGAAAAGTACGCAATTAGTAGTGAAATTCCTTTTGTAAATTCTAATGTATTTGCAGGAAATCTGGAGTTTTAACGAAATATTGATATATCTACGTGAATTACGTAATTTATGTGCTATTTAGCTGTATAAAAACTGCAAAGACTCAAAATTAAAATAAAACTACTATAAGTTTAATGTAAACATCCAATTTAAAAACAATTTATGTTTTTATCAGTTAAATATGCTTCATATGCATATACAAATAAGCATATTGCACAAAAGCTTTTACTTCTATTTCACAGCAAAGGTACACTTTTTCCAAGCAAATTTGCAAAGAAGCAACACCGTGCTGCTGCTAAGGGAGCGGTGCGAGAGAGACAACTGTCAGTTTATCGAACCTTGTATTATTGAGTCATGATACGGTACTATCGTATGAACAAAGTAACTGTGAAATGAAAAAGTAACATGCATAACTGTTCCACATAACGTAACAGAAATTTTTTTTGCCACAACCTAAAATTATAATTTGACGAATAATTATAAAATAATCAAATTGGATTAATAACCTGGCGATATGAGCACATAGTTCCCTGCCATTAAAACACAATAGTGGTATTCTACTAAACCGATAACTTTATCAAGCAGATCTCATGGGCGTCGCCAGGATCGAATTTAGGGGGCCACCAACATATAAAAAAGTCCCAAAATTTTCATCTTTACATATGCATGTTTCTGGCATGCGGGGGACGATATGTACTTGCCGATTTGTTTTACAAAAATTAATTAAAAAGCAGACGTCTCGGTTGCACAGCAAACCGCTTAATCGTTTCTGAAATTATTTCACATTGATTCTCTAAAACAAATTTTCGATGTATTCTTAAAATGTATAAACCTAAAGGTAAATTTTATAGGAAACTAGCAGACCCGGCGAACTTCGTCCCGCACAAAATGAAATTTTTGTACACGGTCAAAAATTTGGGTTTAATTTTTAAACCGCGCTGGGACTACTGCCTTTTTTAATCTTTTATAGTCTACTTTTTAACCCAGTCAATAGTTTTAAGCAATTTTTAATATATTGTGGTTTAAAATTTAGTCCAAAACGTTCGTGGTTTAAAAATCAAACCAAAATGTTTTAAATCTAGTTTCTAGGTTTCATATATAGAAAATTTGGTTTCAAATCTAAACCGAAATAGAAAATGTTTCCACACAGCGAAATGTGGTGTTGATTCAAACTCAACATATGAAAGCACATTTAAGTGCGTGGCTGCAGCTGAATGTGCAAAGCTGCTTGATACAATTGGTTGCTACTAAGGCTGTCCGGGTTCAATCCCCATCAGACGGAGCATGAAATTTTATTTTTATTTTTTATTCTTAATTATGAAAATGTTTGGGTTTAAAATTTAAACCGAACTGTTTAAATTCTAAACCCAACATATGTGCCCTCTTTTTTTAAATTTAGAAGGTTCGAAACTGAATTTATGTAGTTTGGTCATATATGTAGTCCAAAAGTTTAAAATTAAAACGGACATTTTTAACCGTGTATTGAAACATTTTGGTCCAACATTTTCACCAAGAGTTCACGTTCATGATTTTTAGTGAAGCATTTGTCTTCTAATATTACGGTTTGGTGGTTGTCAGAAGGCATATTTAGCAAAACTGTACATGCATACAAAGATACATAATAGTTTCAGTGCGTTTGAAAGGCGCCACGCCCCCTTTTCAAATAACCCCAATTTTCTTTAAGAGCATGGGACTGATTTCATATATCTCTATACCATTTTCGAGTAATTTACCATGGGAGGTGCCACGTCCCTTTTTCCAATAGCCCCAACTTTTCTTCATGACCAGTCGCGTTTTATATACATACCAAGTTCCAGTACTCGTACATACCAAGTTCCAGTACTCTTCTATGAACACATTCAGAGATATGCAGTATGAAAAATTCGATGTGTATGGGAAGTGCCACGCCTCCTTTTCCGATAACCACAATTTATCTCCATGAGTATGCGATTGCTTTCATATATCTCCATACCAAGTTCGAGACCTCTTCCATGACCATTTTCCGGGATATGCAGTATGAAAAATTCGGTTTGTATGGGAGGTGCCACGAGACTTTTTCCAATAACCGCAATTTTTATCTATGAATATGCAAATGCTTTCATATATCTCCATACCATATTCGAGTATTCTACCATGAACACTTCCAGAGATTTGCAATATGAAAAATTCGGTTTGTATGGGAGGTGCTACGCCCTCTGCACCTAGCGGTATGAAATATACTTTACAGCCGATTCTCATACCTACCATATATAACACAAAAAATTGCATAAAGATCGGTCGAGCCGTTTAGGAAGAGTTCGATTTTTATATGTATATTAGATAAGCACGATGCGAGAAGCATAGAAAAAATGTCGATGAAAAAAAAATTTTTTTCTCGGGTTCACAACTATCTTTTAAGTTGGAACCAACAATACACACCCACAAAATTTCATTGAAATCGGTTAAGCGGTATCGGAGATTATCGTAAACGAACACAGTGACACGGGATATTTATATTGTTACGATTATCCTCGAAACCTTGAGGGATTTCCCAAATATCTTCCGGCTCGTATCGCTGGATTGTTAAATAAATGCTCACCATGACCAAATTGTACTACAATCAACTTTATTGTACAACAAACAATTTACAAAACTTGCTAATCCGTAAAACCACTTAACAATACTCGTTAAAGCAATTACAACGCTTTACAAAACTTGTTAACACAATTAAACTTACAGCTTGCTTATTCGCAACTCACTCTACTTGTAGCTTGCTAACTTGTAACTCTCCAACTCCGCTGTGTCGTGGCTCTTATATACCTCCTGCGCTCGCACTTATGGCAACTATCGAACGTTCTGAAGTTCATCGCTCATTCTCTTTCTCTCGCTGTTCGCAGTGTTCATCCAACTTGACGTTTCTCTTTGTGGAACAGTCTACGTTATTCCTCGAACATTCTGCCTATTTCTCGTTGTTCGCTTTGTGTTGCCGCAGTATTCGCCACACTGCCCTCCACCTAAGTCTGATCGTCCCGATCAGACACACTTGCCGCTCCAACCGCTGCAAGTCTTTCCAAGTGGACCACTTTCATCTTGGTCCTCGGTCTCCCCATTGTCTGGATTCGATGCACTGCGTCTTTCAGCCGTTTGTCAATCTTAAGCGGATCTTTCCAGTCAAGTCTTTGCTTGGAGGTAAAGCTTTTCATCTGCTGCGACATGTACAACCACAATGCGTTACTGGGCATTGCTTCCGGCTTATTTTCGGGAGTGCACCATCTCACATGGTCGTGCTTCTGCCGGCCACTGGGTGGTGACCAGACCATGTCTCTTCTCGTGGGCACCCTTTTCGCCAGATCTGTGCCGCATCATCTGTCCATGACACCCAGACTCCTGCCTTCGTGCCGCACTGCCTTTAGCACATCTTGCTAAATCCGGTTCCCCACGCTGAAACTTGCCCAGTGTTTCCGCATCTCGCTCTTTCGCCGGCGTCAACCTCATTGACCGGACATGTATGACCTCATCCTTGGCTTCCGGCTTAACTGCTCGCCTTTGCCGACCACCTTTTTCGGGACACTTCAAAGCGCGCCTACTGCTCCCACAGCCGCTTCCATTTCCGGCCACCGGCGTATCACCATTGCAACGTGGTTTAGCGGCTTTCCTCCTGCCGGAAACACTGCCTGGCTTGCCATGACCACTTCCTTGTGGCGACCTCTTCTTCACTGAGCTGGCGGAACCGTCACGCTTTTCGGTGAACCGCTTCCTTCTCCTGACGAAACCACTCCGTCTCCATCACTGCCAACCTCCGCCCAACTAACCGCTTCCGTTTCTGGTGGAATCTTCGACACTTCCTCTAAGACAAACCGTCTGCTGCAGTACTGGCTATCGTAACCAACCCTAAGTGGCACTTTCCTGTAACGATCTGTCAGGATCATTCTCTGGAGGTCAATCTTCATGCCTTGGCCAAGTAAAACTATGTTCACATATCAATATTATCACAATCAAAGCTCGTTTTTTAATCACCCCGTTTACACAGGCAAATCTCAGATTATTAGCCGTCAAATTTGTTGTGCTTGTTATTCTCACATCTCAAGGAAAATTTATGTTTCTTCTCTGTGCCACCGTGATCACGTTTTTATGCTATAATAAGCAATATAAAGATATTTTAACTTAACATTTTATTAAAAATACCTTCACAAACCTCTTTTCCTTGCTAGCGTACATTTTTGTTTACTTTTACATTTGGCATTTCTCCTCTTCTTGAAAAAATAATCGATAAAACTAGGATGGACACCGAAAAGTTATCGGTTTAATCTGAGATTATTTTATAATTACATATTAACAAGGGACGAATTTTATATGGCTAATCTCTTGTTATAATTACAGATTAGGGTGTTAAGCTCGAAAATGAGGATAATCTACTTATATGTGAACCTGGTATAAGAAATCCACGCCGTTGATGACTTCATCCACAATGTCTGCCACTATAAACTTAGTGTACGAGCCCACACCGTCGATTATTACCTCGCATGGTACTTCTCCTAACACTTGGGTGCGTTCACAAGTTGCAGTCTGCAGCTTTGCTCCAGGTAATGGCTTCACATAAAAAGTGACCAAAATTTGGTCGAATAATGGAATGTGTCGCTCCAGTATCCACTGTCAGTACTCTCTCCTGCCCATTCACACATCCACCAACAGTGAGTTTGCATACTTTCCGGCCTATTTGTGAGACAGAGATTATGGGCCGTTCAACTTCTGGAGCCAGCAC
>NW_023458569.1:6005031-6009204 GCF_013731165.1 Rhagoletis pomonella | reverse complement strand
GATGCTTTCCATTTCCAGACAACCGGTCAGGTACGAGCATGATTTTTAATTTCGACCAAACTCAAATACATTGTTTGTTGGTCCAAATAATGAGATACGTATTTTTTCTTTTGGCTCGGAAAAATTTTTCGGCCGAATTAAACGCGATTTTGTTTTTCAGGCAAAAATCGATTATTCGAATTGACAGTGAGGATGTTTTTTTAAAATGCCCATAACTTTGTCAAAATTTAATAGATTCCAACAATGTTTTTACTCAAATGTCAGTAATTCTTGTCACTTCAAGATAGAATGATATAATTATTGATTTTCATTATTTAAAATTTTTTATTTAACAATAAATAAAAAGAGCATTTTTTTTTTAAAGTTAATTTCTCAAAAAGTGTATTTTTTTTTTCTCTCAAATTTTTTTACCGGGAAAGAGACACTTTGAACTACAATCAACCCAAATCTCTAATAGCGAAGATTTTTTTTTTCTGAGTTATGATTTTTGATAGAAAATATCCGTTTTTGTGGTACATACTACAATATTCTTATGTTGTTTAACTAAATGGAACATATGTATGTAATATATCAGCAAAAAATACAGCCGTGATCATTTTTTGTGTTTCAAATAGATATTAGAACACACTTTCCACCATACAGTTTCGATTATAAAAAGCGGGAAAATGTGATTTTGTATTTCGAAACTGTATGGTGCTCGTACCTGACCGGTTGTCTGGAAATGGAAAGCACCAACGGTAATCTTTAGCGACTTGAAACTTGCACATTACTGGACTAAAATTAAATGCGCTATAAAACTGTATACTCAAAAAAATTCTAGAGCTTCTGAGAAAAAAGTTTGAAATTTAAGGGAAAGTTTGTTGCGCATTTTTGCGGTCTTTTAAAAAGTTTAAAACATGGGTTTATAAGGGTTTTGTTAGAGAATGAACTGTATTTTAATTGAAAATTCTTAAAAACAAATAACTAAACATAAGTGGCAAACAATATCGCTTTGAAAGGGGGGTGCTATAGATATGTCCAATACTGTATATTTGTGGACGGTAGCCAACCACCATAAACTCCACAGCTATTGACTCCACAGCTTTTATTTGATGACTTTTGTACCATTTCCGAGAGGATACATGAGTGTGGCTTCTTTGGAAACAAATATTCTATGTAAGTGAAACATAATTTAAGCTGAACTTTTAAATGTATAATAATTTGGGCACTGTTTTGTATTAGGTACGTAACAGCGCGGTAACATGTCGCTTGAATTAGCGCCTGGCGACCTTATCCACTGGTGCATTACCTCATACCAGCACTAAAAATATTATTATCAATATCTTCACTAGTAAAGTGCTTCATGCACACATAAATATCTAGCTCGATTTGGTGTCTAATGCATCTCCTCGCCGGCAGAACTGCTTCCACTTTTTCGCCAGATTTGCGTCCGTAGGAAACGAAAAAAAACTTATATCGCACGCTTCCTTTTGTTTTCACTATTATACTTTGCCACGGCACACTTCATTTTGCTTTGTAATGTCTTAATAATTGTTTAAAACCACGTAGAAATATTAACGCACATATATTAAAATTGTTATTTGATATTTTCGTATGCTCACAATCAACAATTGCACCAAGATGACGTCACGCACACAGCTGATTCTGTCAAAATCACAAAGAGCGGATTAGCGGTACCACGATTTGCGCAATCTCTATTTCTCTCAATCGTGGGCGCAATCTCTATTTCTCTCAATCGTGGTTTATTGGTATGATTGGTCACGCAGTGTTGCCAACTTTTCAGTTTCAAAAAGCACCAAAGCACCTTGGAAAAAAGAGAATTTTTTTTTAATCAAAGGATACTCTTTTTCATAACAGTTTGTGGTAAACAAAAGTAAAAAAATAAACAATATTTACATGTATAAAAAAATACACATTCATGCTTGCGAAACTGCAGCTAGATTTGGATTCAGCACCGAAAAATTACACAAAACGGTTTCACTCAGGTGGCAAAAAAATTTAAAATTTTTCGAACCATGTAATCAATCAATAATCAAGAAAATAAAAAAATAAATACTTAACTTATCTGCGTGCTAGCATTTTCAACGCGAATACAATTTAACAAAAACGCAAGGACGTGGGTTTGCAACTTCATCTTTTTATCAATCATGGTTTGCATTTTAGTGCGTTTAAATTTGTAGATTCTTGTAAATTCAGAAATTTTAGTTCAGAAAAAAGCACTAAAAAGGGCACTAGGCACTAAACCATTATTTTTGGCGTTTTAATTTTCAAAAAGCACTAAATCTAGTGCTTAAAGCACTAAGGGCCGTTTGCACCATGTCTAGTTAAGCTAACTGGAGGTACATCCTTCAATTAAGTACGTTAACTGCTTTATCGATCACATGTTATATGATGGGTGTCGATAACGTCGATAAAGATGTTTAACTGGGAGTTAGAATTAACTAGACATGGTGCAAACGGCCCTTAGTTGGCAACTATGTGGTCACGCTTTTAATCTTGGGCTGATCAACATAGGAAAGAGAGTGGGAAGCAGTGTTGGCAGAGAAAAACTTTCTTTTGGAGCTAAAACGTCCGAAAAAAGAGCTAACTAATACTAATAGCAGCTAAAATGAAGAGCTAGGTTTTTTTTAAAGTAGACAATTTATTGACGTAAGGTGGTTTTTACATTTTCCGCAATTTTAATTACAAAAAAAACGAATTTTATAAGTTTAAGTGCTGAAAAAAAACTTTTAAAACCAAAATAAGATGCGTATATTTCGAATTCGTTATAATCAGGGTTCGGAAATTCTCACTCACATTCTCTCACGTTCGCGATCGAAAATATTCCAAATTTTTGTATTTTTTATCGCGAGTGAAAAATGCAAACAAATTTATCATCTCTCACATTCCGAATGCGATCGACAAAAAAAATTCCGCCGCTTTTCATTCGCGATCGAAAAAAGCAAAGAAATTTTCTTTCACTCGAATATGAGAAGTCCGAGCATTGCCTATTTCGGCCTTTCATAAATGAGAAAAAATATGCAAATAATCCATTCCCGATCACTCACAACAGCTTATCGCGATAAACTTATCGCGAAATATTTTCAACGACGTTGTATTTTTCTCGTTTGTTTTGGGTATGCATTTTGTTATGCATACAGCATACATTAGTGATGTGAAAAGTTTCGAGTATCGAATAGTACGTATTTGATACTGTTGAGCAATTTGAGTATTCGATAAGTATTGAAAAAATTATGTCGATACTTCGATACTCAAACATCATCGTTAAAATATATTTTCACTAGCTTATACCCGCGGGTTTCACCCCGCGCTTTTATACAAATATGAAAAATAATTTTATGATTTTAGATTTTATATCTGTGCCCATTTCGTTATAGCTCGTTATATTTTAAGCGAGTTAAGGTATTTAGGCCGTTTAAAACTATGAAATTATAAAATCTCGTCTGCGCGCTAGGCATACGAAAGATATCAATCCCTCTAAGATTACCTTAAAATGGTTCCAGGTATACGACGCGTGAACGTGTAACCTTCTTGGAGGTGCCACGGCGGGTTTTAATATTTCCAACTCAAATTTCGTAACCTGGCCTTGATAAAATACCACTTCTCATTACTGTAGCAAATACCTCAAGAGAGCTTTAGATTATAAGGCCGAACCCGGCTCTCCCTTTTCCATAACAAATTTAAAATACTTCGAGAGATTTTCCATCCTTCCAGAGATATGTATTAAGAAGTTTTTAGTATGTATGGGAGGCGACATGCCTCCTTTTTTAATAACTCACATTTTTTCCATGAGCAATTCATACATTTTGCATACACAACTCCATACCAAGTTCCAGTATTCTTCCACAAACACTTCCAGGGATATGTGGCAAGAAAAAGTAAATTTGTACTGGAAGTGCCACGCCCCTTCTTCTTATAACCCTAATCTTCTTCCATGAATTTAGAACTGATTTTACATACCCCAGTACCAAGTCCCAGTACTCTACCTTGAACACCTTTAGAGATAAGCAGTATAAAACAGTAAATTTGTACGGGAGGAACCATGTCCCTTTTTCGAATAACGCAAATTTTTCTCCATGAGTATGGAATTAATTTTGTATACACATCTCGGTGCCAAGTTCCAGTCCTCTGCAATAAACACCTCCAGAGATATGCAGCATAGAAAAATCAATT
>NW_023458569.1:6004375-6004931 GCF_013731165.1 Rhagoletis pomonella | reverse complement strand
CAGCGGACATTTTTTTTTGTCGATCGCATTCCGAATGTGAGAGATGATAAATTTGTTTGCATTTTTTACTCGCGATAAAAGAATGCAAAAATTGATTTGGAATATTATCGATCGAACCCTAGTTATAACACTTATATGCATGCACATACTTACATATATCACAGCGCACGGCAGAGCGCGCGAGTGACGAAAGCAGCCATAGTAGCATGCTGAAATGACTCGCTTATATATACACGAGATTTGGAAGTTTTTATCCAGGCGTCCAATCGACATGTTTGAGATATCGTTGGAAAGGTCTTGCAGAGTGTGTCAAGCAAATGTATACAAGCTTCATAAACGATTAACCGGATTCTTAAAAATTAGGCTAAAGTGTTGCGAAACAAAAAAGGTTTTTTGGCTTTTGCCGGTTTAAGGGGGCATGTGGGTACACTATGCATACTTAGTGTTATTCTATAGGCCAATACCTTTCAAACGATACCTTATATATTACGCTCCGGCTACTAGTTGGAAAGATATAGAGGTAAATATGTTTTGGTTCGTGTCTCCACTACGAGAT
>NW_023458569.1:5998976-6004275 GCF_013731165.1 Rhagoletis pomonella | reverse complement strand
GGATATCAGTAGAAGGGTCTTCAAACAAGCTATCTAACGCTATTTTTGTGTTTATAAAATATAAATATGTCATAACGTTATCGACTGAAAACTAAAAATCGGGCTGCTGAAAATATACATTTCGGGAATTTTCTCAAAAACTGGTCAGTCGATTTTATTCTAGGTTTCCATGAGTCTAGCCCAAAACCTTAGCTTTCATCTGGTATATAGCTTATATCTGGGAAAACTCTCTTTGTGGAGATATTGAGATTTAAATTGAAAAAATGTCGCTCCAAAAAGGGTCAAATGGTTAAAAAT
Organism: Rhagoletis pomonella; assembly: GCF_013731165.1. Lineage (NCBI taxonomy): Eukaryota > Metazoa > Arthropoda > Insecta > Diptera > Tephritidae > Rhagoletis > Rhagoletis pomonella. The sequence goes on along the minus strand of NW_023458569.1, from coordinate 6,003,978 downwards.
TAACATATCCGTCTAATTTAGTTACTTTAAGATATAAAAATAACATACCCAGTTCCCCGAAAAAATTGCCCATTCTCCGGTTGCCACTTAAACCGAAATTCCCAGCAAATTCCCGCGAGTTGACAAGTTGACAGATGCAGCTGTGCTAATCACTTCGTACATGTCTTGGAAGCCACAATTTATGTGTATTTTAGAGTTTTTTCACACGTCTAAATTTTAACATTTTTAACCAACCTGGAAAGACGCGTACAATATTACCTACAGTTGTGCATAAATAAGTATGTATGAATGCATTTAGTTCACCCAATGTGCCGCTACTACTTACGTACATATGTATAAATTGCCACTGAGCAAAACTACTTGAGAAAAAAGCATTAGTTTACACGTGATAGAAGTAAAACTCCTTAAAAAAGCACATGTTTACGCCCCACACCTGGTAGAAATCTTAACAAAAATAAACTACGAGACTATCAGACAACGACTGTTGTTTATTGTATCCAAAGTTGGTACCAAGTTGATAAGTTTTTATCATATCTTATATTTTTTCTTTTTTCGAATACAAAGGATATGATCATTCTTTTTCGCTTTATTACGTATTCGAAAAATTATGTGTTTCAATGGACACACCGATTTGAATACATAATTTAGATTTAGATAATATTTTTAGCAATTTATTTGAGAAAAATAAAACATCTAGATTATTGTTATGAATTTTCGTCGATTTTAAATTTGCTACCCCAAAATAATTGATATCAAATAAAACACCTCTTTAAGGTAAAATTTTCGAGTGACGAAAGCTGAACTAGAAACACAAAATTTATGATATCAATTTCGTGACGAAAATTATACGCATTTTTTACCTGCCTTTGGAACGTACGGAAAATCTTTGTTTTTATTTATTCGGAACGTTGCGATATTCCGTTTACTGCTAGAAACACAAAATAAAAAACAGAACTTTTGCAACGATTCGTATGAATAAAAAAGATTTTCCGTACGTTTCAAAGGCAGTTAAAAAATGCGTATAATTTTCGTCACGAAATTGATATCATAAATTTTGTGTTTCTAGTTCAGCTTTCGTCACCTGAAAATTTTACCTCAAAGAGGTGTTTTATTTGATAAACAAGACAATGAACTAAAAGTACTTTACAAACTGTTAAAATTTGCAATTTCAGATATTTGAAGTGACCATAAAAACTCGGGTTACAAATAATTTTTTCGCAAAATTTGTCTGAAAAGTTTTACTTCCTTCTCTTCTTAACTGTAAAATGAGTAAGGTAAAAACAAAATCCGCGCGTTTAACAAAACGATTTTCTTCTAATTAATTTTTGAATTCATTAACCTAGATCCAAGAGTTTATGGTGCAGTTTATATTTTCCCGTGGATATAAATGTATATTTTTCCACTGAATTTCGAAATTTGTAACTTTATCAATGCTTAAAGCCAAAACTTTCCTTTTCTACCGTTGCCGCCTGAGAGAGAATTCACCGAGCTTATCGGAGCTCGAATTACTGTCCGGTATAGTTTGTGTGCTCCCGCGCACGTTGCATAAACTAATTGACTTACCTGTCCATTTTCCATTTGCTTGCGCGCCATTTGCATTAGGAATGGAAGTTTTCTAAGTAATCATCGAAATAGAATAATATGAAGGTATCGAAAATAACCTGAGATCGCCACAGCCAAATAAGTTTAAGTCAACACTTGTACAATGAACTTACAGATTTGTAATTTTAATATATTACCAAACACAACTAAAGTTTTCTGGCGCTAAAAAAATGCTAGATAATTTTGAAAAGAGATAGGAGCTAAAGCCCAATCTTCGGAGCTAAATAGAAAAATAAAGAGCTAAATCTAGCTCCAAAAGCACCAAAATAGCAACACTGGTGGGAAGCGTAGCTTTAGCAAGGCGTGTGAGTGACGCTGATAGCTGCGCTTTGCCTACGGAAACCAAGGCTGAAAGGGAATTCCTAAAACTTAAATTGAGAACATAAATAGGTGCAGTACGAGTAAGAATAGTAAATACATATATACATACATAGAAGATGTTTATATTTTAAATTGCTTCTTGAGAGTAGAACACTCTAACGTGAGATAAGCAGGGCTGCCAACTATCCCTAGCAATGAGGTGCCATATTGGGGATAAAAAAGTGCCAAAATGTGCCAAATAGAAAAATGAAAGTGCCAAAAATGGTGCCATGCTTTTTTAATCCTTCCTATTTAGCAATAAAATAAGAATCACATTTCTAAAACAAAAGTGCAATGCCAAAATAAGATAAACCTGTTGAATAGTCTTTAAAAATTAGAAAATTTTAGTTGAGAAAAAGAAGCACACGCGAAAAGTGCCATTTTGGCACTAAGTGCCAAATTGAAAAATTAAGTGTCATTTAATGTAAAAAAGGGCCTAAAATGGCACGGTTCGAGCCAAGTTGGCAGCCCTGGAGATAAGGAAGGGCACCTTGTATGTATACGCATGTATGTATGTATGGACATATGTATATGCAGGCCGCACTTTAGCTGGATATTGGTAATAATAGTGCAATAAGAAAACGTGAGTGGAAAATTGACCCCCTTATTCTAGAACCCGAATTTTCGTAATTCGTAAATCGTAGCTACGCTACGAAAAACGAAAAATCCACATGCTGCAACCCTTGCGGAAACATGTGCAGCATTGCCAGCTATCAGTTGTTTTTCGAAGATAGCTGAATGAAGGAAAACAAAGTGGAAAGGAATTAAAAAAACACTCATCATGTGCTTGTTTATTGTAAAATTGGTTAATTTTACATATTTTGAGGAAAATTATGGATTCTGATGTATTTGCGATTATAGCAGCAGAGTAAGCGGGCGCTTTGGCAATGGATTCACAAAGGTATGCGCATCTATGTCAGATTCTGGTTGAATTGTTGAACCACAAGCCAGAACTCCTCCTTTGCCTGAAGCTCTGGTTCTCAATCCAATTAATGCAATGGTAATTATCTAGGTGGGCTTTCAACGCCCAAAATTGGTCACCATTAGACGCGTCTGGATCCCAATAACAAGAATCCGAAAGCGGAAATTAATTTTTTTTACTCGCAACACAGAAAGAGAATTCTACTTTGTGAGGGTTATAATCAGGCATGGGCAGAGAGCGAGCACACGCTCAAAGAGCATAACCATCACGTGCACGTATACAAGCAAGAGCGTAACGATGAGAACGCGTCAGCATGCAAAATGAATTAGGCACACTAACACATTCTCACTTTTAGCGATCGCTTGTTTATGGTAGTGCCCACCTCTGGTTATAACCCCTAAGTGCGGCCGAAGGCCGCCTATTCAGAAAGAAGTTCTGCGCAGAAATACTTCGGCTTCTTTTTATGGCAATACAGAAAGGAGAAGGAAGTGAGGGTTACAATTGGTCAAAATTTTGGAAAGGGGATAACATTAGACGCGGCTGGTCCCCAATAACAAGAATCCGAAAGCGGAAATTAACTTTTTTTACCCGATCAAAAGTTATTAGCAAAAAATTTTGGGCGTTGTAGGCCCACCTAGATAATTACCAATGCAATAACAGCCTCTTCCAAGCCATTGAAAACATGCACTTTGTTAGGTCTAACACCTGTTGCGCTTGCCTCTGCCTTCGGCCGCGCTTAGGGATTATAACCCTTACTAATTAGAATTATCCTTTCTGTGTTGCGGGGAAGAGGGGTTTCCGCATGTCAAAGGTATACAACATTTCTTGTGCATATCACTCCGGCTACGCCGTTAGGGTTGCCAGATTTTGAAAGGGAGAAATGAGTACATTTATATATTCGATAGAAAAAAAGCAGTACATGACATAAAAAAGGAGTACAATTTTTTTTTTAATTTTTGTGCAATTTATTGTTACAAATTACCATTAATTAGGTACAAACAAACAAAGATATCTTAGAAATCTTTTTCAAAGCAACAATAAATGTGAAAAATAAATAACTATATGGGTTGGCTTTCCAAAAGGGACGGTTGTTAAAGAGACGGTGATCGAAGGGGGAGTGGACGTGGCACCTATTCCGACATTTTTGGAGAGGGCATGAACCGCCATAGACAAAAATGTTACTCCCGACCACCTAGAGCCCCTATGGGTCCCCAGCGACCCCTTAGAAAAATTGCCAAAAGTCACAATTTCCACTTGCGTCCACAGTATTTTTGCGTAGAATTCGGCTCTCAATGACCGCCCTTATAGGAAAGTTTCCCCAACTAAAAAACTAAAAGCTACAAAAGAATTCCAGACTCTTCTTGAATGTATGGCCATTTTTTTAATTTAAGCCTTATAATTAATTTAATATGTTTATGATTTTTATACCCGAGCGCCCTGCCCCTAAGGCCATGCTTACACCTTTTCACTATCACACTTATTTTTGCTTACTAAGTAGTGTTTGCCATAATATGAATGGCAACGTCCAGCGCGTAAAATAAAAACTGGCGCACAGGTTTTTTGAAAAATAAAAGGGTTCTTTATAGATTTTGTGTTTCTTTTTGTTAACTTTGTAAATATTTTACTTTAATTTTATGAATTGGTTTTAAAATTTTAATCCTGATTTGCATTTGCCAGCTTTGGGAGATAAGTACATGCGGCACGAACCTCTTTTTCAGGTGTATTTATTCTTAGATTTTGTATAAAAAAAAGAAAAAAAAACCTGTATAGGGTTGGTCGATGAATGCCCTCCTAGTCACCAGTTTCGAGTCTTTTCGATTGCTGAGTACGAGGCCTTATGTTGGACAAAAGAAGGAGTATAAAGGACCCAAATGGGGGGCCTATGGTTACAGAAGATATGTAATACAGTAACCGATGAAGACTTGCGCTTTTTTCCCAAACCCCCCTGGTAAACCCAAATGAAGGTTAAATTTAAAGACTATCATTAACTACTTTTTTTACTTGCGCTTTTCTCTCAAAGTGTTTACCGCAGGTAAACCCAAATGAAGGTTGAAATTTAAAAACAAATTAATAAAATTGAAGTAAAATCTGTGGATAATTTATTTTTCAAAAAAAAAA
>NW_023458569.1:5992788-5998876 GCF_013731165.1 Rhagoletis pomonella | reverse complement strand
ACAATCAACCCAAATCTCTAATAGCGAAGATTTTTTTTTTCTGAGTTATGATTTTTGATAGAAAATATCCGTTTTTGTGGTACATACTACAATATTCTTATGTTGTTTAACTAAATGGAACATATGTATGTAATATATCAGCAAAAAATACAGCCGTGATCATTTTTTGTGTTTCAAATAGATATTAGAACACACTTTCCACCATACAGTTTCGATTATAAAAAGCGGGAAAATGTGATTTTGTATTTCGAAACTGTATGGTGCTCGTACCTGACCGGTTGTCTGGAAATGGAAAGCACCAACGGTAATCTTTAGCGACTTGAAACTTGCACATTACTGGACTAAAATTAAATGCGCTATAAAACTGTATACTCAAAAAAATTCTAGAGCTTCTGAGAAAAAAGTTTGAAATTTAAGGGAAAGTTTGTTGCGCATTTTTGCGGTCTTTTAAAAAGTTTAAAACATGGGTTTATAAGGGTTTTGTTAGAGAATGAACTGTATTTTAATTGAAAATTCTTAAAAACAAATAACTAAACATAAGTGGCAAACAATATCGCTTTGAAAGGGGGGTGCTATAGATATGCCCAATACTGTATATTTGTGGACGGTAGCCAACCACCATAAACTCCACAGCTATTGACTCCACAGCTTTTATTTGATGACTTTTGTACCATTTCCGAGAGGATACATGAGTGTGGCTTCTTTGGAAACAAATATTCTATGTAAGTGAAACATAATTTAAGCTGAACTTTTAAATGTATAATAATTTGGGCACTGTTTTGTATTAGGTACGTAACAGCGCGGTAACATGTCGCTTGAATTAGCGCCTGGCGACCTTATCCACTGGTGCATTACCTCATACCAGCACTAAAAATATTATTATCAATATCTTCACTAGTAAAGTGCTTCATGCACACATAAATATCTAGCTCGATTTGGTGTCTAATGCATCTCCTCGCCGGCAGAACTGCTTCCACTTTTTCGCCAGATTTGCGTCCGTAGGAAACGAAAAAAAACTTATATCGCACGCTTCCTTTTGTTTTCACTATTATACTTTGCCACGGCACACTTCATTTTGCTTTGTAATGTCTTAATAATTGTTTAAAACCACGTAGAAATATTAACGCACATATATTAAAATTGTTATTTGATATTTTCGTATGCTCACAATCAACAATTGCACCAAGATGACGTCACGCACACAGCTGATTCTGTCAAAATCACAAAGAGCGGATTAGCGGTACCACGATTTGCGCAATCTCTGTTTCTCTCAATCGTGGTTTATTGGTATGATTGGTCACGCAGTGTTGCCAACTTTTCAGTTTCAAAAAGCACCAAAGCACCTTGGAAAAAAGAGAATTTTTTTTTAATCAAAGGATACTCTTTTTCATAACAGTTTGTGGTAAACAAAAGTAAAAAAATAAACAATATTTACATGTATAAAAAAATACACATTCATGCTTGCGAAACTGCAGCTAGATTTGGATTCAGCACCGAAAAATTACACAAAACGGTTTCACTCAGGTGGCAAAAAAATTTAAAATTTTTCGAACCATGTAATCAATCAATAATCAAGAAAATAAAAAAATAAATACTTAACTTATCTGCGTGCTAGCATTTTCAACGCGAATACAATTTAACAAAAACGCAAGGACGTGGGTTTGCAACTTCATCTTTTTATCAATCATGGTTTGCATTTTAGTGCGTTTAAATTTGTAGATTCTTGTAAATTCAGAAATTTTAGTTCAGAAAAAAGCACTAAAAAGGGCACTAGGCACTAAACCATTATTTTTGGCGTTTTAATTTTCAAAAAGCACTAAATCTAGTGCTTAAAGCACTAAGGGCCGTTTGCACCATGTCTAGTTAAGCTAACTGGAGGTACATCCTTCAATTAAGTACGTTAACTGCTTTATCGATCACATGTTATATGATGGGTGTCGATAACGTCGATAAAGATGTTTAACTGGGAGTTAGAATTAACTAGACATGGTGCAAACGGCCCTTAGTTGGCAACTATGTGGTCACGCTTTTAATCTTGGGCTGATCAACATAGGAAAGAGAGTGGGAAGCAGTGTTGGCAGAGAAAAACTTTCTTTTGGAGCTAAAACGTCCGAAAAAAGAGCTAACTAATACTAATAGCAGCTAAAATGAAGAGCTGGGTTTTTTTTTTATGTAGACAATTTATTGACGTAAGGTGGTTTTTACATTTTCCGCAATTTTAATTACAAAAAAAACGAATTTTATAAGTTTAAGTGCTGAAAAAAAAACTTTTAAGACCAAAATAAGATGCGTATATTTCGAATTCGTTATAATCAGGGTTCGGAAATTCTCACTCACATTCTCTCACGTTCGCGATCGAAAATATTCCAAATTTTTGTATTCTTTTATCGCGAGTGAAAAATGCAAACAAATTTATCATCTCTCACATTCCGAATGCGATCGACAAAAAAATTTCCGCTGCTTTTCATTCGCGATCGAAAAAAGCAAAGAAATTTTCTTTCACTCGAATATGAGAAGTCCGAGCATTGCCGATTTCGGCGTCTCATAAATGAGAAAAAAGATGCAAATAATCCATTCGCCATCACTCACAACAGCTTATCGCGAAATATTTTCAACGACGTTGTACGGGAGATATTTTTCGCGTTTGTTTTGGCTATGCATTTTGTTATGCATACAGCATACATTAGTGATGTGAAAAGTTTCGAGTATCGAATAGTACGTATTTGATACTGTTGAGCAATTTTAGTATTCGATAAGTATTGAAAAAATTATGTCGATACTTCGATACTCAAACAACATCGTTAAAATATATTTTCACTAGCTTATACCCGCGGGTTTCACCCCGCGCTTTTATACAAATATGAAAAATAATTTTATGATTTTAGATTTTATATCTGTGCCCATTTCGTTATAGCTCGTTATATTTTAAGCGAGTTAAGGTATTTAGGCCGTTTAAAACTATGAAATTATAAAATCTCGTCTGCGCGCTAGGCATACGAAAGTTATCAATCCCTCTAAGTTTATCTTAAAATGGTTCCAGGTATACGACGCGTGAACGTGTAACCTTCTTGGAGGTGCCACGGCGGGTTTTAATATCTCCAACTCGAATTTAGTAACCTGGCCTTGATAAAATACCACTTATCATTACTGTAGCAAATGCCTCAAGAGAGCTTTAGATTGTAAGGCCAAACCCGGCTCTCCCTTTTCCATTTAATGAAATTTATTCTGTCAGTACGGCACTTATAAAATAAATCTCCATAACAAATTTAAAATACTTCGAGAGATTTTCTATCCTTCCAGAGATATGTATTAAGAAGTTTTTAGTATGTATGGGAGGCGACATGCCTCCTTTTTTAATAACTCACATTTTTTCCATGAGCAATTCATACATTTTGCATACACAACGCATTCCAGTATTCTTCCACAAACACTATGTGGCAAGAAAAAGTAAATATGTGTATGTAAGTAATGCAAGCAAATGCTTTTCGGTTTGAAGGAATGTAGGAATATGCACAAATATATGAATTATGGTGGTAACATATATGTATAAATTACATACATGCATACCCTGCAAAAAATTGTGCGACTAATCTCTAAAGAGAGTATTCCGAGATTACTCTCAATTGGGCATTAATTCGTCCCAACTAGTCTCATACGGGTACTAATGGAGGTCAATTAGTCTCGACTCATCCCTTATGGGTATAATTGGAGATCAATTAGTCCCCAACTCATCTCTAACGGGTACTATTAACGATTTAATGATACCCAATAAACACCAAAAAAATATTTCTCCAACCTTGGATCAAGTTGATATCCAACATCATTCTCCAACTCATCTCTAACCGACGCGCAGATACGTAAAAAGTTATAGAGAAACGAATTTTTAATTACCAAGTGAAAAACGAAAGCTATATAAAGAGGTAAATCTTATAAATCTTATAAATATTATAAATGTGAAAGTTTGTATGTTTGGATGTTTGGGAAATCATCACGCGGAAACGACTGCGCGGATTTGCATGACATTTTGTACGCAGATAGATTATGGGCCAGATTGGTTAATACGCTATTTTTTAGGAGTTGCCACCTGTTAAGAAAGTTTAATTTATTTAATATGCGGGAACGTCTGAATGGATTTGCATGAAAATTTGCACAGCGATAGCTTATGACCTAGATTGGAAAATAGGCTACTTTTCTTAAGAGTCGCCACCTGTTAAAAAAGTTTCATTAAATTAATACGCGGAAACGATTGAATGGATTTGCATGAAATTTTGCAAGAAGAGAGCTTATAACCTACAGTGGAAAATAGGCGAATTTTTTGGAAGAGTTGCCACCTGTTAAAAAAGTTTAATTAAATCAATACGCGGAAACGACTAAACGGATTTGCATGAAATTTTGCACACAGATAGCTTATGACCTAGGTTAGAAAGTAGGCTACTTTTTTTAAGAGTTGCCACTTGTTAGAAATGTGTAATTTAATTAATACGCGAAAATGAGTGAACTGATTTGCATGGAAGTTTTCACACAGATAGCTTATGAGCTAGGTTGAAAAATAGGCTACTTTTTTAAGAGTTACAACCTATTAAAAAGTTGTATTAAATTAATACGCGGAAAAGTCTGAACGGATTTGCATGAAATTTTGCAAGCAGATAACTTATGACCTACAGTGCAAAATAGGCGAATTTTTTGGATGCGTTGCCACCTGTTAAAAAAGTTTTAATTAAATTAATACGCGGAAACGACTGAACAGATTTGCATGACATTTCGCACAGAGATAGCTTATGACCTATGTTGGAAAATAGGCTACTATATTAAGAGTTATCACGTATTAGGAAAGTTTAATTAAATTAATACGCGTAAATGACTGAACTGATTTCCATGAAAGTTTGCACACAGATAGCTTATGACCTAGACTGGAAAATAGGCTACTTTTTTAAGAATTGCCACCTGTTTGAAAATGAAATTTTGCTCAAAGATGGTTTATGACCTGGATTGAAAAATAGGCTACTTCCTTAACCGGTTTTCCGATCAGAACGTACACTTACTACGGAAGGATGGTTTTAGACAGAAAGTAAGTCCGATAACTCAAGGCCCCTCCCATACAAATTGGAATTTTCATATTACATACATATCTCTGGAAGTATTTGTAGGAGAGAACTGGAACTTGGTATAGAGATATGTATGTGAAATCAATGTTGGCATTAATCGATTGATTTTTTAATCAACTAGTTAATTCGATTAAACTCAATCTGATTACAGTTAATCATGATTAATTTTAATCAGACTAAACAGTTAATCGTAACCGCGATTAAAAAAAATAATTTTTAATAATTAACTCTTAATTTGATCAAGTAGGTTTGGTGATTAATTAATTTATGCTGGAATTTTCCTGTTTACACAAAGCAAGTTAATCCGGTATGGCTAAGTCGGGTCTCCTCATCAATCTGAGCAATTTGCATTTTCATTAAGATTTATACCAACAAACGTTTTACAAACTAGGTTTGTAAAAGTTCCCAGTTTATGTATTACTAATAAGAATAATTATATTTTTTTGTATTATGTGCATTTTATAAGCATAAAACATAAAATAATTTCTATAACTGGTGTTTGGTTTCAAATTCAGACAAACTAGACAACTTAATCATATTTTATTTTTCATTGAATGAACGATTAATGATTAAAATAAATTAATCGTAATCGCAGCCAGTAATTAACGATTAAAAAAATTTAATCATTAATCGTACAGTTGATTACGACTAATTAATTTTAATCGTCAAACGCTATTATCATTTTAATCGTTAGTTTTTGAAGGTTAATCAGATTAACATTTTGCCAACACTGTGTGAAATCATATTCATATTCACGGAGAAAAATTTACGTTTTTGACGTTACTGACTGAAAGTTTCATATTGCATATCTCTTCAAATGTTTGGGTTAAAGTGCTCAAGCTTGGTATGGAAATACATATGTATGTATGTTTGTGAAACTTATACCATACTCATGGAGAAAAATGTGAGTTATTGGAAAAGGCGGTGTGGCAACTCCCATGCAAATAGATTTTTCTAGGCTGCATATCTCTGGAGGTGTTTAT
>NW_023458569.1:5989966-5992688 GCF_013731165.1 Rhagoletis pomonella | reverse complement strand
AAACTTTGAAAAAAATTCAATGAATTAAATTAAACTATTTTAAACTATAAAAATTGTTTTTAATTTTCTAGCAACTTTGAGCGTCGTTTTGCAGTTCGCTGGTATATCGTTCTTGCGGGCTGTCGGCGGGGTAAGTCGTTTTTGCGACCCGCCGGTAAGTCGTTTTTGCGACTCGCCGGCGAGTCGTTTTTGCGGCCCGCCGGCGAAGTGTGCTTTTCATCCGACGGCGAGTTCGCCGGCGAGTCGTTTGCGACCGTACTTTAACTACACGTATGTACGTGTATGTAATTTATATGTATAATAATAGATTGGCGCTGACACATATGTTAGTGCTTGGCCGAGCTTCTCCTCCGATTTGTGGCGTGCGCCTTGATGTTGTCACACAAAGAGGAGGGACCTACAGTTTAACGCCGACTCCGAACGGCGATTGTATTTTTATGAGAAGCTGTTTTCCATGGCAGAAATACACTCGGAGGTTTGCCATTGCCTGCCGAGGGACGACCGCTGTTAAGAAAAAACCTTTTTTCTATTTTTTTTTTTCGATGTTGCTTTTACCAGGGGTTGAACCCAGGCGCAGCGGAGTGGAAGCGCGCACTGCTTACCACTACACCACAGCGGCCGACAATGTACATACATATATATTACCACCATAATTCATATATTTGCGCATATTCCTACATTCCTTCCAACCGAAAAGCATTTGCTTGCATTACTTACATATACATATGTACATATGTATTTATGCTAGTGATGTAAATTTTCAATACTTTTAAGTATCGATCGATACTCGATATTTTGGAAACAAGTATCGAATGAAAGTATTCGATACTCGATACTTTTACATTATTCCGTTAAAAATCCCTTATACTAAAACCGATAAAAATCTTATGACTTTTATCCTTATGTTCTTACGCATAGTGACTCTTTTTTGGTAAAAGTTATTTCACTCGAAAACATTGCATAGAAACTACTGAACTGCTGTTGAAGCGTATTGTTACATGTAATGTGGAACGATTTTCCGTCATCCCTTGTCAAATTTGGTTTGGGGACAGACCGGTTTCGGCGTTGTGCCATCTTCAGTGTCATTTTTCGTTCTGAATAGTTTCTGTTTGTCTGTCACTATTTATAGTCGTGTTAAATCGTCGTTGGTTCATAGTTTTTATTACCGTTGTGTTCCCCTTGTGTTAGGGCTGCCAGATATCTCCGCGTCCAAGCCGGGACACTTTAGGGGGGCCTCTCACTCCTTTCCCTTTCATTTCGACGTACGAAAGGATGTAGTGAAATTTTATTTTGACAGACAAAAACATAAAAACATGAGATCATGAGATCATTACAACGTACGCCAACAAAACAAAACAACTTATCACAACTAAAGCACAGAGAATTTTTCACAATGCATGAACCTTTTTTTATTCTTTATAAAAATACAGTTTATACTAAATATATGAAAAATCATATGAATAAAATTGTTAAACTTTGTGCTAAACTCGGGAAAATTCAATAAATGTGCATACAAATTTACAACATTCTAATCAGACTTTTTATAAAAATTTTTAAAGTGAAGTCTTGCAGCCCATTAAATTTTTATATGGAAGACACTGTCAGCAAAAAAATAAATAAATAATTCTAAAAATCAACGAAATTTTCTGGCAACTTCAGAATGCAGATCAATAGAACTTTTTACGCTCATTTCAACCATGTCAAAACTATTTAGCTCAAGTAAAATATAAAGACGTTTTAGAAGGTTACAATTAAATTCTTTGATTTTCTTTTTAATATTAATATCTTATGAACCACATAACCGATTAAAAAACTTGTAATGTCACCGTAAAGATGATTAATGGTAAAGAAATGTATATTATTTAGAAAGTACAAGCTATTATCTTTAATTCGATATACATACATATATGATCTACTTTTGGGTTTTAAGAATTAAGTGATAATAAAAAATATAAGTAAACAAAGCAAATAAACCTCTTATATCTTCTTTATTTATTACCTGCGCCAAATAAATTTGGTATCGTTGAAATCAGCGTAAAAAGTTCTATCAATCGGCACTTTTGGTTATTTTATAGCTAAACGGTCGCTATTCTAAACTTGTTCCACAAATTTACGCAAACGAAGGTGATGCCAACGAATATTTAGTATGAAGAATTTTTGGTTTTACTACTAATATAACTAGAAACTGTAGAGTGAGTAACATTCTGCACAAGTAAAGGAGCCGATTTTATGTGTGGGAGCGAGAAGACTGTTTTAATACAAAACCTTTCTATTATTGAATCATGCATGTTTACTATGCGTTATTTCCCTCAGTAAATTCATAACATTTTTCTGAAAATTACAACTTGTTTTTTCTCTTCGTGTAGTGATTTTTGAACTTTTATTCAAATTTGTGCAATCAAATAAAAAACCCGGACATTAAAACGAAACCCGGGACATTTTAAGGTTGGACCGGGACACCGGGACAAATAGTCTAAAACCGGGACATGTCAGGGAAAACCGGGACGTCTGGCAGCCCTACCTTGTCTGCTTTTGTTGTGATTACTTTATTCGTTTTGAGATTCTACGCAAGATACGTCGATGACATCATATGTCTTGTAACGGGAGACAAGGAAGAACAATTTCTAGGCTATCTCAACGACCAACACACGAATATAAATTTCACAATGGATAAAGAAAACGAAGGCAAAATAAACTATTTGGACATAAAAATTAAAATAAA
>NW_023458569.1:5981673-5989866 GCF_013731165.1 Rhagoletis pomonella | reverse complement strand
ACATAAAAATTAAAATAAATAAGGTTACTAACAAATGCGAATTCGGGATATATAGAAAGCCCACGGCCACAGATACGACAATATACAATACTTCAAACCACCCTCAACAGCACAAAAATTCTGCCTTTAGATATCTAATAACCAGGCTTGAACGAAACCCATTGGAAAAAGAAGCTTACAGTAAAGAACTTAATACGATATACGCAATCGCGGAAAATAACGGATACATAAAGGGCTTAGTAAACAAGATAAGAAGAGAAACAAAAAAGAAGAAATCAAATAAGAAGGAAAATAATGAAAAGGCTTGGGCAGTCTTGACTAATACGGGCAAAACGGCATATAAATTGGCTAAGGTATTCCAAAAGTATAACATTAATACAGCATTTTGAACGAAGGACAATGTGGAGAGGATACTACGAAATAGTGCAAACGAGGAAGACCCACTACACAAGCCAGGTGTATATAAGTTGACTTGCGAATGTCAACAGAGTTACATAGGACAAAGAGAGCGCAATATAAAAACAAGATATCGTGAACATATAAGGGACTACAATAAAAAAAATGCTAAAACCTTCTACCACCCCGGAATCGAACTTCGCAAACCATATGAGAGAAAACCATTGCACGCCAATGAAAATAGGAAAGACAGCCAAAGTTCTCCATGTACAGCACAAAGGACAACGCCTAAACGTATTAGAGAATATGGAGATATACAAACAAAAGACGTTCGTCGGGAAAATAATAAATGAGCAAATAAACACCGCATCTGATATATTATTCGAATCACTCAGGCTACTATACGCAAAACAAAACAGAAACCCTGCAACTACCATAAACAATGAAATGCAGGTCCATCTACAGAGACAAAGAGAAAGAAAATAAATAACTGATTTTTACCTACCTGCGAATCCATGCAACAATTAATCAAAAAAGAGGTGAGCAGCTAATTTCTACCTGAGGATGTACAAACAGAACTGAAACTACTGGTTGAACGAAAGAATATAATCCGCTGAGAACCAACGACGATTTAACACGGCTATAAATAGTAACAGACAAACAGAAACTATTCAGAACGAAATTTGACACTCAAGATGGCACAACGCCGAACCAAATTTGACAAGGGATGACGGAAAATCGTTCCAAAGTACATCACACTCCTTATTGTTACACTTATACTTACCATAAATAATTTTTAAGTATTTCAGCTATTTGGGGATATATTTTTCGTATTCTTTCAACCACGCGAGCGGATCTCGATGCTCCCCCAATAAATATTCTTGAATATATTGATTACCCTAGACTATGGCTGACGCTAAAAAACTTTTGTGAGCTTTCTTAGATCTTGATCAAAATCACTCCAAAGAGAATTGCCGTATATTCGATCCACGTTGTGTTCCGGTAAATTATCTTTTTGAAACCTGATTATACAATGCTCCTTAACCATTCTCCATTTAACCATTGTAAATTTTGCAACCCGTTACTTTGCTTTGGCGACGCTTGTCATCTTACTAATCTTATCTTACTAATATTATAAATGTGGAAGTTTGTATGTTTGGATGTTTGGGAAATCATCACGCGGAAACGACTGAAAGGATTTGCATTAAATTTGGTACGCAGATAGCTCATGGGCCAGATTGGTTAATAGGCTATTCTTTAAGAGTTGACACCTGTTAAAAAAGTTTAATTTATTTAATATGCGGGAACGACTGAATGGATTTGCATGAAAATTTGCACAGCGATAGCTTATGACCTAGATTGGAAAATAGGCTACTTTTCTTAAGAGTCGCCACCTGTTAAAAAAGTTTCATTAAATTAATACGCGGAAACGATTGAATGGATTTGCATGAAATTTTGCAAGAAGAGAGCTTATAACCTACAGTGGAAAATAGGCGAATTTTTTGGAAGAGTTGCCACCTGTTAAAAAAGTTTTATTAAATTAATACGCGAAAACGACTAAACGGATTTGCATGAAATTTTGCACACAGATAGCTTATGACCTAGGTTAGAGAGTTAAGAGTTGCCACCTGTTAGAAATGTTTAATTTAATTAATACGCGGAAATGAGTAAACTGATTTGCATGGAATTTTTGACACAGATAGCTTATGAGCTAGGTTGAAAAATAGGATACTTTTTTAAGAGTTACCACCTGCTAAAAAAGTTTAATTAAATTAATACGCGGAAAAGTCTGAACGGATTTGCATGAAATCTTGCAAGGAGATAGCCTATGACCTACAGTTGAAAATAGGCTAATTTTTTGGAAGAGTTGCCACCTGTTAAAAAAGTTTTAATTAAATTAATACGCGGAAACGACTGAACAGATGTGCATGACATTTCGCACAGAAATAGCTTATGACCTATGTTGGAAAATAGGCTACTATTTTAAGAGTTATCACGTATTAGGAAAGTTTAATTAAATTATTTCTATGAAAGTTTGCACAGAGATAGCTTATGACCTAGACTAAAAAATAGGATACTTTTTTAAGAATTGCCACCTGTTTGAAAATGAAATTTTGTTCAAAGATGGTTTATGACCTGGATTGAAAAATAGGCTACTTCCTTAACCGGATCAGAACGAAATTTAGTACACTTACTACGGATTTCGGAGGGATGGTCTTAGACTGAAAGTAAGTCCGATAACTCAAGGCCCCTCCCATACAAATTGGAATTTTCATATTACATACATATCTCTGGAAGTATTTGTGGGAGAAAACTGAAACTTGGTATAGTGATATGTATGCGAAATCAATGATGGCATTAATCGATTGATGTTTTAATCAGTTAGTTAATTCGATTAATTCAATCTGATTACAGTTAATCATGATTAATTTTAATCTGACTAAACAGTTAATCGTAACCGCGATTAAAAAATTAATTTTTAATCGTTAACTCTTAATTTGATCAAGTAGGTTTGGTGATGCTGGAATTTCCCTGTGCACACAAAGCAAGTTAAACCGGTATGGCTAAGTTGGGATTCCTCATCAATCTAAGCAATTTGGTGTGCGTTTTCATTAAGATATATACCAACAAACGGTTTACAAACTAGGTTTGTAAAAGTTTCCAGTTTATGTATTACTATTAACAATAATTGTAATTTTTAATACTATGTGCTTTTTATAAGCGTAAAACACAAAATAATTACTATAACTGGTGTTTGGTTTCAAATTCGGAAAAACTAGACAAATTAATCAGATTTTACTTTAATTGGATTAACGATTAATGTTTTAAATTAATTAAACGTAATCGCAACCAGCGATTAACGATTAAAAAATGTTATCTTTAATCGTACAGTTGATTACGACTCATTTATTTTAATCGTCAAACGCGATTGTTTTAATCGTTAATTTTTAATCGTTAATCAGATTAACAGTTTGCCAACACTGTGTGAAATCATGTTCATATTGACGGAGAAAAATGGACGTTTTTGGATAAGAGGCGTAGCACCTCCCATACTGACTGAAAGTTTCATATTGCATATCTCTTTAGATGTTTGGGGTAAAGCACTCAAGTTTGGTATGGAAATACATATGTATGTATGTATGTGAAACTAATACCATACTCATGGAAAAAATGAGAGTTATTGGAAAAGGTGGTGTGGCAACTCCCATGCAAATTGATTTTTCTATGCTGCATATCTCTGGAGGTGTTTATTGCAGGGGACTGGAACTTGGCACCGAGATGTGTATACAAAATTAATTCCATACTCATGGAGAAAAATTTGCGTTATTCGAAAAAGGGACATGGTTCCTCCCGTACAAATTTACTGTTTTATACTGCTTATCTCTAAAGGTGTTCAAGGTAGAGTACTGGGACTTGGTACTGGGGTATGTAAAATCAGTTCTAAATTCATGGAAGAAGATTAGGGTTATAAGAAGAAGGGGCGTGGCACTTACAGTACAAATTTACTTTTTCTTGCCACATATGCCTGGAAGTGTTTGTGGAAGAATACTGGAACTTGGTATGGAGTTGTGTATGCAAAATGTATGAATTGCTCATGGAAAAAATGTGAGTTATTAAAAAAGGAGGCATGTCGCCTCCCATACATACTAAAAACTTCTTAATACATATCTCTGGCAGGATGGAAAATCTCTCGAAGTATTTTAAATTTGTTATGGAGATTTATTTTATAAGTGCCGTACTGACAGAATAAATTTCATTAAATGGAAAAGGGAGAGCCGGGTTCGGCCTTATAATCTAAAGCTCTCTTGAGGTATTTGCTACAGTAATGAGAAGTGGTATTTTATCAAGGCCAGGTTACTAAATTTGAGTTGGAAATATTAAAACCCGCCGTGGCACCTCCAAGAAGGTTACACGTTCACGCGTCGTATACCTGTAACCATTTTAAGGTAATCTTAGAGGGATTGATATCTTTCGTATGCCTAGCGCGCAGACGAGACTTTATAATTTCATAGTTTTAAACGGCCTAAATACCTTCACTCGCTTAAAATATAACGAGCTATAACGAAATGGGCACAGATATAAAATCTAAAATCATAAAATTATTTTTCATATTTGTATAAAAGCGCGGGGTGAAACCCGCGGGTATAAGCTAGTGAAAATATATTTTAACGATGATGTTTCAGTATCGAAGTATCGACATAATTTTTTCAATACTTATCGAATACTCAAATTGCTCAACAGTATCAAATACGTACTATTCGAAACTCGAAACTTTTCACATCACTAATGTATGCTGTATGCATAACAAAATGCATACCCACAACAAACGAGAAAAATATCGCCCATACAACGTCGTTGTAAATTTTTCGCGATAAGTTTATCGCGATAAGCTTTTGTGAGTGATCACGAATGGATTATTCATATTCGAGTGAGAGGAAATTTCTTTGCTTTTTTCGATCGCGAATGAAAAGCAGCGGACATTTTTTTTGTCGATCGCATTCCGAGTGTGAGAGATGATAAATTTGTTTGCATTTTTTACTCGCGATAAAAGAATGCAAAAATTAATTTGGAATATTATCGATCGAACCCTAGTTATAACACTTATTGCATGCATATTTACATATATCACAGCGCACGGCAGAGCGCGCGAGTGACGAAAGCAGCCATAGTAGCATGCTGAAATGACTCGCTTATATATACACGAGATTTGGAAGTTTTTATCCAGACGTCCAATCGACATGTTTGAGATATCGTTGGAAAAGTCTTGCAGAGTGTCTCAAGCAAATGTATCCAAGCTTCATAAACGATTAACCGGATTCTTAAAAATTAGGCTAAAGTGTTGCGAAACAAAAAAGGTTTTTTGGCTTTTGCCGGTTTAAGGGGGCATGTGGGTACACCCAACATACTTAGTGTTATTCTATAGGCCAATACCTTTCAAACGATACCTTATATATTACGCTCCAGCTACTAGTTGGAAAGATATAGATGTAAATATGTTTTGGTTCGTGTCTCCACTACGAGATTTTGGTATGTATGTGGCGTCTGTACGTACCTTCATTTAATTTATTTCAAACTTTCAGGAATTAAAGAACAAAAAAACTAAGAAGGTTTTGTTCCAGGATGTTTCGGTTTGTGTTCCTTTGTGGCCGTGGCTGCTGCCTGAAATTCGAAAAAAGGCAGTTTTTTAAACTACCACTGAGGCCACACTCTCAGTCCATGTCATTGATGTGGATATCAGTAGAAGGGTCTTCAAACAAGCTATCTAACGCTAACGTTATCGCCTGAAAACTAAAAATCGGGCTGCTGAAAATATACATTTCGGGAATTTTCTCAAAAACTGGTCAGTCGATTTTATTCTAGGTTTCCATGAGTCTAGCCCAAAACCTTAGCTTTCATCTGGTATATAGCTTATATCTGGGAAAACTCTCGTTGTGGAGATATTGAGATTTAAATTGAAAAAATGTCGCTCCAAAAAGGGTCAAATGGTTAAAAATTAACATATCCGTATAATTTAGTTACTTTAAGATTTAAAAATAACATACCCAGTTCCCCGAAAAAAATTGCCCATCTCCGGTTGCCACTTAAACCGAAATTCCCAGCAAATTCCCGCGAGTTGACAAGTTGACGGATGCAGCTGTGCTAATCACTTCGTACATGTCTTGGAAGCCACAATTTATGTGTATTTTAAAGTTTTTTCACACGTCGAAATTTTAACATTTTTTCCCATTTTAATTGCAGGTATGTACACAGTATTTAACTATGCTACATGGGTTTATCGCCCGCACTTAACCAACCTGGAAAGACGCGTACAATATTACCTACAGTTGTGCATAAATAAGTATGTATGAATGCATTTAGTTCACCCAATGTGCCGCTACTACTTACGTACATATGTATAAATTGCCACTGAGCAAAACTACTTGCGAAAAAAGCATTAGTTTAATAGCACGTACACGTGATAGAAGTAAAACTCCTTAAAAAAGCACATGTTTACGCCCCACACCTGGTAGAAATCTTAACAAAAATAAACTACGAGACTATCAGACGACGACAGTGGTTTATTGTATCCAAAGTTGGTACCAAGTTGATAAGTTTTTATCATATCTGTAGTGTAAACACCACGTAATATAACCAAATGTATGTATAGTAGACTGGTGGCAACACCACCATAGAAATAAGTGGAATGTAACATAAATACTAGCCTGGCAATACTGGTAACAAATAAAAGGCATTGTAAAGCGAGATTGCTACAGCATCAGGTGTGTGCTAACCTACCCGCGAATAAAATGAATTAAAGTTAATTGAGACGTATATATATTAAAATCGACTATGGCAGAGAGGCAACAAATAGCTGAAGCCCTTCAGGATTTGGGAGTCTCGTTCCCAGAAACAGCAAGCTTGAGACAGCTCAAAGTGTTGCTAACATCGACCATAGGTGCACCGGCCGAAAAAAACGGTGAACCGGCTAACAGGACCCTAAGAAGCGCAGTTAGCAAACCGCCTTCAGTAACGGCGAACAATACCGCAACGTCAGGTACAGCCACAACCGACAACGAAACTTCCGATACTTCAGTAAATGGCGCGACAGCAGTAGCAATGGAGACTACAGGCAACAACACCACTTCAGCAAATTTCGAAACATCTTCCAAAGAAGCCCTAGGCGCCGTCGCAGCAGAGAACAACGGCAGCACCGTTAATACGGTAAATGAAGACTTAGCGAATCTTGAGGCACAACTCCAAAAATAATTACGAATCCTAAAATTAAAAAAGGAAATTAAAGAATTGGAATTGGAGGACGGCCCCAAAAGACAAACATTTTCAGCGAACTTCAGTGACATTGAAAACGCTATAACTAAATTTTGCGGCGACGATGGTACTGACATCAAAAAGTGGATTGATGACTTTGAATATGTCACTAAATTTTATAGCTGCGACGACAAAACTAAAATGTTGCTTGCGCGCCGCATGCTAGCGGGCAGTGCACAATTGTTCATGAAAATTACAGACGTGCATTCATGGGACAACCTTAAGAACCTGCTGTGTAAAGAATTTAAGCGGCCGACCAGTGTCAAACAAATT
The DNA here is from genome assembly GCF_013731165.1 of Rhagoletis pomonella. NCBI lineage: Eukaryota > Metazoa > Arthropoda > Insecta > Diptera > Tephritidae > Rhagoletis > Rhagoletis pomonella. The sequence goes on along the minus strand of NW_023458569.1, from coordinate 5,982,390 downwards.
TTTAAGCGACTGGAATCGCGCGTATGGCTAAAAACAGAAAGCCTAACGGATTACGTACTATCTATGCAGCAAATAGCGCAAAATGCACCCATCGACGAGAGCGAACTGGTCGAGTTCATTGTGGACGGCTTGCGCGATAACACCGACGCCGCAATGATATTTGGCGGAATTACGACGTTGGAGGCGCTTAAGGCATTACTACCAAAATATGAAAAAATGTCGAGAAACCTTCCGAATCGCAACAACGCCAGCAGTGAGACGGCAAGGTGCTATAACTGCTCACGCTATGGGCATATGGCCAGGGACTGCAAGCAAGAAAAACGCGCGAAAGGCTCCTGCTTCAAATGCGGCAAGGTAGACCACATATGCAAGAACTGTCCGGCAAAAACAATAGCGGCGATGGAAGGCGATGAAGGCGACTATAAGTCAGTACACTATAGAGAAACGGTAAGAGTCGCATTCTTAGTAAACCGCTTAAATACCCCTCTGTACAAAAATTTTATCTCTCTATTTGATACGGGCAGCCCGAATAGCTTCATTAACCTGACATCGGTAACAAACGTTATGAAAGATTATAAACCAGGAAGTGAATATATACAGTTCAGAAGTATTGGACGATCTAAAATAAATCCTCAGGGAAAAATTCCAGTTTTGCTTAAGTTTCGTAATAGCATACAACCACTAACACTTTATGTACTCAAAGACGATGAAATGCCA
>NW_023458569.1:5979766-5981573 GCF_013731165.1 Rhagoletis pomonella | reverse complement strand
GTAAGAACATAAGGATAAAAGTCATAAGATTTTTATCGGTTTTGGTATAAGGGATTTTTACCGGAATAATGTAAAAGTATCGAATACTTTGATTCGATACTTGTTTCCAAAATATCGAGTATCGATCGATACTTAAAAGTATTGAAAATTTACATCACTAGCATAAATACATATGTACATATGTATATGTAAGTTATGCAAGCAAATGCTTTTCGGTTGGAAGGAATGTAGGAATATGCGCAAATATATGAATTATGGTGGTAATTATATGTATGTACATATAAATTACATACACGTACATACGTGTAGTTAAAGTATATTCCAAGCGTGCACTTTTCAGTATAATGGTGTAGCTGCATGCGTTTATTTATTATATCTAATACGTAAATGGAACTTAGTGGGGATGAGATTGACTAATGAGAAAAGTGGGCGTCTAGTGAAGACTGAGAGTAAAGAAAAGCAGAAAAAAACAATAAATATAAATTTTTTATTTCTTTTAAATGTTTTGTTTCGCCATTATAAGGATATTAATAAGAAACCAAAAACATACACACGTAAATAGAATAAGAATATGTATGGATGTATGTATTACTTAGAAGAAAACTCAATAAAACGAAGGTCTGCTTTTCATATCCATGCACACATCCATATGTATGTACATATATATGTGTGTATCTATATGCATGTACCCAATTTGTCAAACGACGTCGTAACGACCTCGTTTCCGACTCGTTTTGGTGAACAATTTGTTCGCCGGCGACGGTTGCACACGACTCGCCGGCGAACGCGCCGTCGGATGAAAAGCACACTTCGCCGGCGGGCCGCAAAAACGACTCGCCGGCGAGTCGCAAAAACGACTTACCGGCGGGTCGCAAAAACGACTTACCCCGCCGACAGCCCGCAAGAACGATATACCAGCGAACTGCAAAACGACGCTCAAAGTTGATTTTTTTTCAAAGTTTTTTAAATATACATAAATACTTAAATATTAATAAAAAAGAAAAATAAGGTAAACATTCACTCAAAAGATACAAACAAAAATTTTAATATTTTTTAATGTAATATAAGTTTTAACAATTAATTTTTATGTTACTTCATTTTAGTTATCTTTAAAATTAATTAAAATTGGGTTTTTCACAAGGACCATGTAGTTCAAAATTAAAGCAATGTGTAGTATACATACAAACATATATATGTATATATAAAAAAATTTCAGCAAGCTTTCATAAAAATGTAAAGCTTTTTAATCTGCATTTCAGAAACACATAGGAAGCAGTTTTATAGTCCATAAAATGTTAGTATAATAGAACACAGGTTTGAAGTAACGCAAAACTCACATTGATTTTTGGTGTTATTTTTTTTGCGGTACAGCGGATTTTCATCCATATGAATTTTATGACAGAAAATGCATGCTTTGAGGCACTTCAACCGTGTATTCTATTGTACATACCAAACTTCAATGGACTTTAAAACTGCTTCATATGTGTTTCTTTAATGCAGAATAAAAATCTTAACATTTTTATAAAAGCTTGTTAATTTTTTTTTATATGTACATACATGCATATGTATATTGCGCAATTTTGAACTTTTAACTATATGATCCTAGTTAAAAAATAAACCCAATTTTTATAAAGATAACTAAAATGAAGTAACAAAAAAATAAATTGTTAAAACTTATCAATATGTCAGATAGTATATTTATGCAGACGACATTTCTTTTATTCCGTTTTGAAATCCTGTCTCCAGCATAATGGAAATATCTTTTGGTTATTCGCTCTATTATTTCCACAGATTCGTTGAATTTTTT
>NW_023458569.1:5979150-5979666 GCF_013731165.1 Rhagoletis pomonella | reverse complement strand
CTTTTGGTTATTCGCTCTATTATTTCCACAGATTCGTTGAATTTTTTCTGGAACGCTTCTGAAATATTATCTAAAGTATATTAATCATTTTTGAGAGCTGGGCATCAACAACTAAAGCGTACTTCTAATTGCCGCTGTTGTGATGAGATGCCGCTAATTTTTTCCATTTTGAGTCCCTTCCGTCACCTGAAAAGGACTTGCGTGCAAATTAACTTTTCTCTCAAAGTTTACACTGCTGGCAAATGTAAATAAGGATTACAATTTAAACACTAATTAATCCGACTAAAATAAAGTCTGTGGAAAGTGAACAATAAAATACTTTTTTCGCAAAATCTATAAAGGACTCTTTTATTTCTCAAACAAACCTGGGTAACAGTTGTTCGTCGCCACGCTGTAAAGTAAAAGTGCAGTTTTCTACCAAATTTAAAAAAAACCTTATTCCCACAAATTTAATTTTTTATTAATAAGGCCAATGAGTGAACTTTACCTTTATAAAAAAACATTTTATATGAAAAA
>NW_023458569.1:5977509-5979050 GCF_013731165.1 Rhagoletis pomonella | reverse complement strand
TCAGTATTCATAATATTTTTCATATAAAATGTTTTTTTTTATAAAGGCAAAGTTCACTCTATTGGCCTTATTAATAAAAAATAAAATTTGTGGGAATAAGGTTTTTTTTTTTTTTAATTTGGTAGAAAACTGTACTTTTACTTTACAGCGTGGCGACGAACAACTGTTACCCAGGTTTGTTTGAGAAATAAAAGGGTCCTTTATAGATTTTGCGAAAAAAGTATTTTATTGTTAATTTTCCACAGATTTTACTTTAGTCGGATTAATTAGTGTTTAAATTGTTATCCTTATTTACATTTTCCAGCAGTGTAAACTTTGACAGAAAAGTTCATTTGGCACGCAAGTCTTTTTCAGGTGACAGAAGGTAGAAGTACGCTTTAATTGTTGATGCCCAGCTCTCAAAAATGATTAATATACTTTTAATATTATTTCAGAAGCGTTTCAGCAAAAATTCAACGAATCTGTGGTAGTGATGGAGCGAATAACCAAAAGATATTTCCATTATGCTGCAGACAGGATCTCAAAACGGAATAAAAGAAATATTTCACAGTCGTCTGCATGAATACATATACTATCTGTCATATTGATAAATTTTAACAATTTATTTTTTTGTTACTTATTTTTAGTTATCTTTATAAAAAATTGGATTTGTTTTTTAACAAGGACCATATAGTTCAAAATTCAAAAATTGCGCAATATACATATGCATGTATGTGCATATAAAAAAAATTAACAAGCTTTTATAAAAATTTTAAGATTTTTATTCTGCATTAAAAAAACACATATGAAGCAGTTTTGAAGTCCATTGAAGTTTGGTATGTATAATAGAATACAAGGTTGAAGTGCCTTAAAGCATGCATTTTTTGTCATAAAATTCATATGGATGAAAATGCGCAGTACCGCAAAAAAATAACACCAAAAATCAATGTGAGTTTTGTTTTACTTTAAACCTGTGTTCTATTATACTAACATTTTATGGACTATAAAACTGCTTTCTATGTGTTTCTTAAAGCTTAAAATTTTTATGAAAGCTTGTTGAAATTTTTTTATATATACGTATATGTATATGTATGTATGTATACTGCTCATTGCTTTAATTTTGAACTACATGGTCCTTGTTAAAAAATAAACCCAATTTTAATTAATTTTAAAGATAACTAAAATGAAGTAACAAAAAAATTTAAGTATTTATGTATATTTAAAAAACTTTGAAAAAAATTCAATGAATTAAACTAAACTATTTTAAACTGAAAAAATTGTTTTTAATTTTCTAACAACCTTTTCGTTTTGCAGTTCGCTGGTATATCGTTCTTGCGCGCTGCAGGGGAGTCGTTTTTGCGACCGTCGCCGGCGAACAAATTGTTCACCAAAACGAGTCGGAAACGACGTCATTACGACGTCGTTTGGCAAATTGGGTTGGAAAGACGAAAAAATTTACTTGTGAGCCTTTTAGCCTGAAGTATGCTTTCTACCTACCTTTTGTTTATTTTCCACTAATAATTAGTATGCTTTAGAAATATTTACGGAAATAGAGCACATGA
>NW_023458569.1:5974520-5977409 GCF_013731165.1 Rhagoletis pomonella | reverse complement strand
AAAACTTTGAAAAAAATTCAATGAATTAAACTAAACTATTTTAAACTGAAAAAATTGTTTTTAATTTTCTAACAACCTTTTCGTTTTGCAGTTCGCTGGTATATCGTTCTTGCGCGCTGCAGGGGAGTCGTTTTTGCGACCGTCGCCGGCGAACAAATTGTTCACCAAAACGAGTCGGAAACGACGTCATTACGACGTCGTTTGGCAAATTGGGTTGGAAAGACGAAAAAATTTACTTGTGAGCCTTTTAGCCTGAAGTATGCTTTCTACCTACCTTTTGTTTATTTTCCACTAATAATTAGTATGCTTTAGAAATATTTACGGAAATAGAGCACATGATTTCGTTCATTTTAGAGTTGTTGCAGTGAATTTTTCTTCAAACTACATTTCGCTAAGTGCGGAGTTGTGTGGTTTAGTTGGGATTTCCCTGAATACCAGATATTTCGTAAATACGTACGTTTTTCATAACTAAATAAATGAGATAAACAATGCGGGTGCTCCATTCGCGATCACTCACAACAGCTAATCTTGAAAACTTTTTAGGGCGTTGTATGGAAGATGTTTTTTCGCTTTTCTAAGAAATTATGCTATAATTGCACGTATACATACATATGCATTGTCGTCAGTAGTAGAAGCAATAGAAAAGTATTCCCATCCTGCAGTCAACCGCGGACTAGTGAATCAAATTTCTAGTTCTATACTAGGTCTTTATCGCGAAAAACCAACTAGGCCGCTAGTAAATAGATCACCACCAGTCCAAAATCGGCGAAAAGTGGTACTTTTAAAAAACTAATTTTTTTTTCAGTTTTTCACTAGAAACCTATGTATATCTAAAGTGACTAATTCGGAAATTTTTACTCATTCTGCGCTACTGTTCAGTAAATAAATATGCACTTATATAAGTACATGCATATAGATACACACATATATACATACATATGTGTGCATGGATATGAAATGCAAACCTTCGTTTTATTGAGTTTTCTTCTAAATAATACATACTTCCATATATATTCTTATTATATTTACGTGTGTATATTTTTGGTTTCTTATTAATATCCTTATAATGGCGAATCAAAACATTTAAAAGAAGTAAAAAATTTATATGTATTGTTTTTTTCTGCTTTTCTTTACTCTCTATCTTCACGAGACGCCCTTTTTTCTCATTAGTCAATCTTATCCCCACTAAGTTCCATTTATTAGATATAAAAAATAAACGCAATCATAATAATAAAATAACATGCAGATACACCATTTTACTGAAAAGTGTACGCTTGGAATATACTTTACCCTGCAAAAAATGGGACTAATCCGGGATGACTCCGGGAGCAATCGCAAAGGAGCATGCGACTAATACCACTTTTGATCTCTTTATATGGAATGAACTGATCGCTTTTGTTCGAGCATGTCCTATGAAGAGACTAATTTTTCACCTTTATACCCGAACGGGTATAAAAAGCGACTAGTCACTTTTAAAAAATAAAAATAAAAATTTGCGCCAGCTGAGATTCGAACCGCGGTGCTCAGTTTTGTTAGGCGAATACTCTCCCTGTGTGCCAGCGCCGCACATGAAATTTCATTGACTAAGTGCGTACATACCCAATAAACATTTAGGTTTGAGCTCAACTTGAGGTTAAGTTGAGAATTAAGGTAATTCTCAAATCTCCAGCGTTGTTTCTCAACAGTACCTCAAGTGGAGGATCATAGCGTTCTCAACAAAAAGGGGCATTTTTCTTTGTATGAAAAAAGGACTGCTTCTCAAGTTGAGAAAATGCTAGTTCTCAACTTGAACTCCAATATAATTCTCCAATTGGTCTCAAACATATCACTGAAGTACTGAAATTGAAATAGTAAAATATCTTATGCCTTTTTGATTGAAACGACATACATAGATGAATTTAAATATTAATTTTTCATTTTATTACTCCTTTTGTATTATGTAGTTAAGCAAAATCGTATTACAATGGGTAGGTTCAGAAGGCGCAGCAGTTGAGCGCAACCGTTGCTAAAAAAACTCAGTGATAGTAATGCGTCTTCTGAACGGCTTGATACATTATCAGTCAAATTCAAAACACACAACATGTTGTCTCAAATGATCAGAAAAATATTACGATCATCTAGCACGCAACTGTTCAGTTGATCAGAAGAACAAAATAACGCGTTCAGAAGGTGGAATCGCAACAGTTACTGAGCTGTTGCGCCTTCTGAACGTGCCCAATAATTCACTTCAGTATACAGTCCGACAGTAATTTTGCCACTTGATTCACTTCGCGTTTTATTTTCTTTCCAGATTATTTGAGGATACTTTGAAGATTATTTACTTTTTATTGGTAACTAGCTTATACCCACGGGTTTCACCCCACGTTTTTATATGTACAAATATGAAAAATAATTTAATGATGTTATATTTTATTTCTGTGCCCATTTCGTTATAGCTCGTTATATTTAAGCGAGTTAAGGTATTTAGGCCGTTTAAAACTATGAAATTATAAAATCTCATCTGCTCTCTAGGCATACGAAAGATATCAATCCCTCTAAGTTTACCTTAAAATGGTTCCAGGGATACGACGCGTGAACGTGTAACCTTCTTGGCCTAAATTGGCCTTGCTAAAATACCACTTCTCCTTACTGTGGAAAATGCATCATGAGAGCTTTAGATTATAAGGCCGAACTCGGCTCTCCCTTTTCCACTAAATGAAATTTTTTCTGTCAGTACGGCACTTATAAAATAAATCTCCATAACAAATTTAAAATATTTCCAGAGATTTTCTTTTCTTCCGGAGATATGTATTAAGAAGTTTTTAGTATGTATGGGAGGCGACATGCCTCCTTTTACTCACATTTTTTCCATGAGCAATTGATACATTTTGCATACACAACTCCATACCA
>NW_023458569.1:5973030-5974420 GCF_013731165.1 Rhagoletis pomonella | reverse complement strand
TGCCGCAAGACAATTTTACACAAGAAAATTTCTTAGCCATTTCTTGTTCGTCATTATATATGGAGTTTTTGCTTCTCTTGAGAGCTGCATACTGGCCTTTTACCAAACGAAAAAGTTCGGGTAAAATGTATGTATTTACTATAGAAACTGCCTTTGCATTGTATGTCATTGTTACCTACTAGAATTCACCACGGAAAGGCCAACATAGTTCCATGTAGAAGCAAGCATATACATTTTAGTTAAAAAAGAAACTAAAATGAAATATTGAAAAAGATATTACAGTTGTTATGACAGACGAAGTACTAACTATTGTCCAAATTATTTTCAATATCTTCACTGGTGAAGTGCTTCATGCACACATAGCTCGATTTGGCGTTTAATGCATCTCCTCGCCGGCAGAAGTGCCTCCGCTTTTTCGCCAGGTTTGCGCCCGTAGGAAACGAAACAAAAACTTGTATCTTACGCTTATCTCTTATTTTCATTATTGCACTTTGCCATCGCACACTTCATTTTTCATTGTAATGTCCCAATAATTGTTTAAAACCACGCAGAAATTTTAATGCTCAAATATTAAAATTGTTATTTGGTTTTCCTCGTATGCTCACAATCAACGATTGAACCAAGATCACGTCACTCACCCAGCTCATTCTGTCAAAATCAAAAAGAGCGGATTAGCGGTACCGCGATGGGCGCAATCCAAGAATAGGAGCGTTCCTTATCTCCCAGAAATAGTCAGAAAAGTCCGAAGTAGTCAGATTTAGTCCAAAAAGCGTTCCTTAACTCGGAAATGACAGCAAAAATGAGAGAGCAACAGTCAGTGAGAGTGACTCTCATCAGTCCGAAGTAGTCAGATTTAGTCAGAAGAATTTTTTCTGGCAAAATTCTGAAAAGTGTCAAACTCAACTGAATTTAAATTAACGGAAATTAAAGAATACGCTAAAAGTTAGAATAATCTAAAAAGTAAAAGAAATGAATTGAAATTGGAAGGAGGCAAAAAATAATTGATATAGCAAGTGCCAATATTGTGCTTGTGCTTGTGTGAATGTGTTTTGTACATACATTTCTGTTCTTATTTGGCGTTAGTTTTGTTGTTGCCATTCTTTCGACTAAAAATTTGGTTTTTGCGTTCCTTTACTTTTCCTGTTATTCTCTTTTAGTGAGCGCATTTTGCTTACGCTGTGGCATTTTGACCCTTTTCAGATTTTAGTCCAAAAAGATAAGGAATGAACCAAATGATAGAATACAAGATTGCGCCAATGAGAGAGGATTTTTGAGCGTAATTTTTGCGTGACGTCATCTTGGTGCAATTGCGAGAGAGAAATGCCAAAACGCATATAAAAATATGTAAACAATGCAGAAAAATTTGTTAATTTTAATATTACATGGCCCA
>NW_023458569.1:5972337-5972930 GCF_013731165.1 Rhagoletis pomonella | reverse complement strand
ATGCAGAAAAATTTGTTAATTTTAATATTACATGGCCCAATTTTGCACGAATCAATAAATATACAAAGATTGATTAATTAGGAACACGTAGCAATCATTTTGTGCATGTAGCCCTTTAGGTAAGTACGATTTTCAGCCAGAGCTGGGTCGTAATGATGCCTTTAGGAATTAAATTACTCCCAATTACAGATTACAAGGAATTGTAATTAGGAATCAATTCCTTCAGTCCACAGCAAAGGAATCGATTACTTTTTCAATTCCTTGAAGTAATTTCAAATGTAATTGGTTTTTTCTTTAATTCCATTACAAGGAATTTCATATTGTAATTGGAATAAATTACGTGCTAGTAATGTAATTTTTTTTTCCAATTCCTTTGAAAGGAATTGATAATGTAATTGATTTTTTTTCAATTCCATTACCTGGAATTGCAAGAGTACTTTAGTTTTTTCAATTACTCAAAGGAATTGTAAAAGTAATCGAGAAACTGAAAGTTCATTCACGAATGTACAATGTGGAATTTTTCACTTCAAATTTTTGCCTAGATATTCAAAAATACTACCACGAAATGGTTGCTTGATAATTTAGGCCCCCCC
>NW_023458569.1:5964759-5972237 GCF_013731165.1 Rhagoletis pomonella | reverse complement strand
TTTTTTTTTTCAATTCCATTACCTGGAATTGCAAGAGTACTTTAGTTTTTTCAATTACTCAAAGGAATTGTAAAAGTAATCGAGAAACTGAAAGTTCATTCACGAATGTACAATGTGGAATTTTTCACTTCAAATTTTTGCCTAGATATTCAAAAATACTACCACGAAATGGTTGCTTGATAATTTAGGCCCCCCCCTAAATTTCAAGGTTTTTCCTATATATATACTGTATAACAAATTATACTCCCAACGCTAACTAAATAATTAGTAAATTGATTTGAAAAGTAGATATGTAGATCATCCGGTTCTGTATCAAGTTATTATCTCTAACTTCAAAGCACTTCCATTTTAAAAGGGTAAAAACCTGGCTGCAGTCGACAATGAGCAAAAATTGATTGAACGGAAACTATAAATAAATTTATAGTTCAATTGTTTATTACTTTGTCTTTAGGTTTGTGTCTTTACTAAGCGGTTGGGTGAACAGCCAAGACGTTTACTTCTAAAGTGTGACAAACCAAAATCAAGTAATATATTTAGCATAAATAAATATACCAGCCTAAAAAATCTGCGTACTCAAAATGTTCAATAAGCCCTCATACTTATACATACATACATATGTATGTATATCATTTAACGTTTTGTCCGGCTATTTGGTTTATTATACAGGTATGTAGAGCGAATTAAAAAAAAATCATCAGGGTTTAGTTGAGATATTCGTTTTTGGCCACTATGTTTTGTACATTTCCCAGTACTGCAAAGCTTTTGACGGCCATTCACCTGGGAGTGGCCAGAAGTGATTCGTGTGCTTACGGTTCAAATCGCAGCTAACTACGTCCGGATATTTATATCCATGAATACTCTGGGTAGCGACCGAACGCTAGTTTGGGAGCGAGGTAAAGTGGGAGGGCGTAACACCCCGCGTGCGCTGGGGATTAATCGGGATGGTGCCTCTGCCCGGCTGGTTGAAGTCCTAGGGAAAATAAAGGCTGACATCAGCTCCATCCACGAAATGCGATGGACGGGGCGAGGAAGGTAAGCGTGAGCCTTGCGACGTCTACTACAGTTGCCACGTAAAGGAGTGCAATTCGGTGTTGGATTTGTGGTGGGAGAGAGACCGGCGTTCACTCTAGTGGACGAAAGTCTAGCCACAATCCGCATCAAAGCGAGATTCTTCAACATCTCATTCACATGTGCCAATGCCCCGATGGAAGAGAAGGACGAGGCATCCAAGTCTCTCTTAGCTTAGAGCGTACATATTAGCGCTGCCCCCGACACGTATAAAAATCGTGCTTGGGCATTTAAATGCCAAGGTGGGCAACGAAGGGATCTTTGGTGCCAGTGTCGAAAAAATCAGCCTCCACATAGAAACGGCGGGCTGAGGATGATCCACTTCGCCGGGGCCCGAAGCTTGGCAGTATGTATTACTGGGTTCTAGCATAAAGACATCCATCAAGCTATTCTCATTTTCGTTGTTGGTGTTTCCGACAGGGTAGGAGTGTCATGTATTGTGGAACGATTTTCCGTCGTCCCTTGTCAAATTTGGTTTGGAGACAAACCGGTTTCGGCGTTGTTCCATCTTCAGTGTCATTTTTCGTTCTCTCAAGCTACATGGATGTCTCCACATCGAAAAACTGGAAACCAAATCGAGCATGTTGTGATAGACGGAAGACATGCTTCCATGTTTTAGATGTACATACGTACACTCCGAGGGCCAAACATCGACTCGCACTACTATATTGATGCATCCAATATACGACCTAACCTCGGAGAAGCAAAAAAAGGGCCCCCAACAATGCAGGGAAAGTTCAACGTCGAAAAGCTGCAATCAAAACAGACGGCCAATGGATTCGGCGCTCGACCCTCACACCTGCTGTGAGAGAGCACTCTTCAACAAACCGACTTGCGCGAGCAGTGGAACCACATTTCCCGCTAATTACTGATACGATCACGAGTGTGAGAAAATGCTTGAAATGCTGTCCGACAGAAAAAACACCCGAAATTTTTAGCAGAGAGTTGAGCGACTTACGGAAGGTTTCAAGACTCTTGTATGAACAACCATGGCGACCTAGTGACCGATGTCCAGAACGTACTCAGATTATGGAGGGAACACTTTTCGACCCTTTTGAATAGCGGAAGCACTTCGAGGTCCCAGTCGATGACGATGGAGTCGATATCCCAGCGCCTGACTGAGCTGACGGCCTGTCAGCTGAGCTATTTAATTACGATGGCAAGGAGGTAATAAGGTGCATGCCCGACGACTGGAATTCAAGTGCGCTCTGCCCAATCCACAAGAAAGGCGACCCCGCCATGCGTACCAACTACCGCGGGATCAGCCTTCTAAGCATAGGTTGCAAGGTCTTATCGAATGTATTGTCTACCATAGACCAGGTATTCACAGTACGCCGAATCTTGGAAAAGACCCGCGAGAAAATGATCCGCACTCACCACCTATTTGTCGACTTTAAAGCCGCTTTCGACAGTACTTAAAGGTATATGCCGCTATGTCTGTCATATGCCTGTGAAAAATGACGTTGAGTAATACCTCCAGCTCTGCTCTGTTGCCTTTCGCCACCAGACGGGGTTTCAGACAGGGCGGCTCTCTTTCATGTGGCTCTTTAATCTGATGTTGGAGAAGATAATAAGATCTTCAGAACTGAACCGCTTAGGAACAATTTACTACAAGAGCGTACAATTGCTGGCTTATGCCGATGACACTGACATCATCGGTAAGAAAAACCGCGAAGTCTGTCCTGACTTTTCCAAGTTGGACAAGGAAGCAAAGCGAATGGGTCTGGTGGTAAAAGACGACAACAAGACGAAGTATCTCCTGTCATCAAACGAAGAATCAGCACATTCGCGCCTGGCACCCACGTCACTTTTGACAGTTATAATTTCGAGGAAGTAGAGAATTTCGTTTACTTGGGAACCAGCTTTAACACCTGTAATAATGTCAGCATGGAAATCCAACGCAGAATCGCTCTTGCCAACAAGTGCTGCTTTGGACTGAGTAGGCAATTCAGGAGTAAAGTCCTCTCTCGACGTACGAAAACCACACTATAAATCACTCATCATGCCCGTGCTGGTATGTGGCGTATTAAAATACAGCGGCTCAACTGGCTTGATCATGTCGTTCGAATGGACACCGACGTCACAGCTCTGAAAGTATTCTGGCTTCACTTGGCATTTCTAATAGGCGTCAGTTGGTCAAAATCGCTTTGGCGGTTACAGCGCCAAAAAGGAAGAAGAGGAAGAGAATAGATCTATAACCTTATCAGTCACACAGTGTTATAATCCCGACGAAATGGTACCGGGAGGGGAACGGTACATGACGGTAGGAATTTTAGTTTGGGTTAAAGTCTCACACGGAAGGGGTTAGGCTTTCGATGCTTCCTCCTCGTAAAATAAACATGCTCAGTAAAAAGTTAACAATTTAAATCGACGAATAGTTTTATATCAACTTTTGTGAACTTCTGTTTATTTGTTTTTTGTACAACCTTTATTGGTTACAATAATTTTAAGCTATAATAAAAAAAATTTTAGTACATAAGTAAGTTATTGGTTTTGAATTTTTTATTTTGTATGGCCCCCCCCTAAATTTCGTTCTGGCTACGCCCATGCACATTGGACATCTTGTATGTATATCTATATATATAAAAATGTTGTGTTCGTATGTCACGGTCATCAAAACCCGAGAACGGCTGAACCGATTTGAATATTTTTTTTATTATTCGGTATAATACCAGAATCAATGATATCGCAAAAAATTTGGAGGGTTGCCACCTTTTTTAAAATTTTTAAACCCAATTATATTGATAAAATTAATGAATTATTACAATATGGGTATCAAGTTAAAGAGGTTTAAGAAAGATAACTGCTGGAAGTATTTTTGACGAGGGTTGCCACCTATTTGAAAATTTAAACTCAGTCAAATTGTTAAAAAAATGAAATATTGCCATGTGGGTGTCAAACTAAAGAGTTTTAAGAAGGCTTACTGCCGAAAATATGTTTGAGGAGGGTTGCCATCTGTTTGAAAATTTAACTAAATTCTTCTTCTTCTTATTTGGCAGTACAACCGTGTGTCGGTTTGGGCCGAGACCAAAAAGCTTCTCCAATTGCTTCTCTCATGCGCGAATTTGCGCCAGTTGGTTATACCGGGCGCAGACAGGTCCTTCTGCACTTGGTCCTTCCATTGCGTTAGTGGGCGCCCTTGCTTTCGTTGTCCACCCATGGGTGCGGAGTCGAAGGATCTTTTCACCGGAGAGTCGTCATGCATGCGTGCAACATGTGCAAGCCAACGCAATTGCTGTATTTTTATGCGCTTAACTATGTCCATGTCGTTAAAAAGCTCATACAGTTCGTCATTCCATCTTCTCCGATATCCACCATCCACGAAAACAGAGCCGTAGATTTTGCGTAGAATAGTTCTCTCGAAAGCCCCCATAGCCTTCTCATCTTTGTTCGACATCGTCCAAGATTCTGCGCCATATAAACGGACGGGCATGATGAGAGATTTGTAGAGCGTGAGTTTCGTTCGTCGAGAGAGGGCTCTGCTTTTCAATTGCCTACCGAGCCCAAAGTAGCACCTGTTGGCAAGAGTTATTCTTCGCTTGATCTCCAGGGCGACGTTGTTGATGGTGTTTATGCTGGATCCTAGGTAGACAAAGTCCTTCACTACTTCAAAGTTATATCTGCCAACAGTGGCGTGTGCCCCGTAGCCCGTGGACTCTTTATATGTTGCCAGGAGGTACTTTGTCTTTCCATCGTTCACCGCGAGACCAACCTCTTTAGCTTCTTTTTCTAAACTGAAAAATGCTGCGGTTACGTCCCTTTGTTTCAGACGTAAGATATCGATATCATCTGCATACGCCAGCAGCATCGTTCCTTTTTCTATATATGGTGCCGCTGCGATTCAGATTGGCAGCTCTTATTACGCTTTCCAGCATCAGATTGAAAAAGTCGCACGAGAGTGAATCGCCTTGTCTAAAACCTCGTTTTGTCTCAAACGGTGCGGATAGGTCCTTCCCAATTTGGACGGAGCTGAAGGTTGTGCTCAATGTCACTCTACATAGCCGTATTAGTTTTACGGGGATCCCAAATTTGGACATGGCGTCGTACAGGCAGCTCCTCTTCGTGCTATCAAAAGCAGCTTTAAAGTCAACAAAAAGATGGTGTGTGTCGATTTGCTTATCTAGTGTCTTCTTCAGGATTTGACGTGCTGTGAAAATCTGGTCAATGGTGGACTTACCAGGTCTGAAGCCACACTGATAAGGTCCAATCAGCTGGTTTGTGAACGGCTTCAGTCTTTCACACAGTATCGTCGACAGGACCTTGTATGCAATATTAAGAAGGCTTATTCCGCGATAATTGGCGCAAATGGCGGGATCTCCCTTCTTGTCGACCAAATTCTGCTTAAAAGCTGGTACATACGCCCCACCAACTCTTCGCCACCGGCTTTGAACAGCTCAGCCGGTATACCGTCGGCTCCGGGGGCTTTGTTGTTCTTAAGCGGCTTTATTGCTGCTCTCACCTCGTCTTGGTCCAGTTGAGGGACGTGAGCTTCGTCCCTACAAATTGGTTCGGGTTCTCCTTCATCAAACGCGCCATCTGTTTCGCCATTTAAAAGCAATGAAAAGTGTTCCCTCAGTATCTCAAGTGCACTAGGGACATCTGTTACCATGTTTCCATCTTCATCTTTGCAGGAGCTAGCCCCGGTCTTAAAACCATTTGATTGCTGCCTTATTTTCTGATAGAATTTTCGAGCCGCGTTCCTGTCTGCCAGCATCTCAAGCTCTTCACACTCACGCCTTTCTGCCTCTCTTTTCTTTCTCTTGAAAAAGCGTCTCTCTTCCCTCCTTTTCTCCCGGTAACGCTCAATTGTCGCGCGTGTCGCCATTCGATGAAGGGTAGCTTTGTATGCTACTTATTTTTCTGCAGCAGCCGCGTGGCACTCTTCGTCGTACCAGTTGTTTCTGCGCGGTTGGTAGTAACCTACAACCTCTTCCACAGCGGCATGAAGGGATTGGGAGATGGAGTCCCACTGCTCATTTATGTCCAGGCGATGAGGAGTTGCTTGATTAAGCAGGATTGAGAGTCGGTTGCTAAATTTTTCGGCTGTCCGTTGTGACTGCAGCTTTGCGATGTCGAACTTTCGTCGCGTTGCCTGCCGCACGTTTTTTATTGCACAGAGGCGCATGCGGACCTTAGCTGCAACAAGGTAGTGATCCGAGTCGATGTTGGCACCTCGGATAGAGCGCACGTCTAAAACGCTCGAAGCGTATCTTCCATCTATCCCAACATGATCAATTTGGTTCTTTGTTCTTTGATCAGGGGACACCCAAGTTGCTTTGTGGATGTTTCGATGCTGGTGTCTGGTACTAATGACTACCATGTTCCGTGCCGCGGCGAAGTCGATCAGCCCCCTCGTGGCGGGGGCAGCGCTCATACGCTTCTCCTAGACGCTCATAGAAAAGCTCCTTAGTCTCGTCGTCCTTCTCTTCCGTCGGGGCGTGCACACAAATTAGGCTGATTTAACTAAATTACATTGATAAAATAAATAAAATATTACAATATGGGTATCAAATTAAAGAGGTTTAAGAAAGATAACTGTTGGAAATATATTTGAGGGGGGCTGCCACCTATTTGGAAATTGTAACTCAGTTAAATTGATAAAGTAAATGAAATGTTGGCATGTGGGTGTCAAACTAAAGAGTTTTAAAAAGGCTTACAGTCTACCATGAACACTTCCAGAAATATGCAATATGAAAAGTTCGGTTTATATGGGAGGTGCCACGCCCCATTCTCCAACCATGCAAATTTTTCTCCATGAGTATGGAATTGGTCTTATATATGTATATGTCACCATACCCAGTTCTAGTCCTCTACCACAAATATATGCAGTTTAAAAAATTCGGTTTGTATGGGTGGTGCCACGCCCCCTTTCTATATCGAAACTTTTTTTTAGCCTATAACCATCCTTGGAAAGTCTGCAGTAGATTCCGAAATTTCAAAAAAAGCGGTACGGCCTTTCTCGACCTTTGCGAACAGAAAAAACGCTTTTCAAAATATATATTAGTATAGACTAGCCAATATCTGCCTGTTTTGCGGCTTCAAACACTACTACCGATGAAAATCGATGGATAAATAAAAAAGTTTGCAAGGGTTAGGTTGAAGTGGCTGCTAGGCCCAGAGGGCGCCAGCACACTTAGGCCCGATCAGGGCCCATTGTGATTTGCAAGGGTTAAGTGAAAGTGCAATAATTTTTTGTATGAAATACTAGCAGCAAATAATGTTACCCATACGCCATATCGTACATGACCGTATGACCATGTTAAAGTTTGAATTTTTTTCATTCGCAATGAAAACTTAAAATGAAAATAACTTGACTAAATGACCTTATCTAAAAAAAACGGTATACAGATCCGTAACATACTACTTAAAATTAATTTTACGTCTCTCGGCGTTTTTTGTGTAATTTTAGC
>NW_023458569.1:5963215-5964659 GCF_013731165.1 Rhagoletis pomonella | reverse complement strand
TTGTGTAATTTTAGCGTCGTTACAGTGTTATCATCAAAATTTAGCCATAGCAATGAAATTTGTTTATAAAACTCTTAGGAGGTAGGATCTCCAGTCCCACAGGGCTCGTAATTCAAGCGGACTCTATCCTCATTTGTAACGCAGGATACCAGTAAGAGTACTTCAAAGGCCCCAGAAGGCACGCCATTATGTGTAGAGTTAAGGGTAGCATAATATACACAATTAACTCAGTGCATTTTTATAGATGCGCAGGGATTAGTCCAAGATAACAGCAGTGCCCAAGGCAGCAACATTTATGGGACTCATCTGCCGCGAACCGCGTTCGCGGTAGGATCTGGAAAATTTAACCCTTACCCTATAAACTGAACAGCTACAGTTTAAGCTATTCAGTTTTCTTAAAGTAGTAATACTACTTAGTAATACTACTTAGGTATAAGTTGTTTATTCAGGGCAGTTAGCAACCAAGAAATTTAACAAAACTATTGCAATTCCACAGTAAAAAAATTTTTTTTATAAATTTTTCGATTACTTTTTAAATTACTTGGAGGAATGGAATTGCAAAAAAATCAATTACATTTTCAATTTCTTTCAAAGGAATTAAAAAAAAAATTACATTTTCAATTCCTTTCAAAGGAATTTAAATAAAAGAAATTACATTACTAGCATGTAATTTATTCCAATTACAATATGAAATTCCTCGTAATGGAATTAAAGAAAAAAACAATTCCATTTGAAATTACTTCAAGGAATTGAAAAAGTAATCGATTCCTTTGCTGTGAACAAAAGGAATTGAATCCTAATTACAATTACTGAAGAATGTAATTGTAATTGTAATGTAATTGCATTTACCCAGCTCTGTTTTCAGCACATGAAAAATGGATGTATTAAGAGTGTTTGCAATTTCATGTAGACCAAAAGGAAGGTGTGCAGCAAAGTAAATTTTTGGACTCGCTATTGTAAAAAGCAATGCAGAATGCATATTTACAGTATTGGCCAATACAATAGCACCCCCATTTCAAAGTGATATTGTTTGCCACTCATGTTTATTTATTTATTTTTAAGAATTTTCAATTAAAATACAGTTCATTCTCTCACAATACTCACATGAACTCAAGTTTAAAACTGTTTAAAATACCACAAAAAAGTGCAATAAATTTTCACCCAAATTTCAAACTTTTTTCTCAGAAGCGGTAGAATTTTTTTGAATACACAGTTTTATTTATAGCCTATTCAATTTTAGTCTAATAATGTGCAAGTTTCAAGTGGCTAAAAATTACCGTTGATTTTTTAGAATTTTTTTCGCCGAGGATGTTGCGGGTTTCGGCTATATAAAAATAAATTGTGTTTAGTCGTTACATGGAAGCAAATGAGACAAAAAAAATTCTAAAAAATCAACGGATGCTTTCCATTTCCAGACAACCGGTCAGGTACGAGCATGATTTTT
>NW_023458569.1:5958136-5963115 GCF_013731165.1 Rhagoletis pomonella | reverse complement strand
CCTGGTACGAGTACCATAGGAGGCAGAGGGGGGAGTGGAGGCTTGGGTAAACCGGTCTCCAACCGATTCATGGCTGGAGCTGCAGCGTCAGCTCCGCCTAGGGAAGTCAGACCCCAAAGCACACACACCTTAACCCTAGGGCGGGGTTCGGCACCTGCTTCAAAAATAACCCGGCAGGATGCTGCCGACATTCCGAGCAGCTCGAGGAAAGTTGCAAACACAGGCCTGGGGGGGCCGGCTAAACATGTCCGCCCCTCGAAGCAGGCCTATTATGGCAAAAAGGCGGCCATGAGGGTCGTGAACAAGATCGGGGACCTGCCGACAGAGCAGCTCACGGAGGAGCAGGTTAGGTCACTGGAGTGGGCGAGGGGAGTAGTAGCCAGCTTGGGAAGACCGGCAGGCTCTGCTCCAAAAAGGCAGCGGTCTGCTGAACAGGCAGGGGGTGGGGTCACCAAAAGACCAAGAACAGGCGGCCATAAATACCCCACCTTCAGGGACGTAGTGAAGGGAGGCGGTGAGGTACTGGCAATCATCGACAGAGGGGAGGAGGAAGGGACTATCCCCAAAGAGAAGTGGAGGTTGGTGGAGGAAGCGATCGCCGAAATCTACCTCCAAGTCCTAGAGGAAAATCCTGGACCTCCTGCTCTCTGCCATGATTCCGGATGGTATCAGGGTAGAGCTAAACTCATCGCCTGCGAGGACCATAGGTCAGCCCAGCTCTATAGGTTGGCCGTTAGTAAGGTAGGTGAAGCAAGGAAGATATTCCTAGCAGACCGAGGGCTCGAGTTTGAATTCCGGCCGAACCCGCCGAGCCTGCAAGAATTGAGCGGATCTTCAGATCCTGTAATAAGGACCTGCCAACTCATAATTGGAGGGTAGGGAAGATAGAGGAGCCAGTAGAGAATAGAAGGCAGGTGTTGCTGATCCTCAACGCCGAATCGCTAGCCCCACTGGCGCAAAAGGATTGGGTGGTGAGATTCGGGTTTAATGACGCAACCATTCAAATCTACCGCAGCGACGAGCCGAGCTTGGACCTTAGTGAGGAGAGCGACAAGTCCGGCCTGCGCAGCGGTGGTGAAGAAGGGTTGCCCAGCAGCCAATGCTCATCTGACTCGGAGAGGCTATCCGGATTGGGGCCATTATTCTACGAAGAAGACCTCCTCGCCGATGACACCGAGGGTGAGGAGATCGAAGAGGCGGACGTGGATGTCACGATGGTGGAGGTAAAACGGACAGATTCTGAGGAAGCTGATCCAGATCAACCTCCACCACTCTAAACTCGCGTCTGCGAACCTTGAGGTCCGCCTGGCTGCCGGTGGACTCGACGTTGCCCTCATCCAGGAACCGTGGATACACGGCAATAAAATCTGCGGACTTGGGATGAAGGGCTTTAAGCTTATTGCCGCACAAAATGCAGGTAAGACTCGAGCTTGCATACTAGCAAGGAACAACTTAAACATCTTCCTGCTCCCACAGCTTAGTGACGGCGATCTGGTAGTGGCAAGCATTGAGCTGGACAAAACCAGCTTTTGGGTAGCCTCTGCCTACATGGCCCATGACAAGGACGTGCCACCAGATGGGTTTCGGACCTTGGCCGAGGAAGCAGCCTTCAAGAACAAACCACTGGTTGCCTCCTGCGACGCTAATGCCCACAACTTGATGTGGGGGAGTACGGACACGAATGCTAGAGGTGAGTCGTTACTAGACTTCATTCTAGGGAACAAACTTAGTGTCTTGAATTTAGGCTCAGAGCCGACCTTCATAACAAAGAGTAGAGAGGAAGTTTTGGACATAACTCTGGCTTCAGACATGTTTGCCCATAAAATCAAGAGATGGAGAGTACTGATGGAAAAATCTTATTCTGACCATCGTTATATTGAATTCGAAATAGATCTTAAGACCCCCCAAGTAAGGGAGTTCAGAAATGTTAGAAATACCGACTGGGGGGTTTACAATAATAAATTAAGGACTATACTGCCAAAGATACCTCCCCGAGACCCCGCCACGCAGGTGGAGCTGGATGGGTTGGTTAATCAGGTTACTAAAGCCATGAATAGTTCTTTGTCAGCCGGATGCCCGGTTGTTCGATACAGGGGAAAAAGCAAACTACCTTGGTGGTCGAAACAATTATCCTTGTTACGTGAATCTAATAGGTCAATGTTCAATAAGGCCAAAGCCACGAGAGTAGCAGAGGACTGGGAAGCCTACAAGGCTGATCTGAAAATATACAAAAAAGCAGTTAGAACGGCGAAACGTAAATCCTGGCAAAGTTACTGCAAGGGAATTGAGGAAACCACGGAAGCGGCCAGATTAAGAAGAATTCTCGCAAAGTCGCCATGCAACCTTGGCTATCTCAAGGGCCAAGGGAACTCATGGACTACGAGGAGCGAGGAATCTTTAGGTCTCCTCCTGGATACACACTTCCCTGGAAACAAGCCGGTGGAACCTAATGACCCCCAGAATGAAGGGGGGCTATCTGATCTGGGAAACCGACTGATTACAAACGAAAAAATTTAATGGGCTATTAAGACTTTTGGTCCTTACAAGTCACCGGGACTTGATGGAATACACCCGGTAGAGCTACAGCAATCACGGGGTATTATCTCTCCGTTCATTGTGGTTATTATAAGAAGCTGTCTTAACATGGGCTACATCCCGCTAGGCTGGAGAGAGACAAAAGTCTCCTTTATACACAAGGCGGGCAGGTCCTCTCATACCAACCCTAAGGACTTCAGACCCATCAGTCTTACGTCTTTCCTTCTCAAAATTTTAGAGAGGATAGTGGATGATTATGTACGGGGCGTGATACCAACAAGTAGGCTCTCCCCAGCGCAGCATGCCTATACGAAAGGCAAATCCACGGAAACCGCCTTGCACTCGCTCGTTGGGCTGGTGGAAAAAAGTTTATTCGACAAAGAGTACGCTCTGGTTGCCTTTGTAGACATAGAAGGCGCCTTCAACAATATTAACGCAAGCGCCATAACGGGTGCCTTAGAAGAGCTTGGAGTTGACCAGAATGTGGCGGTGCTGATCGAGTCTATACTTGTCAGCAGGACGATAACCGCTAAGCTCGGCAACACCACAATAAGCAGAAAGGTCTGTAGAGGCACTCCTCAGTTAGGGGTTCTCTCCCCTCTTCTCTGGAATTTGGCGGTGAACTCTCTGCTGGTGGCACTAGAGAGGGGGGGTTGCCATGTCACAGCATATGCTGACGATCTGGCAATTGCCGTCAAAGGCAAATACCCAAATACCCTAATGGAGATTCTGCGCTCTAACATGGCCACGCTTAGGAACTGGACAGAGAGTAGGGGACTCGGAGTAAACCCCGAGAAAACCGAAGCAATTCTCTTCACAAGGAAACACAGGCTTCCCATTGTCTCCCCGCTAATCTTTTTGGGTGTGGAGATATCCTTGAAGGAGAATGTTAAGTATCTAGGACTCATATTAGACAGGAAACTAACGTGGAAACCTAATATAGAGGAAAGAGTAAGGAAGGCCAACGTTGCATTATACACATGCAAAAAAGCGGTCGGAATCAAGTGGGGATTAACACCTCGTATTACACACTGGCTATACACCTCGGTGGTCAGGCCTATACTCTTATATGGAATACTTGTATGGTGGCCAGCAACTCAAAAGGCAAGTTACCTAAAACTATTGAGTAAGGTCCAAAGAACAGCGTTTCTATGCATTTCGGGTGCCTTAAGGACCACCCCAAATAAGGCGCTGGAGGTGATTACCAATTTACCCGCAATAAACCTGGTGGGAAAATACGCGGCCGCCGATTCAGCGCTCAAACTAAGAAGTATGGTGCTATGGAAGGATCGGCGGTTTGGTCACGCTTCCATACTTCACACTCTGGGTAGTTACAACCAAGAAGTTGACTACTCCGCTCCCAAACCAATCTCCAATAGGCTCTTTAAGACGAGCATCCCGTCAAGAGGAGAATGGCAAACGCCAAGACCATGGAGACGGGGGGAATTGAATTTTTACACAGATGGATACAAGCTAGACAATAGGGTTGGCTACGGAGTTTTCTCTAAGGAACTAGGACTGGAACTATCCGTCCGAATTCCGGACCACTGCAGTGTCTATCAGGCAGAAGTTTTAGCTATAAAAGAGGTGGCTGTGTACCTTAGTACACATGCCGTAACGAAGACTACGATTAATATTTTCTCGGATAGCCAGGCGGCCATTAAATCAATGAACATGGTAATGCTGAGGTCGAAGGTTGCGCAGGAATGCCTCGCAGCTCTAAACGATATTAGCACCGTGTTCAAGGTCAGCCTCATATGGGTTCCGGGACACAGAGATATTGAAGGAAACTGCAGGGCTGATGAGCTAGCCAGGAAAGGTACGAATCTACCCCTATGTGAAAACAGGGGCACTATTGGGATACCCATGGCAACCTGCAAATTAGAACTTCGAAATAGCATGATCCAAGAGGCCAACAGGTCATGGCTAGAGGAGGGCACATGTAGAACAACCAGACTGCTTTGGCCGCAAATAGAAAAGAAAAAGACGAAAGAGTTGCTGTGCCTCTCAAGAGAGGACATTGCGAAGGTCACGGCTTGTGTAACCGGTCATTGGCTATTTGGCAGGCACTCTTCAAGACTAGGAATTTTCTCCCACGAATATTGCAGAAGTTGCAGAGATGAGGAAGAGGAAGAAACCGTAGAGCACTTCTTCTGTAGCTGCCCAGCTTTGGCCAAGAGGTGAGCAAGCTTTTTAGGCAGGCCCTTCTTTAGCTCTCTTACGGAACTATCACGCGTAGGAATAAAACCGATTCTACGCTTTATAAGAGCCTCAAATTGGTTCTCTGAAGAATAGTCACCGAGGTTCCCGTGTTCTGCAGTGGTACCACAATGGACCTTCAAAAGGTCTAAGTGAGTTGGTAAATTGAACCGACTGCCACATCAACCTAACCTAACCTAACAGATGTTGTTAATTATAACGAGATAATTTATCTAGGCGATTTC
>NW_023458569.1:5955019-5958036 GCF_013731165.1 Rhagoletis pomonella | reverse complement strand
ATTTGTGAGACAGAGATTATGGGCCGTTCAACTTCTGGAGCCAGCACGCGGCCCTTCCTGCTGACTTGTTTCAGTTTAACGACTGATTGGAGTTGGCTTGGTCTCCTTCAGCCCTGCGTTTGCGTCCTGCTGAATTGTTGGGCCCACTGGAACTTGCGCTGCAATCGCGGGCGAAGTAACCTGGCTTTCCACATTTAAAACATTTGCCAGACCCATTATTTTTCTCGCCCAGCAGTTGGACAATCTTCTTCAGCATTTCATTTGTCTCTTCTGGTGTTTCCACTTCCACACGATGTGCTTTGTAGGCTGGTCTACTTAGGAGCGCCGCCGTTTCACGCGTATGAGCATACGAGACAGTTTCAGCAAATGTTGGCTTTGGATTCGCGTACGTCTCTCGCTTGGTATACACGTCCCGCATTCCGTTGATTAACCTCTGGATCTTTACACTTTCTAGGTGTTCACCAGATGCGTTTCCAATAGCCAAGTGAGCCAACCTCTCGATCTCTGAAGCGAATTCCTGTAAGTCTCGTTGGACTTTTGGCAGCGATTATCCAGCTCCATCTGGTAGATCTGTCGCCTGTGCTCGCTACCATAGCGTCTTTCCACGGCCCCCATCAATGCATCGTAATTGTACACAGTCAGAAATAGTCTGCAAGATTTCCGCTGCAGGTCCTTTTAATGCAACGAATAAAGCAGCGGATTTATCCTCCATGCTCCAGTGATTTGCTGTAGCTGTCTTCTCGAACTGGAGCTTAAAGACCTGGAAAGGAATCGTGGCGTCAAAGGATGGAGTTTTTACCTTGGGAGCGATCGTCGAAGCGGCTGGAAGAATCAACTGCAAGTCTCGGAGTCAACCTTCTAACTCGCCCATCTTAGCCTCGACTTTGTCCTGTCTCTCTTCGATTTTTTCCTGTATTTGTGCAATCTTTGCGTCCTGTGCTTCCAATTGGGATGACATCTGTGCTGATACCGCTGATGATATACGTGTCTCCAGCGCTTGTATCTGCGATGAAACATCTGACGACAACTGCGACCTTTGTGCTTCAAGCTGTGCTTCCAGCTGCGATGACATGCGTGTTTCTTGCACTTGCAGCTGGGATGAAATCTGTGACATGGCAGCCAATAACGTGTTCATGTCCATAGCTGTTGATGACGAAGGAGCCTTTTGCTGTTCTTCAACCTTCCCGGATGTCTGATGCACATCCTTCGACGAACATGCAGCCTCATCCTTCTGTTCGTCCATAGCCTCTCGCCATAGCCTCTCGCCTTCAGCTTCCATAGCCTCTCGCAACCGGGATAACAACTCCACTTTTCTTCCGGAGGTTGCTTAATTTCTCTTCTTCAACTCCTGTTTGAGTTCCTCGATCTTTAGATCTTGAATTTTTGCCATTTTCAAAAATTTATCCTTCGGGATTTATTTAACGATTCCACTTCTGACACCAATCGTTATGATTATCCTCGAAACCTTAAGGGATTTCTCAAATATCCTCCGGCTCGTATCGCTGGATTGTTAAATAAATGCTCACGATGACCAAATTGTAGTACAATTAACTTTATTGTACAACAAATAATTTACAATACTTGCTAATACCGTAAAAACACTTAACAATACTCGTTAAAGCAATTACAACGCTTTACAAAACTTGTTAACACAATTAAATTTATAGCTTGCTTATTCGCAACTCACTTTACTTGTAACTTGCTGACTTGTAACTCTCCAACTCCGCTGTGTCGTGGCTCTTATATACCTCCTGCGCTCGCACTCATGGCAACTCTCGAACGTTCTGAAGTTCATCGCTCATTCTCTTTCTCTCACTGTTCGCAGTGTTCATCCAACTTGACGTTTCTCTTTGTGAACCAGTCTCGAACATTCTGCCTATTTCTCGTTGTTCGCTTTGTGTTGCCGCAGTATTCGCCACAATATATTAAGATACCCTACTATAAGCAACTACCATAGATACGTTTGCATACCAAATTTCAATTTCATTTGACTTATGGTTTTGAAATTATAGCTGATAAAATTTTCCACGCCTATGGGATGTGCCACGCCCCCTTTCATAAACCCATTTATATATAAGCACCTACCATTGATATGTCTGCATACTAAATTTCAAGTTCGTGGGACTTATAGTTCCGAAGTTATAGCTGATAAAAAATTCCATGCCTATTTTATGTGCAGTATTGGACCAACCCAATTTTTTTTTTAAAGACTGAGTCATAGGTAATTAAGTAATTTCTCCGTTTTTCGAACTTAGCCTCCGAAATCGAGATATGGGCCTTCGAAGTTCGAAATAGGATCTTTGGTAATAAATTATTTTTTATTATTATATGTAAATAACGAAAAACACAGTCGAAGACGGCCTTTTGCTCTTATTTAAATGGTTTATAACTTTTTTTTGCAAACTTATATTACAGTTGCTATTAAGGGGCAAAGGCCGGGTCCTCGAATAATTAAAAACCTTATATTTCAACCAATTTTGAACTCATTTTTAAAAAGTTGGTATCGTTGTAAACGTGATTAGCTCCCCTTCTTCTCTTCTGACATGCATATTTGTATACTTTGTATGTAAAAATTTGAGAAAAAACATTTAATAGGAAAATATACCTTTTTTTTATAAAAAAAAATATTTTAAACAAAAAAATTACTAATCGATTTTTAAAACGTTGTTATCGTTGTAAACTCAATCAAACCTTCTTTCTTCTGATATGCGTATGTGTATACTTCGTTATAAAAATTTCAGAAAAAAAACTTAAAATTAAAAAATACTATTTTTTTTTTTAAAAAAGCAATAAAATACTAACCGATTTTTAAAAATTTGGTGTCGTTGCAAAGGCGATTGAATATCCTTTCTTCTGGTTTGCATATTTGAATACTTCGTATATAAAAATTTGAGAAACAACACTTAAAAGCAAAAAATACCTATTTTATAAAAAAAAAATATTTTAAACAAAAAAACTACAAACCGATTTTTAGAAAATTGGTATCGTGGTAAAGGATACCAGAAAACTTATACTTT
>NW_023458569.1:5950150-5954919 GCF_013731165.1 Rhagoletis pomonella | reverse complement strand
AATATTGTGAAACAATCACTGTACGAATAACTATTTTGACTATGTATGGAGTTACGTGCATATTTACTATGTATGTATTTATGTATGTAAGTAGTCTATTAAGTTTGGTAATAGTTATATAACACTGATAAATTCATGCATTTCAAAATTTCACTTAATGTTACTTCCAAAATTACTTGTACAAGTGCCCAGTAAAAATATTTGTCATCTGGAGGCGAGCGACCGCTCGTGGGTGTCATCATAATATTGTTATAACTTTAGAACTACTTGTTGTCTAAACCTGAAACTTTCCCAAAAATGTCCGTATATATTTCTCCTTAATGCTGCATTAAAACAAAACAAAAATTTTAAACTTGATAACACAACTTTTGCATTTGTAAAAACCACTCCCTTAATTTTTATAAAAGTGTTAAAATATTGGTCATTTTGTTTTAAATAAATATTAAGAAGTTCAGTCGGACTCATCTTCTTTAGAATAGAATCTATTTTATTGTGTACAAATTGCAAATCAATCGTTACACAAACGTCTGAGATATAGCGAGTTTAAATGAAAATTTCGCAAAAATTTTCCGCAATGAAAAATCTGATTTTATGGCTTTTTCGACAAACAGGCATGAGTAAAAATTTGGTTAAAATTAACTGTAAATGTATTTTTGGATAAGCTATCGATTATAATTGGTTTGAAATTGCTACACTTCATTTAAATTTTATGTTTTTTTAAGCTGCTTGTTGTTTCTGCTGCTTGTTGTTTTCGCTGTTGTTGTCGCCCAATTTTGCGAGAAAAGAATAACGGACCTGCGCATTGCGCAACCTCTTATATATAAACCTTGAACGAATGTAATAGTTCCGCCGCAACAACAATTGCTTTAATCGGTAACAAGTCAACAACGAAATGAGAATAAAAACGACGATAATTGTATTTCTATGTCCACTTTACTCAGTGAGGTTGTTGCTCTAAGATCCGAGCATACTCGTGCGATTGACATGATTAGTGCTCTGCAAGCCGACAAACATCTTTTGATCACAAAAATTTATGAACTGCGTTTAGAAATAAAATCTATGCACAAACTCTATGCTGAAGATGACGCTTCTGTCCGCACGCTGGTTACGGCAGAGTTTAGCAAGCATCGTGGCTGTTTACACATGTGGGCATCAGTGTTGCCAGAACTTTTTGGACGAACCGGCTAAATTGGCAAAAAAAAAATCGGCTAAAAACGGCCAAACTGTTTCAACTAAATTTCACATGTTTTATTTATATAAATCATAAGTAAAAAGACTAGTTCTTGGAGAGAAGTTGCAAATTCAAGCTGGAAAAAATTTTGCCAGCAAGAATTTGCAATTAGGAAAAACATATGATTGTGGCACATAGTTGGATTTTTTGTCGACGATAATTTGAATAAACAGGTTCGTAAAATTTAAAAATTTACAAACTTGAGCGATTTTAAAATGAAAAATTTAAGTAAATACTTTTTTACTTAATTAATTCCAATGATTTGAAACGTACTCGGAATGCAATCTCAACCAGAGTCGATATAGGAAACGCGACAGTTAGTACGGCAAAGAAATTTTAACGTATGTTGAAGAAAGTCGGACTAGCAAGAACCCTAGATCCTGTTTTTTGCCCCTCTGAAAGAATTTTAAAATTCTATACAAATTTCTTATGCTTGAAATACAACCGTGGACACTAGCCGGCAGGGAAACTTGCAAGTTCCCTCAAACTTGCGTTCGTGCAGAAATTTGCAAGTTTCTCTTGAACTTGAGAGAAAATTTGGGAGCATTTTTTCTTACTAACTGATAGGTTGAGTGATCATTTTCGCTGGATTTTCGACAAACAAACTTATTGTCTTCCCAGAGAGTTTTGCTTTACATAGAAATTTGTGCTCTTTTACTTTCATTTTGACGCATTTCAGTGTTGGTTCTTTTAATTCAAGTTGGCCTTCGGTGTTTGGAATTTAAATAAGTTCTCAAGAAAAAGAGTTAGATTAAATAAATACTATGTGTATATAGTGCTTGAAAATATCCATTTTTCCCTTACCTTAAAACTTTAAGCGTGGGCAACAATGATGTTTTGTAATTAAGGCAGAATTGAATATGCGCTATCTGGGAAGAAAATAAATACCTGTAACATTTATTCTTGGCACTATATCCGAACACAAACTGTGAAACAATTTGTTATTTTCTAGGCTTGCGAAAAAACTTCGCACTTAAATTTAAGTCATTCATAACAGACATTTTATGAAGAAAATCTCCGTTACGGCCTTCTTTAGAAAAAATATATATTTGTTTAAAATAAAAATAAGCGAAATGGGCCCAATTTTATATAACCCTGCCTCCGCGATAAGGCTAGTAGCCATTTTTAACAATTATGGGTCGCTTAATCAAAACTGAAAACATATATATTTGAATTTTAAGAAAACAAGGTAAATAGCAAAATCGGCTAAAAACGGCAAATTTTTTTTACAAAACGGTTAACAAATCGGCTTTCGGCTAAACCGAAATTTCTCCGGCTGTTTGCTATCGCAACCGGCTAAATCTAGCCGGAAAACGGCTAAAATGGCAACGCTGGTGGGCATCATGATAATAAAAAGATAAAAGGAAAAGTCCACAAAACAAAGCTAAACATCAAGCTATCTCTCCCTCGCCTGCGCTTAACATAACTTCAGACTCGCTTTCTCCCGCTATTGACATTGCTAATCGTTCAATTCTTACCATTCGTTAGTCGTTCCCGACGACTCGTCTACTATGATACCGGCAACCGTGCATTATGTCTCCGACGCTGCTACGTGCACAGCTAAAGTGAGTAATGAAGCTGTTAATGTTCCAGCCATGATACAATAATTTTTAGAAGGTAGTTTCACTTCAAAATTTTTGACATAAACCGTGTCTGTGACAAACACGCAATGTGGCCACTGCTACAATATAGAACTTGGGGATTATCGCTTGTTATTTTAGATACTTTTTAACAGAACATGTAAAGATTTATATGTTTCATAACTGATCACTTAATTTTTAATATAAATACACGTATTTTGTTCATACATTTTTGCCACTGCTAATCACATGAATAAAAATCATAAAAATGAAAATATAACAGCAATATTTCTCGTTTATAATGGATTAGATCCATCGCGCACCACGGACTTTATCGGCCGCCAATTTAGATGTGCTCGCTAGTCTTTCCTTTGCACCACAACTTATTGGTCAGAGCGATTAAGCTGGTGTAATGTGCGCACCTCCATACATCTTCATGTACATATTTCAAGCGAGCCCTATCATTTAAATAGGCGGCCGATAAAGTCTGTGGTGTGCGGTGGCTCTTATAGCTGTGTCCTTACATCTATTCCGTGTGTTGCAATATCCACGAAAGCAGCAGTTAATTTTTTATGAAGAAAATTATTTCAAAATATTCGAAAATTTCTCTACTTATATGTTTGGCTTTTCTTTGTTTTATTTTTCCAACGTCAAAAGCTGGATTTTTTTTTGAGAAAGTTGGTACAACAAAAAATACGAAACACGTTTTCTGTCAGATAGCTAACATGGCGGATAAGAAGAAGAAGTGAAACTACCTTCTAAAAATTATTGTATCATGGTTCCAGCCATGATTCAGTAATACAAGGTTAGATAATTATTGACAGCTGCGGTTCGACACTCCCTTACAAAAGATTGCATTTACGAAGGACGGAGAAAAGGGGAGGAATGAAATCTCTTGGTGCGAAAATGGTAGTAGAAAAGTACGCAAAGTAGGCAATTAGTAGTTAAATTGCTTTTGTAAATTCTAATGTATTTGCAGGAAATTTGGCATTTTAAACCAAATGTTGAACGTAATATTGATGTATCTATGTGAATTACGTAATTTATGTGCTATTTAGCTATATAAAAACTGCAAAATGACTCAAAATTAAAAGAATGCTATGAAATTGATGTAAACATCCAATTTAAAAACAGTTTGTGTCTTCATCCGTTAAATATGCTTCATATGCATATACAAATAAACATGTTGCACACACGCTCATACTTCTATTTTATACCAAAGCTACACTGTTTCCATGTAAATGTGCAAAGAAGCAACACGGTGCCATTGCTAAGGGAGCGGTGCGAGAGAGACAACTGTTAGTTTATCGAACCTTGTATTATTGAATCATGGATCCAGCTATACCAGCTGATCAAAATAAGGCCTCGCATGCTACCGCTGCTTCTGTTTCTGGCGCTGCTATACCTGTATCCTATGCTGACGTCACTCGTTTGGCTAATACAGCTGATCAAAACACAGCCTCAAATGCTACCGCCGTCCCTGTTTCTGCCGCTGCTTCTGCCTCTGCCGCTATAATTTCCAATAAACCCAGCGAGAAATTGAAAGCACAAAGCATCGTTGGCTGTAATAAGAGTGTCGAATTAGATGTAGCACATAGGATGAAATGGTTACATCTATCATCCTTAAAGCCCTCATTCACTCCAGAAAACATCGTCACATATGTCTTCATCCATCGATTCGAATGCGATTTCTTGCTATAGGCTTGTCAAAAAAGATGTCGCCGTTGAATCCTTGAAACGAATCAACTTTAAGTTAGAAGTTTCCTCAAACTATTACGACGACTATTTCTACCAAAATGTTAGCGGCATGCGCACCAAATCTGCAGACTTTTATGGATGTACCTCGCTACATGAATATGATATTATCGCTATAACTGAGACATGGCTGAATGATAATATATCCTCATCGAATTGATAGCTATTATCAAGTGTACAGAAAGGATCGCTGTCCGAAGGCT
>NW_023458569.1:5932580-5950050 GCF_013731165.1 Rhagoletis pomonella | reverse complement strand
TTAGAAAATTGGTATCGTGGTAAAGGATACCAGAAAACTTATACTTTCTTAATTCCAAAAATTTCTATTTATATACACAAAGAAAAAGAATTTAATTAAAAACATTTTGTCCCTCTATATAAACTCCGGCCCCCCTAGGTGAAAGGCTGTCTACGCCCTTGTATACAAAAAAATTAAAGTATTTGAACCGTACATCATACGGTCAGTTTGTTCTTTTAGAGCGCATACATACATGCTTCCAAAATAACGATTCCAGTATCTTCATTTCTGTATATTGTAACTATCAATATATTATAAAGAGAAGTGTAAAATGCAAGTGTAGCACATAAGTCTAGCATAGCAACAATCTAGCTATGCAAAAACCAGCTTTCTGTGCTGATTTAAACCATACCAAAATTATCTGTCGAAAGTAAAAAATAAAGAAGACATCATTGGTTAAATTTAAATTTGTTAATTTTTTTAATATGAATATAACCTATTAAAAAAGTACCAAAAATATGTAAATATATATTTTTTTAAAAAGCGCTTATTTAAAATTTGTTTTAGAAAGGGTTATACTATATACGTCGCGTAAAAGGTATTTAAATTATCTTTAAACTGGCAATATTTTTGTGATCGGTCAAATAGTTTCCGAGATATTATAAATATAATAACTAAACGGCTACTTCTGACTAATTCTGTCTAAACCCTGGAGTATGGGAACAGGATAAATGTGAATAAGAAAAAGTAAACAAACAAATGTCAAATTAAACTCTGAGTTTCTTAAACACCCCAATGAGAACACTTGACAGTTGTTCATGAACTCAAAACGTTAAACTCGAGTTAATGGCTCAACGTGAGCATAGTATTAGGGCCGTTTTCTCAAGTAAGTTAAATTTATCTGGCCTGGAAGAAGTCTGTTTGAAAGCAGGTAAATTTAAAAATGTACTTGAGAAAACGGCACTTAGCATTATTGTTATTACACAAACATATTTAGTTACGAACGAAAAATTATAGTTTAAGAAACTAAAAACTCGCTTTTATTACAATGTGAACTAAAAAGTAAAAAATAATTTTTAGAAATGCATATTTCGTCTAAGAGGAATAGTAAGTTCCTTAACTTGTTTTCATTAAACTTTTAAAACCAGCCTAAAATAGGATTAAAGTGAATGACAATCAAGTTAATTTTACCGGAAAACAAAACGTGGGGTGCTTGATATCAATTGTTTTCAACTTTTTATTTTCAGTTTAATTAAGTGGCTGTTAGACGTGGCAAGTCCTACGCAGAAAGATTTTCTGCCCAAAAATAATTCCGCCGCTCTTTCCAGAAAAGAGAATTCTAGTTAGTTATACTATGTCTCCATTGAGAGATTTATCCATTAAGATTTAATAAATCCATTTGCTAAATCACAACCGTCTCCATTACCACAACGAGATATGTTTGACGTTCACATTTTTAAATATTTGACGTTTGCTTATGTAAGTCATCGAGCTCACATCCGTGAGCCCGAAAAAGTTAAAGTTGGGGGCCGCACGGCGGCCCCGAGTTGTCCTTCCTAAAATAAAAGACAATAATTAGTTTTGTACAAGTATATTTACCATCTGCTTCCGCTGTCCCAAATTGAATGAATACAACATATTTCTTAATACTATGACTTACTGTCTAACCGGCTGAATTAACTGCTGACGCTGCGCTTCCCATAGATTCAATTATGCTAACGTATGTTCGATTATTTTTGCATGCGAGTTCAATTACCCGCACTGGTTATGCGCGTGTTTGGGGAAGTGCGGCGTCAGCACATTCACACAGGTATGTGTGTTAGCCCCCGTATTAACTTGTATGATTTTATAAATACAGTTGCGGACATTGATATACAGACAGATAAAAGGAAGGTACCAAGCGGAATTTCATTATATGAATTCTGAATATTATTGGCTTCTTATTCGTGGTAAATATGTATGTATAATATATAGTTTGGAAAGTGTAGAGAATGGTACCATATTCCGAATCATATTCCCGAATTTAAGAAAAATTATCAAAACGGTAAAAAACATTTGCGGAAAGAAAATTTTTTGTAGAATTCTCTTATTCATAGGGGGGAACCGAAAATTCAATCGTGGGCCTTTGGCATATCATGAATACGAACTGAGTTCTAGATGATATTCGGTGCAATGTTATCGAAGCAGAACCATTACCGAAATTTATAAATTTTTTCTCGCAGCGCGTAAATGACTTATAGAAAGCGGAGAAGACTCTGCATGATATTACTATAAAACCTTTCTTCTAAATTTTTAGTTTTTAAAATAATATTTTCTTAATTTATTACAACCAAAGTTATGTAAATATGTATTACTAATTTTCCTCCCAAACTAACAAAAATATAAAAATCCCTAAAAATACGAAAATTCATGTTTTTATGATAGGCTAGATTTCAATGTCCTCAACTGTATATTGAAAACACAAATGTCATTTGACTTATGGCATGTGAATTTGTGGTTGCCACATCCAACAACTTGTACTTATTGATCAATATTATTGAAGATTTGACGAAGATTTAACTTAAATCCACTGCCTTTCGAGATTTAATTTTATATGGCAAATCTCGTCAGAGGGCTAAATCTTCATTAAATCTCACAATGGAGTCATAGTATTAGGGTTCTAATGCCTAATAAGAATCAAAAGTTTTGTACGCCCAAGTATGATAGACATTTTATTTTATTATATTATATGTTGTTTATAAATGAATTATAATTTTATAAGTCATATGTTTGTGAGAAAAATACACTGTAGTAATTTTAAAATATCAAAATTACATTTATCGACAGAAAAATAAGATATTAGAGCTAACTCGACGGCACATAGTGTGCTTTTTAACACTTCATTCCAATTAATCGTAGCGCTTTCGACAGAAGCAATATTTTTATATGAAAAAAATGGCTTTGAAAGCTAATGTAATTGCCTTTCAAGGAAAAATATTGCAATTGAGCAACAATTGTCCTTAAAAGATTGGTCAAAATTAGTGTTCTTCGAAAAAAAAACATACAAAATCCAACGTATATATTACAAAAAAAAAATGTATTTTTTATTATACAAATATGTTCAAATAATGAAAAAAATTGTAACCCCTCAATTTGAAAAATGCATTATATATTGAATTTTTTATGATTTACATCAGTGTTGCCAGAACTTTTTGGACCACCCGGCTAAATTGGCAAAAAAACAGGCTAAAAACGGCTAATCTGTTTCAACTAAATTTCACATATTTTATTAAAATAAATCATAAGTATGTAGAAAGACTAGTTTTTGGGGAGATGTTGCAAATTCAAGCTGGAAAAAAATATTTCCAGCAACAATTTGCAATTGGGAAAAGCATATGGTTGCATTTTTTGTCGACGATAATTTGAATAAACAGGTTTGTCAAATTTAAAAATTGAGCGATTTTAAAATGAAAAATTTAAGTAAACACTTGTTTACTTAATTAATTTAGTTAATTCCAATGATTTGAAACGTACTCGGAATCTCAAACAGAGTCGATATAGGAAACGCGACAGTTAGTACGGCAAAGAAATTGAAACGTAAATTGGAGAAAGTCGGACTAGCAAGAAATATACATGTAGATCCTGTTTTTTGCCCCTCTGAAAGAATTTAAAAATTCTATACAAATTTCTTATGCTTGAAATGCAACCGTGGACACTAGCTGGCAGGGAAACTAAGTTCCTGCAAATTTGCGTTCGTGCAGAAATTTGCAAGTTTCTCTACTTAAGAGAGAATTTGGGAGCATTTTTTCTTACTAACTGATATATTGTCTTCATAGAGAGTTTTGCATTAGATAGAAATTTGTGCTCTTTTACTTTCATTTTGACGCATTTCAGTGTTGGTTCTTGTAATTTATTTACTTATTTATTTGTTCAGTCTATAGAAAAAAACATCTTACAGACTAATTACAGTTAATTGAATACAGTAAAAAGATTAAGTTTAAATTCTACAATGTTAACATTAAAATCGATAATATCACTATAAGCATTACACAATCGGGCACATCGTACAAGAGTAATTAGTTTTGTAAGTTGGATGACCAAATATACGACTGTTTCTTAGACACCTAGGAGGAATATGAGTTTGGAATAAGTTAGCCAGCTCATTACAGTTAATGTTCTCATTGATAACGTTATAAACGAAAATTAAAGAGAAGTAGATTCTTCTATCATGCAATGACTGCAGGCCTAGCAACTTACGTCTACCTGTGTAATGGGGAGGACCATTAAGCCAATGCATTTTGTACAAGGCGAACTTTGTAAAGACTTTCTGTACCTTTTCAATTTTTATGGAATGGATCTCATAATAAGGGTTCCATATCAACGAGCATTATTCGAGGCGAATTCTTACTAAGGCAACATAAAGAGACTTTAAGGTGTGAGGATCTTTAAAACCGCCAGTGTTTCTTCTATTGAAACCGATCATTGCAAATGATTTGGAAACTATATAGTCAATATGTTTGGTGAAGGATAACTTGGAGTCAAAAATAACCCCTAGATCTCTCATCACAGCGACTTAAGAAACAGTTATTTAATTTGTAATTAAACATTAAAGTAGTTGATTTTCTGGAGAATGTTAACACGACGCATTTCTTAACATTTAGATGTAAATGGTTTGTTGTGCACCATTGTCCTAAAGCATTTAAATCTGACGGCAGATTGTTACTGTCTGATAAATTTTATACCTCTAAAAGGAGTTTTATGTCATCTGCAAACATTAGGCATTTAGCAAACTTAAAGTGGTTCGCCAAATCATTTATAAAGATGATAAATAGCAATGGGCCACAGTGTGTTCTTTGTGGAATGCCCGACCACGCCTCGACAAAGGTTCTGGATGTAGCAGAGCCAATTTTAACAAATAATTTTCTGTTATTTAGAAAACTGGCGAAGAAAAGAAAAAGTTTCCCCGTGCTTCAATTTGTATAGCAAAATTGAATGATCAACTTTGTCAAGCGCCTTCGAGAAGTCTGTATATATTACGTCTAATTGAGCATGGTTATTGAATGCATTTATTATTTTATTTGTTGCTAAAGCTAAATTAGTGCAAGTCGATCTACCAGGCATAAATCCATGTTGACAGTTGCAGATAACTTTGCTGACGTGACTGAATAGCTTTACCTGAATTATGTGATCGAATAGTTTGGCTATGGTACTTTGTTTGACGATAGGCCTATAGTTGCACACATCGTTGCGGTCCCCTGATTTGTAGATAGGCGCAATTGAACAAAGCTTCCACGGGTCGATAAAAGCGCCCTTATTTAAACATTTATTAAATAAGAGTGTAAGGGGATAAGCTACGGTGTCAGAGCAAGTTCTGAAAAATTTGGGAGGAAATCCTTCACAATCTATTTTGAAACTAGGTTTTAGTGCCGAAATCGCAAGCTCAACATCATCCACACTAATATCAAAGGTGGTAATGTTTATTAATGTATGAGGGGTTAACACTGGATAAATTGTAGTGTCATATTTTTCATAAACTTTCTGAAAGAAGCTAGAAAATAGATCACACGTGTCCTGGGTATTGTTGGAAACAACCTCACCATACGACAAGCTTGATGGAAAACCATTTGATTTTCTCTTAGAATTAATAAAATTCCAAAAGCTTTTTGGGTTAGATTTAAGCTCTGTTTCAACAGAAATCATATATTCTTTAAACAAGACGTTGTGCAGGCTGTCGAACTCTACCCTCAATCTACGATAATGCTGGTGATCTACTTCGGATCTGCTCGATTTGTATTTTGTGAACGCTTTAATTTTTAAATTTTTTAAGTTGCATAGCTTAGAGTTAAACCATGGCGGTTTATTATGCGTTTTTACTCATTTGAAAGCCACGAAGCTAGAGATTGCGTAGGAGAGCTTCCCACAAAAAGTCTCATATGAAGCCGTTAGATCGTCTGATGAGCTCAAAAACTCCCAGTCTGTTTCTTTGAAAAACTCATTAATTGCCACGTAATTTCCTTTTAGGTAATTATATACTTGCGATTTAGTAGTAGGTAATGTATCGTAATCGTAGAATGTAAAATTAGTTCGTATTGCTTTAAGGTGCAACGTATTTCTTGAAATAGGCGCTTCACATTCTTCACAAGAAACTTTTAGATCATTGGAAGTGAATATGAGATCAAGAATTTTTCCGTTGTTATTTAATATTGGATTACACTGCCTAAGATTATGTGAAAGTAGAGCGCTAACAAACAATATATCGATATTCGATTTGATGTTTGTTGGTAACAAGTTATTACTATGGTTTGACCAACACAGGTTACTTAAGCTGAAATCGCCTAGATAAATTATCTCGTTATAATTAACAACATCTGTTACGAGGACTAAATTATCTAAATGTTTCTGATAAATATCTAAATCGCTACAGTCAGGAATATATGACAATATAAATACAACAGATTTATTATTTGAAAACATAACACTGACACAGATTTGCTCTATTTCGCCTTCAGCATTATTAATTTTAATTTCCTTGCAGCGCAGATCCGCTCTAATTGCTAGTAGTACACCACCGCCTTTTTTGAAACCAGTAGCCTTCGGACAGCGATCCTTTCTGTACACTTGATAATAGCTACCAATTCGATGAGGATATATTATCATTCAGCCATGTCTCAGTTATAGCGATAATATCATATTCATCCATAAAAGTCTGCAGATTTGGGGCGCATGCCGCTAACATTTTGGTAGAAATAGTCGTCGTAATAGTTTGAGGAAACTTCTAACTTAAAGTTGATTCGTTTCAAGGATTCAACGGCAACATCTTTTTTAACATGCCTATAGCAAGAAATCGCATTCGAATCGATGGATGAAGACATATGTGACGATGTTTTCTGGAGTGAATGAGGGCTTTAAGGATGATAGATGTAACCATTTCATCCTATGTGCTACATCTAATTCGACACTCTTATTACAGCCAACGATGCTTTGTGCTTTCAATTTCTCGCTGGGTTTATTGGAAATTATAGCGGCAGAGGCAGAAGCAGCGGCAGAAACAGGGACGGCGGTAGCATTTGAGGCTGTGTTTTGATCAGCTGTATTAGCCAAACGAGTGACGTCAGCATAGGATACAGGTATAACAGCGCCAGCTGGTATATCAGCTGGTATAGCTGGATCCATGATTCAATAAT
The DNA here is from genome assembly GCF_013731165.1 of Rhagoletis pomonella. NCBI lineage: Eukaryota > Metazoa > Arthropoda > Insecta > Diptera > Tephritidae > Rhagoletis > Rhagoletis pomonella. The sequence continues at coordinate 5,942,908 of NW_023458569.1, read as the reverse complement.
ACAAGGTTCGATAAACTGACAGTTGTCTCTCTCGCACCGCTCCCTTAGCAATGGCACCGTGTTGCTTCTTTGCACATTTACATGGAAACAGTGTAGCTTTGGTATGAAATAGAAGTATGAGCGTGTGTACAACATGTTTATTTGTATATGCATATGAAGCATATTTAACGGATGAAAACAAAAACTGTTTTTAAATTGGATGTTTACATCAATTTCATAGTAGTCTTCTTTTAATTTTGAGTCATTTTGCAGTTTTTATATAGCTAAATACCACATAAATTACGTAATTCACATAGATACATCAATATTACGTTCAACATTTCGTTTAAACTGCCAAATTTCCTGCAAATACATTAGAATTTACAAAAGGAATTTAACTACTAATTGCCACTTTGCGTACTTTTCTACTACCATTTTTGCACCAAGAGATTTCATTCCGCCCCTTTTCTCCGTCCTTCGTAAATACAATCTTTTGTAAGGGAGTGTCGAACCGCAGCTGTCAATAATTATCTAACCTTGTATTACTGAATCATGGCTGGAACCATGATACAATAATATTTAGAAGGTAGTTTCACTTCTTCTTATCCGCCATGTTAGCTATCTGACAGAAAACGTGTTTCGTATTTTTTGTTGTACCAACTTTTTCAAAAAAAAAATCCACCTTTTGACGTTGGAAAAATAAAACAAAGAAAAGCCAAACATATAAGTAGAGAAATTTTCGAATATTTTGAAATAATTTTCTTCATAAAAAATTAACTGCTGCTTTCGTGGATATTGCAACACACGGAATAGATGTAAGGACACAGCTATAAGAGCCACCGCACACCATAGACTTTATCGGCCGCCTATTTAAATGATAGGGCTCGCTTGAAATATGTACATGAAGATGTATGGAGGTGCTCTGACCAATAAGTTGTGGTGCAATGGAAAGACTAGCGAGCACATCTAAATTGGCGGGCGATAAAGTCCGTGGTGTGCGATGGATCTAATCCATTATAAACAAGAAATATTGCTGTTATATTTTCATTTTTATGATTTTTATTCATGTGATTAGCCGTGGCAAAAATGTATGAACAAAATACGTGTATTTATATTAAAAATTAAGTGATCAGTTATGAAACATATAAATCTTTACATGTTCTGTTAAAAAATATCTAAAATAACAAGCGATAATCCCCAAATTCTTTATTGTAGCAGTGGCCACATTGCGTGTTTGTCACAGACACGGTTTATGTCAAAAATTTTGAAGTGAAACTACCTTCTAAAAATTATTGTATCATGGCTGGAACATTAACAGCTTCATTACTCATTTTAGCTGTGCACGTAGCAGCGTCGGAGACATAATGCACGGTTGCCGGTATCATAATAGACGAGTCGTCGGGAACGACTAACGAACGGTAAGAATTGAACGATTAGCAATGTCAATAGCGGGAGAAAGCGAGTCTGAAGTTATGTTAAGCGCAGGCGAGGGAGAGATAGCTTGATGTTTAGCTTTGTTTCGTGGACTTTTCCTTTTATCTTTTTATTATCATGATGCCCACCAGCGTTGCCATTTTAGCCGTTTTCCGGCTAGATTTAGCCGGTTGCGATAGCAAACAGTCGGAGAAATTTCGGTTTAGCCGGTAGTCGATTTGTTAGCCGTTTTGTAAAAAAATAGCCGTTTTTAGCCGATTTTGCTATTTACCTTGTTTTCTTAAAATTCAAATATATATGTTTTCAGTTTTGATTAAGCGACCCATAATTGTTAAAAATAGCTACTAGCCTTATCGCGGAGGCAGGGTTATATAAAATTGGGCCCATTTCGCTTATTTTTATTTTAAACGAATATATATTTTTTCTAAAGAAGGCCGTAACGAAGATTTTCTTCATAAAATGTTTGTTATGAATGACTTAAATTTAAGTGTGAAGTTTTATTCGCAAGCCTAGAAAATAACAAATTGTTTCACAGTTTGTGTTCGGATATAGTGCCAAGAATAAATGTTACAGGTATTTATTGTCTTCCCAGATAGCGCATATTCAATTCTGCCTTAATTACAAAACATCATTGTTGCCCACGCTTAAAGTTTTAAGGTAAGGGAAAAATGGATATTTTCAAGCACTATATACACATAGTATTTATTTAATCTAACTCTTTTTCTTGAGAACTTATTTAAATTCCAAACACCGAAGGCCAACTTGAATTAAAAGAACCAACACTGAAATGCGTCAAAATGAAAGTAAAAGAGCACAAATTTCTATGTAAAGCCAAACTCTCTGGGAAGACAATAAGTTTGTTTGTCGAAAATCCAGCGAAAATGATCACTCAACATATCAGTTAGTAAGAAAAAATGCTCCCAAATTTTCTCTCAAGTTCAAGAGAAACTTGCAAATTTCTGCACGAACGCAAGTTTGAGGGAACTTGCAAGTTTCCCTGCCGGCTAGTGTCCACGGTTGTATTTCAAGCATAAGAAATTTGTATAGAATTTTAAAATTCTTTCAGAGGGGCAAAAAACAGGATCTAGGATTCTTGCTAGTCCGACTTTCTTCAACATACGTTAAAATTTCTTTGCCGTACTAACTGTCGCGTTTCCTATATCGACTCTGGTTGAGATTGCATTCCGAGTACGTTTCAAATCATTGGAATTAATTAAGTAAAAAAGTATTTACTTAAATTCTTCATTTTAAAATCGCTCAAGTTAGTAAATTTTTAAATTTTACGAACCTGTTTATTCAAATTATCGTCGACAAAAAATCCAACTATGTGCCACAATCATATGTTTTTCCCAATTGCAAATTCTTGCTGGCAAAATTTTTTCCAGCTTGAATTTGCAACTTCTCTCCAAGAACTAGCCTTTTTACTTATGATTTATTTAAATAAAACATGTGAAATTTAGTTGAAACAGTTTGGCCGTTTTTAGCCGGTTTTTTTGCCAATTTAGCCGGTTCGTCCAAAAAGTTCTGGCAACACTGTGCCCACATGTGTAAACAGCCACGATGCTTGCTAAACTCTGCCGTAACCAGCGTTCGGACAGAAGCGACATCTTCAGCATAGAGTTTGTGCATAGATTTTATTTCTAAACGCAGTTCATCAATTTTTGAGATCAAAAGATGTTTGTCGGCTTGCAGAGCACTAATCATGCCAATCGCACGGATTTTAGAGCAACAACCTCACTGAATAAAGTGGACCTAGAAATACAATTATCGTCGTTTTTATTCTCATTTCGTTGTTGACTTGTTATCGATTTAAGCAATTGTTGTTGCGGCGGAACTATTACATTCTTTCAAGGTTTATAATTATATAAGAGGTTGCGCAATGCGCAGGTCCGTTATTCTTTTCTCGCAAAATTGGGCGACAACAACAGCGAAAACAACAAGCAGCAGAAACAACAAGCAGCATAAAAAACATAAAATTGAAATGAAGTGTAGCAATTTCAAACCAATTATAATCGATAGCTTATCCAAAAATACATTTACAGTTAATTTTAACCAAATTTTTACTCATGCCTGTTTGTCGAAAAAGCCATAAAATCAGATTTTTCATTGCGGAAAATTTTTGCGAAATTTTCATTTAAACTCGCTATATCTCAGACGTTTGTGTAACGATTGATTTGCAATTTGTACACAATAAAATAGATTCTATTCTAAAGAAGATGAGTCCGACTGAACTTCTTAATATTTATTTAAAACAAAATGACCAATATTTTAACACTTTTATAAAAATTAAGGGAGTGGTTTTTACAAATGCAAAAGTTGTGTTATCAAGTTTAAAATTTTTGTTTTGTTTTAATGCAGCATTAAGGAGAAATATATACGGACATTTTTGGGAAAGTTTCAGGTTTAGACAACAAGTAGTTCTAAAGTTATAACAATATTATGATGACACCCACGAGCGGTCGCTCGCCTCCAGATGACAAATATTTTTACTGGGCACTTGTACAAGTAATTTTGGAAGTAACATTAAGTGAAATTTTGAAATGCATGAATTTATCAGTGTTATATAACTATTACCAAACTTAATAGACTACTTACATACATAAATACATACATAGTAAATATGCACGTAACTCCATACATAGTCAAAATAGTTATTCGTACAGTGATTGTTTCACAATATTCGCAATGTTTTTAATGATTATTCGGTAGTTTTTCACGAAAATATAGTTGATATTTTAATAAAAACCATACGAATTAAATTTTAAAACTTTTCGCAAAACTTAAAAAATTCTACAAATTTTCATCTATATTTTAAAATTTTTAGTCACAATTCTTAGAGAAAAATTGCGTTGATTTTTGAGATTTTTTTTCTCAATGGTGTTGAACGTTTTCTTCCATGCAAAACTACATTTTGCTCATGGAAGCAGATATGTAACCTTGAGAAACAAATTCTAAAAAATCAAAGGTAATCTAAAGCGACTTGAAGCTTGCGATTTATTAACTGAGATTGAATGAGCTACAACCCTGCATACTAAATTTTTTCTAAAAACTGTCATTAAAAATTTTGATGAAAATTTGTAATTTTTTTAAGTTTTGCAATAAGTTTGAAAATTTCATTTATATGGTTTTGTTAAAATATGAACAGTACTTTCGTGAAAAATTAACGAAAAATTAAGAATATTGCTAATATTGTAAAACAAGCACTGTACGAATAACCATTTTGACTATGTGTGTAATTATGTATATATCTATATGCATACATATTTAGGTATGTAGAGCTTTAATAAGTTATATTACACTGATAAATTTATGAATTTCAACATTTCACTTAATATTACTTCCAAAATTACTTGTAGAAGTGCTATCTATACTAATTATATAAAGAGAAGTCCCTTTTTTTTGTAACAGGTAATCTCGCGAACGGCTGGTCCGATTTTCATGAAATTTTGTATACAAATAGCTTTCGGTAACCACCATATTTTAGGCTAAACAAATTTTACTTTTTTTCGGGTAGGTGGACCAGGGACCGGTCTATTCGAAAAAATCTTATTATAGTCCGATTTGCGTCAAATTTAGTACGTAAGTAGCTTTTTAGCCTATATTAGCATATATGACCCATTTTTTCCGGGAAGTGGTCCAGGGACCGATCTATTCCAAAAAATCGCATTTATGGTCCGATTCGCTTAAAATTCGGTACGTAAGTAGTTTTTTAGCATATATTAGGATATATGGTCCATTTTGTCCGAGAAGTGGACCAGGGACTGATCTATTCAAAAAAATCGTATTTACGGTCCGATTTGCTTAAAATTCGGTACGCAGGTAGCTTTTTAGCATATATTAGCATATATGATCCATTTTGTCCGAGAAGTGGACCAGGGACCGATTTGTTCGAAGAAATCGTATTTATGGTCCGATTTACTTAAAATTCGGTACGTAGGTAGCTTTTTGCCTGGATAAGCTTATAGATTCCTGTTTTCCAATTTTCATGCAATTTCGAATAGAAATAGCTTTAAGTAACGACCATATCAAGGGGCGAATTCGTCACTAGGCAAGATTTTTTTGCGCCAATCAGAAACAACGGATACTGTCAAAATATAATTATAATATATAATATATCTCAACTAATATATATTTAGAAAGCCGTTTGTTAGTTTTCGCAAGGCTCGAGAGCAGCTGAACCGATTTTTTTGAAACTGCCACCTGCCGCACGTGTCCCAAGGATGGTTTTAGGCTGAAAAAAATCTATATGTAAAGGGGGCGTGGCACTTCCCATACAAACCGAATTTCTCATGCTACATATCTCTGAAAGTGTGTATGGTAGAGTTTTGGAAATTGGTATGGAGATATACGAAATCAATCGCATACCCTTGGAGAAAAATTTTAGCTATTGTAAAAAGGGGTGTGACATCTCCCATACAAACCGAATTTTTCATACTGCTTATCTCTGGAAATTTTTTGGTAGAGTTCTAGAGTTTTGTATGGAGATGTACGAAATAAATCGCATACTCTTGGAGAAAAATTGGAACTATTGGAAAAGGGGGCGTGGCATCTTCCATACAAACAGAATTTTTCATACTGCCTATTGTGGAAGTGTTCATGGTAGAGTTCTGGAACTTGGTATGGATATATACGAAATCAATCGCATACTCATGAAGAAAGAGGGCATCTCTTGGAAAGGGGGGCGTGGCACCTCCCATATAAATCGAATTTTTATACTGCATATCTCTGAAAGTATTCATGGTACAGTACTGGAACTTCGTATGGAGATATGTATATAGTTGAAATCAAGCCCATACTCATGGAGAAAATTTGGGCTATTTGAAAAGGGGTGTGAGGCCTACAAACGTACCGACCTTTAGCTATCTTTGAATGAATTTTTTTATTCTTCTGTAGGTGTGTTTGTGAGTGATCTCCTCCTAAATGGTCGTACGAATTTTAACGAAACTTTTTGTGTATTTGAGTGGGTCTCTGGATGGTTTAGTTTCACAATTTAATCCGACAGTTGGCGCTGTAGTTGAGTTATTACTAAAAATCTTATTTATGATCCGATTTGGCTAATGTTTTAAATATGTATGCAATACTATTGCAAAAACGTGCTGCCAAGTGGTGCTGAAGTCGAGCTATTACTAAAAATAGCCAAGTGAGAAAAGGGGCCGTGAAGGTCAGATTAAATCGACCTGTTGCACCATTGAGTATATCGAACGCTCCTGCGTTGCAATTGGCCCAATGGATGTGATTTTCAAATATTATTATGCGTTCAAACTTTTAAGGTATTTCGTCTGAAATAAGTATATGTATATTGCATTTCTGTAGAACAATGATTCGCACCCATTTTGAAATTGCCACCTACTATACTGTAAAGCTTCTAGGACATTCACTATAGAACCGGGTCATTGTTGCCGCCAGGGAGTGAAGAGGAAAAAATTTATTTCGCTTTGCGAATAACCGTGCTATGTAATGCCGCACAACTGGAGAATTTCAAGAACGGATATAACACTTTCCTTAGGTTATTTAAAGCGGAAAATGACCACCAAACCTTAATCTTAGCAGACAAATGTGCCAATGAAAATCGTAAACGTGAATTGTTGGTGAAAATGTTGGACCAAAAAGTTTCAATAAAATACATAAAAATTTTGGGCGGGACGAAGTTCGCCGGGTCAGCTAGTGTACAAATATTTGTCATCTAGAGGCGAGCGCCCGCTTGTGGGTGTCACCATAATATTGTTATAACTTTAGAACTACTTGTTGTCTAAACCTGAAACTTTCCCGAAAATGTCCGCATATATTTGTCTTTAATGCTGCATTAAAACAAAACAAAAATTTTAAACTTCATAACACAACTTTTGCATTTGTTAAAACCACCTCCTTAATTTTTATAAAACTGTTAAAATAAATGCCATTTCGTTCTAAATAAGTATTAAGAAGTGCTGTTAGACTCGTCTTCTTGAGAAGAGAATCTAGTCTAATGTGTACAAATTTCAAATCAATCGAATCATAAACGTCTGAGATATAGCGAGTTTAAATGAAAATTTCGCTAAAATTGGCCGCTGTGAAAAATCAAGTTTTGTGGCTTTTTCGGCATGAAGCAAAATATCGCCCTGCGACGATATGCGCAGAGAGAGGCAACTTTTATTTCGCGGATTGCGCGACCTTCTATGTATAGATCTTGCAATTTGTTTGGGCTGGGATTGGAGAATTAGTTGACGTTGCATTTTTAGATGTAGCTCTCTCATCACTACCAGAGGAAAGAGGGGGAGAACGGATGGATTTTCGGCGAACGGCCGCACAGTTATCGCAGAAGTAATTGTTATTAGTGTTAATCAAAAATTCTAAATCGGCTGGTAAATACCAACACAATCCATATGAAAAAACTCGTTGCATTCCCCACACTGCACTTTGGATTGGTTGCGATCAACTTTTTGCCCACATACACACGGCATTTATACATATAATTTAGTATGAACTTTTAAGATAAGTATTTGAATATTTATTTAATTAGAGTCACTGTCTCTTAAGCACATTGATTTTATATTATTGTGTTAACCTTGGTTCAATATGAGTCCATTTCGAATTGTAAACACTAAAAACCGCAGAGCACAATAATGACACGTCCGCCTTCACCGCCATTTACCATAAAGTTGGCCCTCGGTTTTTGGAATTTAAATAAGTTCTCAGCAAAAAAAGTTTGTTTAAATAAATCCATATGTGTACATAGTGCTTGAAAATATTCACTTTTCCCTTACCTTAAAACTTTAAGCATGGGCAACAATGATGTTTTGTAATTGAGGCAGAAATGAATATGCGCTATCTGGGAAGACAATACCTGTAACATTTATTCTTGGCACTATATGCAAACACAAACGCGTGAAGCAAGAAACGCAGTGAAACAATTTGTTAATTTCTAAGTCTGCGAATAAAACTTCACACTTAAATTTAAGTCATTCATAACAAATATTTTATGAAGAAAATTCCCGTTACGGCCTTCTTTGGAAAAAAAAATATATTCGTTTAAAATAAAAATAAGCGAAATCGGCCCAATTTTATATAACAATGCCTCCGCGATAAGGCTAGTAGCCATTTCTAACAGACTTTGGATCGCTTAGTCAAAAATGGAGACATATATATTTGAATTTTAAGAAAACAAGGTAAATACCAAAATCGGCTAAAAACGGCAAATTTTTTTTACAAAACGGTTAACAAATCGACTTCCGGCTAAACCGAAATTTCTCCGGCTGTTTGCTATCGCAACTGGCTAAATCTAGCCGGAAAACGGCTAAATCTAGCCGGAAAACGTCTAAAATAGCAACACTCATTTGCATGCAGCTGTGCATCCTTTACACAACTACGGATGAAACGATATCATGCAGGTATCGATACATTTCTTGGAAGTAGTATCGAAAAAAATATCGATGCCTGAAAAATATCGGACCTAAAGTATCGATACCTACTCGTGTCGGTACTAGGGTTGCCAGACGTACTGCCTTTGGGAGTAAACGTACTCCTTTTTATTGCAATGTACCCAAAAAAAAAGTATCTGGAAATGTACTCCCTTTTTAGTTTTGTATTTCTTTTGTACTCCTTTTTCCAGCTGTTCGCGACCTCTATGGATTTGGATGAAGAGATTGAAGGTCTAGGTGACATGAATATACGTGCAGGATATTTTGCCGATATGACGTAGGGTTGCCTATTTACACGGGACTTAAATTCTAAGAAAACGTCATACATACCTTTCTTTAAAGCGCTGTATCTTGGATTTGGATGAAGAGATTGAAGGTCTAGGCGACATGAATATACGTGCAGGATATTTTGCCGATATGACGTAGGATTGCCTATTTACAAGGGACTTAAATTTTAAGAAAACGTCATACATGCCTTCTTTAAAGTGCTGTATCTTGGAAACCTTTTAACGCAGCTTAATGAAACAAAATGTATTTCTTCCGTCGTATTATGTGCATTAATTGTGCATTTATTACATTAATGTGCAATGTACAAAAAACAAAAAAAAAAATTAAGTAAACATTTTTCTTTTTGATTTTTTTTTGATTATAGCATTTTACATAAAAACATTGTCTATAATGTCAACTTTAAGTTTCCAAATGGGCATAATGGACTACTTATGCATTTGGACTCTATATCGTCTAACGTTAGAGCAATATGATAAATAGATATTGAAATTTTATGAAATTGTATATTTTTGAAGGAGGAAAGGTGTGTAAAAACAAAAACAATATGAATAAATCATATTAACTTTACTAAAGGCCTGAAATCGTGAAAATCCCTTCAAGGCAGTAGCAGAATTGAACCTTGTTGCAAGTTCACATGGGAAATCTGCATCCGACGTGATTGGAGGAGATTTTAAGAGACTAGCAGCTAGAGCAAGTCTTCAACTCCTGATGTTACAACAAATTCGTACACCCGAAGCCCTCTACCAATGGGATGCCTGTAAAAATAATTGCAACTAACTTTTCAGTGGGCTTTATTTCGACTATGACTACATGCCAATTTCTTTAATCTTATTTTAAGCTAGTTTAAAAGTTTAAATAACATCTTATTTTAAGCTAGTTTAAAAGTTTAGGGAACTTCATATCCTTATTTAACGAATCTTTAAATCAATAAATATTGTTTTTCTTTTTAGTTCTTATAGTAATAAAAGCTCGTTGTTAGCACAATTAAAGTCCATAATAAGACGGAAGAAATACATTTTGTTTCATTAAGGTGCGTTAAAAGGTTTCCCAGATACAGCTCTTTAAAGAAAGGTATGTATGACGTTTTCTTAAAATTTAAATCCCGTGTAAATAGGCAACCCTACGTCATATCGCAAAATATGCTGCACGTATATTCATGTCACCTAGACCTTCAATCTCTTCAACTTTCATCCAAATCTATAGAGGTCGCGCACAGAGGTGGCCGCGGTG
>NW_023458569.1:5928088-5932480 GCF_013731165.1 Rhagoletis pomonella | reverse complement strand
ATACATAGTCAAAATAGTTATTCGTACAGTGATTGTTTCACAATATTCGCAATGTTTTTAATGATTATTCGGTAGTTTTTCACGAAAATATAGTTGATATTTTAATAAAAACCATACGAATTAAATTTTAAAACTTTTCGCAAAACTTAAAAAATTCTACAAATTTTCATCTATATTTTAAAATTTTTAGTCACAATTCTTAGAGAAAAATTGCGTTGATTTTTGAGATTTTTTTTCTCAATGGTGTTGAACGTTTTCTTCCATGCAAAACTACATTTTGCTCATGGAAGCAGATATGTAACCTTGAGAAACAAATTCTAAAAAATCAAAGGTAATCTAAAGCGACTTGAAGCTTGCGATTTATTAACTGAGATTGAATGAGCTACAACCCTGCATACTAAATTTTTTCTAAAAACTGTCATTAAAAATTTTGATGAAAATTTGTAATTTTTTTAAGTTTTGCAAAAAGTTTGAAAATTTCATTTATATGGTTTTGTTAAAATATGAACAGTATTTTCGTGAAAAATTAACGAAAAATTAAGAATATTGCTAATATTGTAAAACAAGCACTGTACGAATAACCATTTTGACTATGTGTGTAATTATGTATATATCTATATGCATACATATTTAGGTATGTAGAGCTTTAATAAGTTATATTACACTGATAAATTTATGAATTTCAACATTTCACTTAATATTACTCCCAAAATTACTTGTAGAAGTGCTATGTACAAATATTTGTCATCTAGAGGCGAGCGCCCGCTTGTGGGTGTCACCATAATATTGTTATAACTTTAGAACTACTTGTTGTCTAAACCTGAAACTTTCCCGAAAATGTCCGCATATATTTGTCTTTAATGCTGCATTAAAACAAAACAAAAATTTTAAACTTCATAACACAACTTTTGCATTTGTAAAAACCACCTCCTTAATTTTTATAAAAATGTTAAAATAAATGCCATTTCGTTCTAAATAAGTATTAAGAAGTGCTGTTAGACTCGTCTTCTTGAGAAGAAAATCTAGTCTAATGTGTACAAATTTCAAATCAATCGAATCATAAACGTCTGAGATATAGCGAGTTTAAATGAAAATTTCGCTAAAATTGGCCGCTGTGAAAAATCAAGTTTTGTGGCTTTTTCGGCATGAAGCAAAATATCGCCCTGCGACGATATGCGCACAGAGAGGCAACTTTTATTTCGCGGATTTCGCGACCTTCTATGTATAGATCTTGACATTCGTTTGGGCTGGGATTGGAGAATTAGTTGACGTTGCATTTTTAGACGTAGCTCTCTCATCACTACCAGAGGAAAGAAGGGAGAACGGATGGATTCTCGGCGAACGGCCGCACAGTTATCGCAGAAGTAATTCAAAACTATCCTTACTTTTAAGTTGGAACCAACAATACACACCCACAAAATTTCATTAAAATCGGTTAAGTGGTTTCGGAGATTAGCGTAAACGAACACAGTGCCACGGGATTTTTATCCACCTTATTCTAGAATCCGAATTTTCGTAATTCATAATTCGCAGCTACGCTACGAAAAACTAAAAATCCACATGCTGCAATCCTTGCGGAAACATGTGCAGCATTGCCAGCTATCAGTTGTTTTTCGAAGATAGCTGAATGAAGTGGAAATGAATTAAAAAAACACTCATCAAATGCTTGTTTATTGTAAAATTGTTCAATTTTACATATAGGGTTGCCAGATTTTGAAACAAAGAAAGGAGTACATTTATATTTTCGATAGAAAAAAAGCAGTACAAGACATAAAAAAGGAGTACAATTTTATTTTTTATTTTTTTTTGTAATTTATTGTTACAAATTAACATTAATTAGGTACACACAAACAAAGATATCTTAGAAATCTTTTTCAAAGCAAAAATAAATGTTAAAAATAAATAACTAAATGGGCTGGCTTTCCAATTAGGGCGGTCGTTAAAGAGATGGTGATCGAAGAGAGAGTAGGCGTGGCACCTCCAAAGGACCTTTTTGGAGACGGCATGCACCACCATTGACAAAAACTCCCCACCACCTCGGACGCCTATATTTCCCTAGGGACCCCTTAGAAAAATGGCCAAAAGTCACAATTTTCACTTGCGTCTTTTCGCTTGAAAAATGCTGAATATATATTTGCACGGGACTTTTTATATACCCTTGATAACAGAAGAGGTGCCTGACACTCTTCTTCGGCAACACAGAAAGGAGAATTATACTTAGTAAGGGTTATAATCCCTAAGAGCGGCCGAAGGCCGTCTACGCAGAAAGGAGTTACATAAGTGCAAAAATACTGTGGTTACCGAAGCCTGAGTTATATCCACATGAAATGTTATAGACAAAAGAAGAGGGGTTTCTCCTCCCTTCTTCGGCAACACAGAAAGGAGACCTAAGTGGTCGGGGGTTGCATTTTTGTCAATGGCGATTCATGCCCTCTCCAAAAAGGGGCACCGCCTCTTCAATAACCGCCCTTATAGGAAAGTTTCCCCAACTACATTCTATAAAAGAATTCTAGACATTTCCTGAATGTATGGTTATTTCTTTAAATTTAAGCCTTTTAATTAATTTAATATATTTCTGATTTTTATACCCGAGCGCCCTGCACCTACCTGGCTACGACCATGCTAACATCTTTTCTCTATCACTCTTAACTTTGCTTACTAAGTAGTGTTTGCCACAAATGAATGGCAAAGTGCAGGGCATAAAATAATAACTGTCGCAGAGGTTTTTTGAAAAATAATAGGGTCCTTTATAGATTTTGCGAAAAAAAGTATTGTTTGTTAACTTGGTAAATATTTTACTTTATTAACTAGTATTAAAATTTTAATCCTCATTTACATTTGTCAGCTTTGGGAGATAAGTACATGCGGCACGCACGTCTTTTTCAGGTGTATTGTTTTTCTTAGACTTGGTATAAAAAAAAATTGTATAGGGTTGGTCGAATTAATGCCCTCCTCAGTCACAAACTCCGAGTCTTTTTGATTGCTGAGTAAGAAGCCTTATGTTGGACAAAAGACGGAGTATAAAGGACCCAAATTGTGGAAACTAGCCTGTGGTTACAGAAGATATGTAATAAAGGAACCGACGAAGACTTGCGTGCCGCTTGCGCTTTTCTCCCAAACCCGCTGGTAGTCCCAAATGAAAGTAAAAATTTAAAAACTAATTAATAAAATTTAAGTAAAATCTGTGGAAAATTAACAATAAATTCCTTTTTCACAAAATCTATAAAAATCCCTTTTATTTCAAACAAGTAAGAAAGTCTAAGTTCGGGCGGAGCCGAACATTAAATACCCGGCGCAAGTATTAAATATATGTTTTCCACCTTTCCGAAAGCTACCGCTACATGATAAGCCAGGGTGTATACATTTTAAGTAAATTAGCGTCCTTAAATTTCGAAATACTGAAATTTCAAGCATATCTGAAATTTACCGTTATATGAAAAGCGGCCTCAATTTTAGTCCGATTTCAACAATTTTCAACGGTATGCTTTTATGTGGCAAGCACAATAACCATACCGAGCTTGGTACAAATTGCTAGAACGGTTAGCTAGATACATATATGTGATCACAAGTGGGCGGTGCTATGCCCATTTTCCAAAAAATTGTCATAAACGTATTTCTTGGTAAAGAATTGTTGCAATCATCAATTTTGAATAAATTAGCTTCAATATTTACTGATTTATCGAAGATTTTGTATTTCTCGAAATTACCGTTATATGGGATGTGGGCGTGGTTATTGTCCGATTTTAGAAATTTTCGGCCAGTTGGTATGCTGTACCAGGACCAACAACTGTACCAAGTTTGGAAGAAATTGGTGTAGCGGTTACCAAGATATACACATGTAACCATAAGTGGGCGTGGCTACGCCCATTTGCCAAAATTTTGTAATATTCTTATTTTTCGTCTAAAACTCATTGCAAATATCAATTTTGAGTGAATTATCTTCAGTAGTTACTAAAATATCGCAGTTTTCGTTTTTCTGAAAATTACCGTTATATGGGAGGTTGGCGTGGTTATTGTCCGATTTTTTAAATTTTCAGCCATTTAGTATGCTGTACTAAGGCAAACAACTGTGCCAAGTTTGGAAGAAATTGGTGCAGCGGTTACCAAGATATACACATGTAACCATAAGTGGGCGTAGCTACGCCCATTTTCCAAAAATTTATAATATTCATGTTTTCCGTCTGAAACTCATTGTAAGTATCAATTTTGAGTGAATTATCTTCAGTAGTTACTAAAATATCACAGTTTTCGTATTTCTTAAAATTACCGTTATATGGGAGGTAGGCGTGGTTATTATCCGATTTCGCCCATTTCAATACCATCCGTCCCACGCCCAAAAGAAGTTCACGTACCAAGTTTCGTTAAGATATCTCAATTTTTACTCGAGTTATC
>NW_023458569.1:5924370-5927988 GCF_013731165.1 Rhagoletis pomonella | reverse complement strand
CAAAAATTCCGACAACTTACTACTCACGAGCGAAAAAAGTTCGTTGATAAAAACGGCTTTTGTGCAAAGTGCCTGGCATATAATCATCTATTAAAGGACTGCCAAAGCACCCATAAATGTTTCCATTGCAAAAAGTCGCATCACAGCTTATTGCACCCTGAGTCTAATTCAACCAATAAACAGGATGTTCGATCACAGCAAACAAACGCATCCAACAAGTCAACTTCGTTATTGCATACGCAATCAAACCAATCTACTCCAACCTTATTTAACCAAACCAATTCGAAACATCCTATTTTCGAACTATCGCAGCGCAGCAGTCCCACCACCGAGCGTTCTGCAGCAGTGGTCCAAGCTAACTTCTCTAGCAATAACGAAACTACTTTATTGCCTACGGCAAGCATACAGGTCGAACACTTAGGTGAATTATACTCACTCAGGCTCTCAGGGCACAAAAAAGGCTTCAACTTCCGACAACCAAAGAGAACTTTTCAATAACCGGCATGGGCGGTTCAATGGTCGAAAACAGCAATCGAGTATGCCATCTTATCCTTTTTGCCAAAAGAAACAATATCCATATAGAAGCCAAAGCAATTGTACTTCACAAATTAACCAGTTTTCTTCCAACCTTCCAAATGGAAAAACCAAAGTTCTACGAACTAACAGATATAGATCTTGCCGATCCATAATTTTTAAACCCTCTCAGATCGATATCGTTATTGGCAGCGATTTAATGCCACAAGTTCTTCTGGAGGGTGTGCGACATAATGACTTCGGACATCTTTTGGCGCAAAATTCTATATTTGGTTGGTACCTCAGTGGACCCCTAAAACGAGAAATTCTCTCAGCTTACCACACTCACGTTGTGGAAGATCAAAGTTCAGACTTGAATTCACAACTTAAAAAAATTTGGGAAATTAAAGAATTACCCGAGCAACGTCAGCCATCCGAAGAGGATGTTTTCTGTGAGCAATTTTATATCAACACAACCTACCGTCAAGAGGACGGACGTTACGTTGTTCGCCTTCCGTTCAAAAAAGAATTTCCATCTAGTCTCAGTCTCGGTCATTCTCGTTCCCAAGCTATGAAGCAAGCTATTCGCATGGAACATACACTCACCAAAAATCCCGACCTAAAAGAAGAATACGCTCAAGTCTTGGAGGAATACTTAACTTTAGAGCACATGAAACCAACCTCTTCTTAGGAAATCCATGATAATGGAAGATATCTATATTTTTATTTACCTCATCATTCAGTCATTCGTGCCGAAAGCAAGTCAACAAAAGTACGAGTGGTATTTAATGCCTCTAAGCCTTCGGAAACGGGACTTGTGCTTAATGATGTGCTCCATACAGGTCCAACTGTACAAACCGATTTAATGGTCGTAATATTAAATTGGCGACTTTACCGCTATGTTTTCAATGGAGACATCCAAAAAATGTACCGGCAGATCCTAGTACACGAACAGGATCAACAATTTCAACGCATCCTCTTCCGTAGGAAAAATGAAAATAATATCTGAGACTTTGCACTCAAAACAGTCACTTTCGGCGTTAATTGCGCCCCATATTTGGCTATCCGTACTTTGCACCAATTAGCAAAAGATTCCTCACACTCTTATCCATTAACTAAGCATATTCTTACCGAGGAAACATATGTCGATGACATATTATCCGGGGGCCATGATATCCCATCATCTTTAAATGCACAATAGCAACTTATTCAGTGTTTATCATCGGCTGGATTTGCTCTGAAAAAGATTACCGCCAATCACCCACAACTTCTGAAAAATATACCAACAGAAGATTTGCTGGACTCCAATTTCCTCAAGTTTGATAGCTCCAGCTCCACTAAAACTCTCGGCATACGTTGGAGTGCCCTGAACGATTCATTTTCCTATTCTATTCAGTCAATAAACCCATCAACAAGTGCAACAAAGCGTCAAATTCTTTCGTCGGTGTGGAGGCTTTTCGACCCGGCAGGGTGGCTATCGCCCATCATTATTCAATCAAAAATGCTTTTACAACAACTTTGGCTAGAGGGCACAGAATGGGATAAATGCGTCAAACCACTTTCACTGCACAAGTGGAATCAATTTGTTGTAGATTTACCAGCAATTGAACAAATTCAAATACCCCGATGGACAGAATTCGCTCCCGATCGAAAAATCCAAATTCACGGATTTTGTGACTCTTCGGAAAAAGCCTACTGTGCATCAATTTATATTCGCACTCAATCGCACGATAATCATGTCACTTCTCATTTGCTCTTTTCGAAATCTAAAGTGGCTCCGCTACAAACAATAAGTTTTATTATCAAAAGCAATAAACAATGTTCTTTCCCAGCTTCCGCTCGGAAAATATGAGTTATTCCTCTGGTGCGATTCGTCCATCGTTCTCTCGTGGTTAGAAAAACCACCATGTACTTGGAAAGTATATGTAGCGAACCGCACAGCTCAAATAATCAAAAATGTTGGCAATGTCAAATGGAGGCATATTTCTTCCAACCAAAACCCGGCTGACTTGGGAACACGCGGGTGTAAGCCCCAAGAGTTAGTCCATAACTCACTTTGGTGGCATGGTCCCGAATGGCTAGTGAAACCTCCGGAGCTATGGCCAATATCCTTTCAACAAAAAGTGAGTCCACCCGAGATTCGCAAAATTGAAACTCTTCATACCCTTGAAGAGGAACCTGATATTCTGAGTCGATTTTCATCATGGCCAAGGGTCGTTCGAGTTATTTCTTATACAGTCCACTCCAGAACCTTCCTACGTAACCGCCGTACTCTCTCAAACCGAAATTCACTTTGTGAAAACGCGACTAATATTACTTGGCCAAAAACGTAATTTTCCAAACGAATATTTAAAACTTGCAAACTCTCAACCAATCGCAAAACGGAGCTCGCTCCTTTCAATAAATCTATTACTGGATAAGAATGGCATTCTTAGAGTAAACGGACGTTTGGCAAATGCTTCGCTTTCTTACAATGAAATGCATCCAATTATTCTTCCAGAATCATCCAGATTTTGCTACTTATTTCTCCAGTTTGTTCACAATCTGCTAATGCACGCAGAACATCAACTCATGATCAGAGCAGCCAAACAGAAATATTTTATCCCGAGACTCAAATCTAAAGTCAAACAAACTATTTTCAATTGTAAAATATGTACGATTCATAAGAAAAAAATGCGAACACAAATTACCACCAGAAAGATCCACTTATTCCTTACCATTTACTAGAACGGGCATCGATTTTGCGGGACCTTTGATATAAAATCAGCTAACACTCGTAAAGCACCCTTTCTCAAGGGGTATGTATGCGTTTTCGTTTGCTTTTCTACTAAAGCGATACACTTGGAACTCTGCTCCGATCTTTCTACAAAAGCTTTCCAAGCAGCTTTCTCTAGATTCGTTGGTCGACGTGGCCTACCTCAACTTATCTTTTCGGACAACGGGAAAAACTTTGTAGGAGCAAGTCGTGCCCTTCAAAAGGATCTCCAACTATTTCTAAACGAAATGTCCATCGATATCCGCTCGAAATACACCATTCACGGATTTGAATGGCATTTTATTCCTCCAAACGCACCTCACATGGGCGGCTTATGGGAAGCTGCGGTT
>NW_023458569.1:5916618-5924270 GCF_013731165.1 Rhagoletis pomonella | reverse complement strand
AAAACCAAAACCAGAGCGTTTGTTGTATTCATATGCATGTTAATTCTTTTTCGTAAATCAGAAATTCATACACATAGGTACATATCTCTTTTTTCGTTCCTACCCTGAAAAAAATGCGACTAATCCGGGATGACTCCGGGAGCAATCGCAAAGGAGCATGCGACTAATACCACTTATGATCTCTTTATATGGAATGAACTGATCGCTTTTGTTCGAGCATGTCCTATGAAGAGACTAATTGTTCACCTTTATATTAACTATTAACTTTTAAAAAATAAAAATAAAAATTTGCGCCAGCTGAGGTTCGAATCGGAGCGCTCAGTTTTATTAGGCGAATACTCTCTCTGTGTGCACACGCCGCACATGAAATTTCATTGGCTGAGTGCGTACATATCATTAAATCGTTAATAGTACCCGTTAGAGATGAGTTGGGGACTCATTGATCTCCAATTATACCCATAAGGGATGAGTCGAGACTAATTAACCTCCATTAGTACTCGAATGAGACTAGTTGGGACTAATTAATGCCCAATTGTACCCGATTGATTAGTTAGCATACATATATATCTGTATGTACGTTAAAGCAAATTTTGCTCTGCCTTTTCGAGCAAATCCAACGAGTTACAGTGACGAGCAAAACTGTAACATGGTTTAAGCCTTTTTGTTTCAGCCACCGCTATATTTCCAAGTTCTATCGACTTTCATCCTTTTGTTGAATATTCTTGTTGGTACATCCCTAATCCCTCTCACATAATGATTTGAAGTCAATACAACAACAATAAAAAAACCAGCAGACAAAAATGTAAATTAAGGCAGATGTTACAGTTTTGCACTCACTCTCAGTTAGGCATTTTACAGTTATCTTTTACTTAGTTGGAAGTCAGATGACTTTTTTCTGTATTTTAATTTATTCAAGAAGTGATTACCAGTAATTAATATGGTTAATCAGGAAACATAAATGTAAATAATAGATTTACTGCGGAAAGGCGGAACCGCACGAAAAGTGGCAAAAAAATTTGGAATTTGCTACTTAAAAATGTTTAGACTTAGAAAAAATATAGCCTAAGGTGTTCCCAAGGGCAAAGGAAGTCTATCAAAAAATATTACGGTCCAATATCTTGTGAACTTAGCAGCAAGTAGCGATGCAGCCACTATTACAGAAGCGCTTAAGGTATTAAACTTTAATGCAAATCAGTAGACAGCGAGGCGACGAATTGCCAAATTGGCGCAAAGGCATCATAAAAGAAGAAAAAAGCTAATTTGACCAAAATATATGTGCGAGAGTGGTAGCATTTTGCTGCGTCGCCCGAAAACCGGACCGTTGTCTATTGGGATATGTTAGGCCGATCAGAATGCAATAAAAAACATATTTTTAAGTTTCAATAGAAGGTTATTTGGTCTGACAAGACTAAATTAATCGCTTTCAATCAGATGGCCGGGCATGGTATTGGATCAAAGACCCAAATTAAGCCTAAGCGCATCATGTACTGCAAACTGTGAATCACAGTCGTAGGATCTTAATTGTTTGGGGTTGTATTTCAAACATTTTGTTGGTCCGTTAGTACGCATTATGCGTAAGGAACAGTATCTGTTCATATTTCAGCAAAATTTGCAAGATGTAGTCGAAAAATGAGAGTTTCTGCTGAAAAACCACCCAAAATATACTGCATATGTTCGCAAATACTGGATACAAAAGCAAAAATTTGCTAATTTGAAATGACCTCCACAAACCGCGGACATGAATCTCATCGAGATTTTGCGAAATCAACTAAAAGCACAGCTTAATAAGTATCAATGTCCGTAAAATCGAGTACATGAGCTGTGAAACCAAACTAAGGATATACCTCCAGAATTTTTACAAAGATACAAATAAGGTATGCCAAATCACATCCAGGAACTGAAACGGGCAAAAGAGTTCTGAAAATTGTGTTAGTAGTTCTTTTTTTTCGTGAAAATTGTTAAAAAGCTCTTAAAAATATATGAGTGCAAAACTGTAACATCTGCCTTAATTTACATTTTTGTCTGCTGGTTTTTTTAATGTTGTTGTATTGACTTCAAATCATTATGAGAGAGGGAGTAGGGATGTACAAACAAGAATATACAGCAAAAGTATGAAAGTCGTTAGAACTATATCTATATCTATATCTATATCTATATCCTCCCGAGATTCGCAAAATTGAAACTCTTCATACCCTTGAAGAGGAACCTGATATTCTGAGTCGATTTTCATTATGGCCAAGGGCCGTTCGAGTTATTTCTTATATATTTCGTTTCTTTAACCGAATGAAATCACATCTGATACAGTCCACTCCAGAACCTTCGTACGTAACCGCCGTACTCTCTCAAATCGATATTCACTTTGGGAAAACGCGACTAATATTACTTGCCCAAAAATGTCATTTTCCAGACGAATATTTAAAACTTGCAAACTCTCAACCAATCGCAAAACGGAGCTCGCTCCTTTCGTTAAATCCAATACTGGATAAGAATGGCATTCTTAGAGTAAACGGACGTTTGGCAAATGCTTCGCTTTCTTACAAAGAAAGGCATCCAATTATTCTTCCAGAATCATCAAGATTTTGCTACTTATTTCTCCAGTTGGTTCACAATCTGCTAATGCACGCAGAACATCAACTCATGATCAGAGCAGCCAAACAGGAATATTTTATCCCGAGACTCAAATCTAAAGTCAAACAAACTATTTTCAATTGTAAAATATGTACGATTCATAAGAAAAAAATGCGAACACAAATTACCACCAGAAAGATCCACTTATTCCTTACCATTTACTAGAACGGGCATCGATTTTGCGGGACCTTTTGATATAAAATCAGCTAACACTCGTAAAGCACCCTTACTCAAGGGGTATGTATGCGTTTTCGTATGCTTTTCTACTAAAGCGATACACTTGGAACTCAGCTCCGATCTTTCTATAAAAGCTTTCCAAGCAGCTTTCTCTAGATTCGTTGGTCGACGTGGCCTACCTCAACTTATCTTTTCGGACAACGGGAAAAACTTTGTAGGAGCAAGTCGTGCCCTTCAAAAGGATCTCCAACAATTTCTAAAAGAAGTGTCCATCGATATCCGCTCGAAATACACCATTCACGGATTTGAATGGCATTTTATTCCTCCAAACGCACCTCACATGGGCGGCTTATGGGAAGCTGCGGTTTAGAGTTTTAAATTACATCTCCCATGTTGCCGACCACTTCACTTTTAAAAAGTTTATTACATTTAACTAAAATCATGCCACCAGATTCACTAGCAGAAAAATTTTTGTTTCTTGAAAAAGTAAAAAAAATTTCAAGTTAGTGAAGTTGGATGAAAATATTAAAAGCGTTGCAAGTTTCCAAACTGCCAGAATTCGGTACACCTGAGCAAACGTTCGAATATAAAGTTTTTTGCTTTTCCGAGGTAGGGTACGTAGTTTGATGACAAATTTCTGACGCAAAATATCTTTAAACCTCTGAAACATGTACCATTATCCGTGGAACAGGAAAGATGTCGAGTTAAAATGATGCCCTGCAACTTGTAACGTTACCAATTTTTGGATTCTCGGAATTTTCTGATAAAGGTGTGGTGCTGCTTAAAATATATATACAAAAATATAAGCACGAAACTATGTATTTGTCACAAGAATTATGTACATAAGATGAAAAATACTGCAGTTTCATTTTATAAAATTTAAAAAGTATGCTTGCACCATGTATTGTCTTCTTAGAGAGTTTTGCTCCACATTGAAATTCGTGCTCTTTTATTTTCTAAGTGTAGCGAATAAAACTTAAATTTAAGACATTCATAACAAAAATTGTATGAAACTGGGACGCAAAATTGAAGCAAGGTTTGCCAATTTTTCTTTAGTTTATTAAATATTTATTATTTTTTATGAATATGTAGCTCATTACTTAACAAACAACATATACAGTATATTTTGCTTAGCTGCACATCCTTCTTTGCACGAAAAACTTGTGCACGTAACCGAAAAAGGCACTTAAGCGAATTTTCTTTACTACTTCAATGAGAAAGGTATCCGAATCCCTATAAAACCAAATATTGGCGGAGCACTTACCATGTAGAAATTACTGCAAGCGACATAAATTGATAGCCATTTTCGTTGTTCTGCGAGATGGGCAAAATAAATAAAAGGTTGTAAAATTAGGTAATTGTAGGGCCAGTGCAGGTAAACGTAATACTTTCATTGATAATTGATACTAGTCGCACAATTTTTAAGGCAGGTATCGCCAATGTGCAGGTATGTTGAATGCATCTATCGGAGCAGTTTCCTTATAAATTTTAAAAATAATGCTTTTGATTCGCATTTTGGGGTAGGTATCTTAAATGTGCACTTAAGCATAGAGGAAGCAAAGCAAAATATACCGTACTACACACTTGGTGTAAAAATTATGAAAATTCTGCAAAATTTTAGCAAAACTTGTAACTTTTTAATCTGCTAAAATTACGCGTCCCAGTTTATGTGTATTTGGGGCACTCGCTTAAAAAAAAAACATTGAAATCGGCTCACTGTCTGATTGTTTTTCAATTTTATATAACACAGCCCGACATGAAAGTTTTCTCAGAGATAAGACTAGCCATTTCTAATAGATTTTGGAGCAATAAATTTGTAAAAATAAAAATTTGTATATTTAAATTTTAATTAAATAAGGCGAAGAGCAAAATCGGCTAATTGTTTTTTGCAAAACGGCTAACAAATCGGCTGCCGGCTAAACCGAATTTTTTCCGGCTGTTTGCTGTCGCAACCGGCTAAATCTAGCCGGAAAACGGGTAAAATGGCAACACTGCTCATGTGCGCTGTTTACTTTGCGCATGTGCATTTGCAAAGAATTTTGTAATTTCTCGGTTTCTAGTTTAGCAGCACGTAACCATTTGCTACGTTCATACCAAGTTGCGTTGGGTTTGACAAAACCAAAACCAGAGCGTTTGTTGTATTCATATGCATGTTAATTCTTTTTCGTAAATCAGAAATTCATACACATAGGTACATATCTCTTTTTTCGTTCCTACCCTGAAAAAAATGCGACTAATCCGGGATGACTCCGGGAGCAATCGCAAAGGAGCATGCGACTAATACCACTTATGATCTCTTTATATGGAATGAACTGATCGCTTTTGTTCGAGCATGTCCTATGAAGAGACTAATTGTTCACCTTTATATTAACTATTAACTTTTAAAAAATAAAAATAAAAATTTGCGCCAGCTGAGGTTCGAATCGGAGCGCTCAGTTTTATTAGGCGAATACTCTCTCTGTGTGCACACGCCGCACATGAAATTTCATTGGCTGAGTGCGTACATATCATTAAATCGTTAATAGTACCCGTTAGAGATGAGTTGGGGACTCATTGATCTCCAATTATACCCATAAGGGATGAGTCGAGACTAATTAACCTCCATTAGTACTCGAATGAGACTAGTTGGGACTAATTAATGCCCAATTGTACCCGATTGATTAGTTAGCATACATATATATCTGTATGTACGTTAAAGCAAATTTTGCTCTGCCTTTTCGAGCAAATCCAACGAGTTACAGTGACGAGCAAAACTGTAACATGGTTTAAGCCTTTTTGTTTCAGCCACCGCTATATTTCCAAGTTCTATCGACTTTCATCCTTTTGTTGAATATTCTTGTTGGTACATCCCTAATCCCTCTCACATAATGATTTGAAGTCAATACAACAACAATAAAAAAACCAGCAGACAAAAATGTAAATTAAGGCAGATGTTACAGTTTTGCACTCACTCTCAGTTAGGCATTTTACAGTTATCTTTTACTTAGTTGGAAGTCAGATGACTTTTTTCTGTATTTTAATTTATTCAAGAAGTGATTACCAGTAATTAATATGGTTAATCAGGAAACATAAATGTAAATAATAGATTTACTGCGGAAAGGCGGAACCGCACGAAAAGTGGCAAAAAAATTTGGAATTTGCTACTTAAAAATGTTTAGACTTAGAAAAAATATAGCCTAAGGTGTTCCCAAGGGCAAAGGAAGTCTATCAAAAAATATTACGGTCCAATATCTTGTGAACTTAGCAGCAAGTAGCGATGCAGCCACTATTACAGAAGCGCTTAAGGTATTAAACTTTAATGCAAATCAGTAGACAGCGAGGCGACGAATTGCCAAATTGGCGCAAAGGCATCATAAAAGAAGAAAAAAGCTAATTTGACCAAAATATATGTGCGAGAGTGGTAGCATTTTGCTGCGTCGCCCGAAAACCGGACCGTTGTCTATTGGGATATGTTAGGCCGATCAGAATGCAATAAAAAACATATTTTTAAGTTTCAATAGAAGGTTATTTGGTCTGACAAGACTAAATTAATCGCTTTCAATCAGATGGCCGGGCATGGTATTGGATCAAAGACCCAAATTAAGCCTAAGCGCATCATGTACTGCAAACTGTGAATCACAGTCGTAGGATCTTAATTGTTTGGGGTTGTATTTCAAACATTTTGTTGGTCCGTTAGTACGCATTATGCGTAAGGAACAGTATCTGTTCATATTTCAGCAAAATTTGCAAGATGTAGTCGAAAAATGAGAGTTTCTGCTGAAAAACCACCCAAAATATACTGCATATGTTCGCAAATACTGGATACAAAAGCAAAAATTTGCTAATTTGAAATGACCTCCACAAACCGCGGACATGAATCTCATCGAGATTTTGCGAAATCAACTAAAAGCACAGCTTAATAAGTATCAATGTCCGTAAAATCGAGTACATGAGCTGTGAAACCAAACTAAGGATATACCTCCAGAATTTTTACAAAGATACAAATAAGGTATGCCAAATCACATCCAGGAACTGAAACGGGCAAAAGAGTTCTGAAAATTGTGTTAGTAGTTCTTTTTTTTCGTGAAAATTGTTAAAAAGCTCTTAAAAATATATGAGTGCAAAACTGTAACATCTGCCTTAATTTACATTTTTGTCTGCTGGTTTTTTTAATGTTGTTGTATTGACTTCAAATCATTATGAGAGAGGGAGTAGGGATGTACAAACAAGAATATACAGCAAAAGTATGAAAGTCGTTAGAACTATATCTATATCTATATCTATATCTATATCCTCCCGAGATTCGCAAAATTGAAACTCTTCATACCCTTGAAGAGGAACCTGATATTCTGAGTCGATTTTCATTATGGCCAAGGGCCGTTCGAGTTATTTCTTATATATTTCGTTTCTTTAACCGAATGAAATCACATCTGATACAGTCCACTCCAGAACCTTCGTACGTAACCGCCGTACTCTCTCAAATCGATATTCACTTTGGGAAAACGCGACTAATATTACTTGCCCAAAAATGTCATTTTCCAGACGAATATTTAAAACTTGCAAACTCTCAACCAATCGCAAAACGGAGCTCGCTCCTTTCGTTAAATCCAATACTGGATAAGAATGGCATTCTTAGAGTAAACGGACGTTTGGCAAATGCTTCGCTTTCTTACAAAGAAAGGCATCCAATTATTCTTCCAGAATCATCAAGATTTTGCTACTTATTTCTCCAGTTGGTTCACAATCTGCTAATGCACGCAGAACATCAACTCATGATCAGAGCAGCCAAACAGGAATATTTTATCCCGAGACTCAAATCTAAAGTCAAACAAACTATTTTCAATTGTAAAATATGTACGATTCATAAG
>NW_023458569.1:5913443-5916518 GCF_013731165.1 Rhagoletis pomonella | reverse complement strand
TTCTGTTGGTATATTTTTCAGAAGTTGTGGGTGATTGGCGGTAATCTATTTCAGAGGAAATCCAGCCGATGATAAACACTGAATAAGTTGCAATTGTGCATTTAAAGATGATGGGATATCATGGCCCCCGGATAATATGTCATCGACATATGTTTCCTCGGTAAGAATACGTTTAGTTAATGGATAAGAGTGTGAGGAATCTTTTGCTAATTGGTGCAAAGTACGGATAGCCAAATATGGGGCGCAATTAACGCCGAAAGTGACTGTTTTGAGTGCAAAGTCACAGATACTATTTTCATTTTTCCTACGGAAAAGGATGCGTTGAAATTGTTGATCCTGTTCGTGTACTAGGATCTGTCGGTACATTTTTTGGATGTCTCCATTGAAAACATAGCGGTAAAGTCGCCAATTTAATATTACGACCATTAAATCGGTTTGTAAAGTTGGACCTGTATGGAGCACATCATTAAGCGCAAGTCCGGTTTCCGAAGGCTTAGAGGCATTAAATACCACTCGTACTTTTGTTGACTTGCTTTCGGCATGAATGACTGAATGATGAGGTAAATAAAAAGATAGATATCTTCCATTATCATGGATTTCCTCAGAAGAGGTTGGTTTCATGTGCTCTAAAGTTAAGTATTCCTCCAAGACTTGAGCGTATTCTTCTTTTAGGTCGGGATTTTTGGTGAGTGTATGTTCCATGCGAATAGCTTGCTTCATAGCTTGGGAACGAGAACGACCGAGACTGAGACTAGATGGAAATTCTTTTTTGAACGGAAGGCGAACAACGTAACGTCCGTCCTCTGACGGTAGGTTGTGTTGATATAAAATTGCTCACAGAAAACATCCTCTTCGGATGGCTGACGTTGCTCGGGTAATTCTTTAATTTCCCAAAATTTTTTAAGTTTTTAAGTTAAGTTAAGTTCAAGTCTGAACTTTGATCTTCCACAACGTGAGTGTGGTAAGCTGAGAGAATTTCTCGTTTTAGGGGTCCACTGAGGTACCAACCAAATATAGAATTTTGCGCCAAAAGATGTCCGAAGACATTATGTCGCACACCCTCCAGAAGAACTTGTGGCATTAAATCGCTGCCAATAACGATATCGATCTGAGAGGGTTTAAAAAAATATGGATCGGCAAGATCTATATCTGTGAGTTCGTAGAACTTTGGTTTTTCTATTTGGAAGGTTGGAAGAAAACTGGTTAATTTGTGAAGTACAATTGCTTTTGCTTCTATACCGAGATTGTTTCTTTTGGCAAAAAGGATAAGATGGCATACTCGATTGCTGTTTTCGACCATTGAACCGCCCATGCCGGTTATGGAAAGGTTCTCTTTGGTTGTCGGAAGTTGAAGCCTTTTTTGTGCTTTCTCTGATATAAACGTTTTTGGCGACCCCTGGTCGATGAGAGCCCTGAGTGAGTATAATTCACCTAAGTGTTCGACCTGTATGCTTGCCGTAGGTAATAAAGTAGTTTCGTTATTGCTAGAGAAGTTAGCTTGGATCACTGCTGCAGAACCCTCGGTGGTGGGACTGCTGCGCTGAGATAGTTCGAAAATAGGATGTTTCGATTTGGTCTGGTTAAATCAGATTGGAGTAGATTGGTTTGATTGCGTATGCAATAACGAAGTTGATTTGTTGGATGCGTTTGTTTGCTGTGATCGAACATCCAGTTTATTGGTTGAATTAGACTCAGGATGCAATAAGCTGTGATGCGACTTTTTGCAATGGAAACATTTATGGGTGCTTTGGCAGTCCTTTAATAGATGATTATATGCCAGCCAATTTGCACAATAGCCGTTTTCCTCAACAAACTTTTTTCGCTCGTGAGTAGTAAGTTGTCGGAATTTTTGACACATTCGTAACGAATGCGAATTATTGCAAAGTTTACATTTGAACGCTAAATTTTCTTTGGAGTGATAACTTTGAACTTATTTGATCGTTGGGGAAATGAATGTCGCCTCTTTGTAGTTCGAATACTGCTCAGTCGCTCTACCACCTCATAACGGCTAGTTAAGAACTCATCCATCTGGGACCACAATGGGAGCTCTTTGCGAGATTTAAGTGATTGCTCCCAAAGAGCGAGGGTTTCATCTGGGAGTTTTGTGGAACATAAGAAAATGAGGATTGGATCCCAATTAGCGACTGAAACGCCTTGTGAGGTAAGAGAGGAGAGACAATCAGCAATAGTTGTCTGAACCCTTTGAATAGCTTCGCTATTTTCCGAAGTGGCAGCTGGTATATTAAATAAAGTTTTCAATTGATTGTCAACTAGCATTCGCTTATTCTCATAGCGTGCCCGCAGAGCTTCCCATGCTAGCGTAAAATTTTCGTCACATAACTTGTACTGCTTGTCGATACCGCCTGCTTTTCCTCGAGTTTTATTTCGGAGGTGATAAAGTTTCTGAGCAGGGGTAAGTTTCGGATGATTCAGATATACGGCCGTGAACATGTCACGAAACGAAGGCCAATCTTCGTAGCTGCCATAAAAAATCTCCGTATCGCATGGAGGCACTTTAATGCAAGCCATTGAGTTGTCTGAATGGGACTGAGTGGACTGATTTAAACTCACATTGTTGGATGGTGCTCCTTGAATGAGTTTCAGTTGATCTAACATTTGGGCTTTACAAATGTAGAAGGCATCTGCACATAGCTGAAATTTGGCGTGCGCATCAGATTTGACTTCTTCCGAAACTAGAGAGTGTTCCGCAATGCAGATGCTTGCATAAGAAGCGCGTAAACTTTCCCAACGGATATTCAGATCTTGCATTTTCACTTCGAGTAGGGAGTCGGTATGGTCATTGACATCCTCTTTTCCGAAATTAGAACAGAATTGAATAACATTGTTCGATTCAAAGATAAAATTTGAAGTTAATGTCTGATCAAACGACATGGTGGAGATTGAATGGCTTTTAATTATGATTGAAAATGAAAGAAAGCTACGTAGTAGCAATTGAGAGTTCAATATAATTAAAGAACTTGGTATAAACCTTGCTATGCGTTACGTAAGCGGTACGACGTAAACGCGGTGTGAGCAAAGGCTTCGGTGAACGAATTTGCAAAATATTGATTCGCA
>NW_023458569.1:5912145-5913343 GCF_013731165.1 Rhagoletis pomonella | reverse complement strand
AAAGTCGCATCACAGCTTATTGCACCCTGAGTCTAATTCAACCAATAAACAGGATGTTCGATCACAGCAAACAAACGCATCCAACAAATCAACTTCGTTATTGCATACGCAATCAAACCAATCTACTCCAACCTTATTTAACCAAACCAATCCGAAACATCCTATTTTCGAACTATCTCAGCGCAGCAGTCCCACCACCGAGCGTTCTGCAGCAGTGATCCAAGCTAACTTCTCTAGCAATAACGAAACTACTTTATTGCCTACGGCAAGCATACAGGTCGAACACTTAGGTGAATTATACTCACTCAGGGCTCTCATCGACCAGGGGTCGCAAAAAACGTTTATATCAGAGAAAGCACAAAAAAGGCTTCAACTTCCGACAACCAAAGAGAAATTTTCAATAACCGGCATGGGCGGTTCAATGGTCGAAAACAGCAATCGAGTATGCCATCTTATACTTTTTGCCAAAAGAAACAATATCCATATAGAAGCCAAAGCAATTGTACTTCACAAATTAACCAGTTTTCTTCCAACCTTCCAAATGGAAAAACCAAAGTTCTACGAACTAACAGATATAGATCTTGCCGATCCATATTTTTTTAAACCCTCTCAGATCGATATCGTTATTGGCAGCGATTTAATGCCACAAGTTCTTCTGGAGGGTGTGCGACATAATGTCTTCGGACATCTTTTGGAGCAAAATTCTATATTTGGTTGGTACCTCAGTGGACCCCTAAAACGAGAAATTCTCTCAGCTTACCACACTCACGTTGTGGAAGATCAAAGTTCAGACTTGAATTCAACAACGAGCAACGTCAGCCATCCGAAGAGGATGTTTTCTGTGAGCAATTTTATATTAACACAACCTGCCGTCAGAGGACGGACGTTACGTTGTTCGCCTTCCGTTCAAAAAAGAATTTCCATCTAGTCTCAGTCTCGGTCGTTCTCGTTCCCAAGCTATGAAGCAAGCTATTCGCATGGAACATACACTCACCAAATATCCCGACCTAAAAGAAGAATACGCTCAAGTCTTGGAGGAATACTTAACTTTAGAGCACATGAAACCAACCTCTTCTGAGGAAATCCATGATAATGGAAGATATCTATCTTTTTATTTACCTCATCATTCAGTCATTCATGCCGAAAGCAAGTCAACAAAAGTACGAGTGGTATTTAATGCCTCTAAGCCTTCGGAAAC
>NW_023458569.1:5909478-5912045 GCF_013731165.1 Rhagoletis pomonella | reverse complement strand
GAAAAAGAATTAACATGCATATGAATACAACAAACGCTCTGGTTTTGGTTTTGTCAAACCCAACGCAACTTGGTATGAACGTAGCAAATGGTTACGTGCTGCTAAACTAGAAACCGAGAAATTACAAAATTCTTTGCAAATGCACATGTGCAAAGTAAACAGCGCACATGGGCCACCGATTGTTTTTAGGGGTTGAAGATTGCTTTTCCTTGTTGTGCTGTATGTACGTATACCAACTTGCGTGAGCACTTCATTTTGCTTTTTCTCTAATTGGAAAAACTTGGCATTGGACTAACACCCGATTTACATGATTCAAGTACTTGAAAGCAATTCTTGCTCATTCTCTTTTGTGTTTTATATTTGCTTTTACACGTTTCAATTCTGTTGAATTCAAGTTTTTGG
The DNA here is from genome assembly GCF_013731165.1 of Rhagoletis pomonella. Classification (NCBI taxonomy): domain Eukaryota; kingdom Metazoa; phylum Arthropoda; class Insecta; order Diptera; family Tephritidae; genus Rhagoletis; species Rhagoletis pomonella. The sequence continues at coordinate 5,911,643 of NW_023458569.1, read as the reverse complement.
TTCTTTAAATGGGAATCAACGAAAATGCCAAAAGCAAAGCAAGAAAGTTGAAACGACTTGACGGTACAGACGCATGTGCACTCGTCCCTTTTCTTCTCACCCCCTCTCTTCCACATGCGAGCAGAATTGAATTCAATACTTGAACTGTGTAAAAGCAGTCTAAGAAGCCAGCAGTGTCGCGAATCCACGTCCACTTTAGAATATGTATGTATATATATTTGTATATAACCACCACAGAATTGCGTGCGCCGATGGAAGCAGCAATGAAATCCAGCGAGCAATTAAAATTCACAAATATGAAAAATGGCGAGTAGGATTTCGCTCCGAAGTACATACATATATACCAAAATGCCGTTGATTTATAACGGTGCTCCTTATATATGTATCACCTCTAAAGGAATGCCTATGGATATAGGATTTTCCACTTAAGGTTTTTTGGGGCTACTTATTTTTTTTGTTGTGTCCTGAAGTTCCGCGATGATTTTTTTTCCTGCCGGCCTTCGATATGCTGCAAACGCTGGTGCTCCGCTGCCACAACGTAGAAATTTGTTCGTTGCTTCAAATAATGTTGTGGTGATTTCAGCTACTAGCCAACATGCTCAATCGATGCACGGTTTTAATTACGTCGTATTAGTGGTTTACTTGGTTACGAACTGCTACGCCACACACAAATTATGCTTTGTTGTTCAAATACCGCACATATATATGTAACTTGATTTACTTATGTTTTTAGTTTTACAATTGATGATCAAGCTCGGAACACTTTGACGACTGCAACTTCACGACGTAACGACAGCGACATCATTTTGTCGACAAATGTCGCCTTGAAGCCAGCTTCTTAAACATTTTGAAGACCTCAGCGACATAGCAAACAGCTGATTTTAAAGTTTGACATTTTGGTATATTTATTTCACAAATTGTGTATTTTTATTTAAGTAAATAAGAAAGACATGAACAATCAAGAATATGTGATTAATTTTGCGACAATTTAATTTTGCAGCACTACATCTACTCATTGTCGCCGGCAAAATTAGAAATAGATTTAATTTGGCGACGTCGACAATTGCAGTCCTGCAGCCAAGATGTCATGCTGTCGTCAAAATAATTGTGTCCGTAAGAACGTGTGTATTTAAAATTTGACAGATGCTGCTTGTCGCTTGCTGTCGTCAAAGTGTTCCGAGCTTCAGAAACCGCTGCTTGTGTCCAGTTCTCTTTGAGTATGAAAAATGAGGATTTGCAGACCAATGACAGCGAGTTCAGTTTTTCGAAGTTTATGCGAATTGGAGTTGCCAGGCCAAATTGGCTCGCAAGGACCATGAATAACTTTGCGATTGGTTTTTTAGAATTGTAGTAGATTGTATAAATGAGAATTCAATTTATTCCAGCAAATTATAGGTTTACATGTATAAATGAGGTAGAATTAATGCAAAGCACACATGTAAGCATACATATGTACATATATGGAAGGTTAATTCGTCAGTGTGTATGAAAAGGTTATTAACCAAAATGAATGCTTATATACCGAAATATGATTGTACTTGAAACAATTCAGATATAGAACTTCAAAAAGTATTCAATATACATATGAATTTATACTTAGGTGTTGAAATGGTTTAAATGATGATAATGATGACTGGTTGATTGATGAGTATAAATGCTCCTAGATACAACTGGTGGATGACGTCGTCTCGATGCGATGACCCAAAAAGTGCGGTGAAAAAGAGAAAAAAGAGGTCGTAGGCGTGAATGCACCCGTATTTATATCCTTGACAATGGCAACCTTTCGTTTCCATTGGAGCGAGTTCGAAAAAAGGGTGGACGTAGTGCGGCCGCGCAAGGATGCATTTTTAAGGGCACAAGTCACTTAAACATGGCGCCCCGTTGCTCTGGTGCAAGGGACAACGATTTTTGCACCTGCTACAAAACTCTTATTGCTTCGGTTACCACCCGACGTGCTTGGATTTTTGACGCGCGTCATTGGATGGGATTCCTTCACCCGATGGTGGACGGTGTAGTAACGTGTGGTGCGCGCGATTGCACGTTTTGCAAAGATCAGGCGACGGACATTGCTTTACTGGATGAGTCCTAGCTAAACAGTTGCTGCAGTAATCATATTTGCGTACACAGTGAATGCGCTCCTCCACGTTTAGCTTCAAAAAGATGTT
>NW_023458569.1:5908314-5909378 GCF_013731165.1 Rhagoletis pomonella | reverse complement strand
AGCGCAAGTCCGGTTTCCGAAGGCTTAGAGGCATTAAATACCACTCGCACTTTTGTTGACTTGCTTTCGGCACCAATGAGTGAATGATGAGGTAAATAAAAAGATAGATATCTTCTATTATCATGGATTTTCTCAGAAGAGGTTGGTTTCATGTGCTCTAAAGCTAAGTATTCCTCCAAGACTTGAGCGTATTCTTCTTTTAGGTCGGGATTTTTGGTGAGTGTATGTTCCCTGCGAATAGCTTGCTTCATAGCTTGGGAACGAGAACGACCGAGACTGAGACTAGATGGAAATTCTTTTTTGAACGGAAGGCGAACAACGTAACGTCCGTCCTCTTGACGGTAGGTTGTGTTGATATAAAATTGCTCACAGAAAACATCCTCTTCGGATGGCTGCCGTTGCTCGGGTAATTCTTCAATTTCCCAAAATTTTTTAAGTTGTGAATTCAAATCTGAACTTTGATCTTCCACAACGTGAGTGTGGTAAGCTGAGAGAATTTCTAGTTTTAGGGGTCCACTGAGGTACCAGCCAAATATAGAATTTGAAGAACTTTTGGCATTAAATCGCTGCCAATAACGATATCGATCTGAGAGGGTTTAAAAAAATATAGATCGGCAAGATCTATATCTGTTAGTTCGTAGAACTTTGGTTTTTTCATTTGGAAGGTTGGAAGAAAACTGGTTAATTTGTGAAGTACAATTGCTTTGGCTTCTATACGGATATTGTTTCCTTTGGCAAAAAGGATAAGATGGCATACTCGATTGCTGTTTTCGACCATTGAACCGCCCATGCCGGTTATGGAAAAGTTCTCTTTGGTTATCGGAAGTTGAAGCCTTTTTTGTGCTTTCTCTGATATAAACGTTTTTTGCGACCCCTGGTCGATGAGAGCCCTGAGTGAGTATAATTCACCTAAGTGTTCGACCTGTATGCTTGCCGTAGGTAATAAAGTAGTTTCGTTATTGCTAGAGAAGTTAGCTTGGATCACTGCTGCAGAACCCTCGGTGGTGGGACTGCTGCGCTGAGATAGTTCGAAAATAGGATGTTTCGATTTGGTCTGGTTAAAT
>NW_023458569.1:5901324-5908214 GCF_013731165.1 Rhagoletis pomonella | reverse complement strand
GTATGAAAAGGTTATTAACCAAAATGAATGCTTATATACCGAAATATTATTGTACTTGAAACAATTCAGATATAGAACTTCAAAAAGTATTCAATATACATATGGATTTATACTTAGGTGTTGAAATGGTTTAAATGATGATAATGATGACTGGTTGATTGATGAGTATAAATGCTCCTAGATATAACTGGTGGATGACGTCGTCTCGATGCGATGACCCAAAAAGTGCGGCGAAAAAGAGAAAAGAGAGGTCGTAGGCGTGAAATGCACCCGTATTTATATCCGTGACAATGGCAACCTTTCGTTTCCATTGGAGCGAGTTCGAAAAAAGGGTGGACGTAGTGCGGCCGCGCAAGGATGCATTTTTAAGGGCACAAGTCCCTTAAACATTTTCCATGAGGGTTTCCACGTTTTTTTGTGATGAAAACTTGTATTTTAGTAATTTCATCGAGCATTTACAAACACATATGTATACACTGGTGATGTTGCGAATATGGAATTTTAGACATCCGCGGATGTGAATGCGGATGCGGATGTCGTGTATTTGTAAGAAATAATTTAGGTGGGTAAATTAGATGATTTAGGTAAATCATAAATGTAAAGGTTAATAATTTTTAATAATCTGCCTTATCCTGAGTTTTGCCCGAAAACAATTCACCCGAAAGTTTATATTCCGCCCATAGTAAATATGTACATGAAAACCGAAAGTGAAAAGTGAACCGGTTCTGGGAAAATTGAACTCATGATAACACTGAATGTTTTTTAGTACACTCTAAAAAAATTTTGTTTAAATTTGCGCATATTAGGATAGGTACCCGGTTTCCTCTCTTAATGAATGCAAATTTAAACACTGCTTGCTTACTTTTACTTATCATATGTGTGGCGTAGAACAAATTTCAAATTTGTTTTTTGAGTTTTAAACATTTATTGTTCACATTTTCACAGTTTACACATAAAATGTTTAAAATTTCCTCTAAAAAATTTTCGTTTAAATTTACGCATATAAAGAGAGGTAACCAGTTTCCTCTCCTAGTGTGTGCAAAATTAAACAATGTCTGTTTACTTTTACATATCAAATTTGTCACGTAGCGCACACAAGGGGTGGGTTTTGGGGCTAAATTTATTATGATATAAGAAATTTTGAAAGAAAAAATTTTCTTTTCCATTTCTTGTGCGTCATTTTGTAAGAATTTTTGTTTTTCTCTTGAGAGCTGCGAATGAAAACATTGTCCTAAAAATATGCAATGCATACTCACTTAGGGCCGTTTGCACCATGTCTAGTTAACGCTAACTGGAGGTACATCCTTCAGTTAAGCACGTTAACTGCTTTATCGATCATGGGTGTCGATAACGTCGATAAAGATGTTTAACAAAAAAGTTTACCACTGATATGTACTTAATAAGCATTCGAAGATTTAATTTGCTAACTTCGAATTCGTTCCACCAAAATGAGCTACATGATAAAAATACAAGTTCAGTTAAATTTTCGTTATTCGAATTATTAAAAAATGAGAAACCAGAAATCGACTTAATAAAAAAGTGTAAAAATTTCGTGAAATTATTTAATTTATTGATATTAAAATTCTTTTGTAAAATTTTGTATTACTTTTGAAAGTTGAGTGCATCTTTACCCGTAATTTTTTCGTGATTAAATGATCGGATCTAAGCCAAATTACGGGACGACCCTTAAGGAACCATCCTTACGGTAAAAAAAAAATAATTATTGGAATCGGTTCACGCGGTGCAAAGTTATGCGGTGGAATAAATAAAAGAAGTAAAAATACTCCGAAGAATTGATAACCTCCCCTTTTTTGAAGCCGGTTAAAAATGTCTGAGTCTTTGTAAATTTTATGTAAATAAAATGCAATTGATGATACTTTAAAAAGTTTATTTATTTATTTTATACTGTAAATAAAACTTTCATAAATGTATTTTAAATAGCGAATTTTCAGTATTTGCTGATGATATATGTTTAGAAGTATAAACCCTTTCCCCCCAAAAATATATTCCTGCGTGCGCCCCTGGCACTTAGTATTTATTATTTGTAAAAAATATATTTTTACTTTCAAAATGTTTGTAATTTTAAACATTTCATGTGTATATTTTAAACAACTCATGTTCAAAATCAAATCTTGAACATCTTGTGCGTATACTTGAACAGATTCTGGTTGAAAAACAAACACTTTTCAGTAGTAATTTTACATGCACTTTTTAGAGTGTACGTGAATTTAAAAATTGGAACATTGTACTTAATAAAAACCTTTTGAAGGGTCGTAAATCAAACATGCGCCACTATATAACTACTCGCTCGAGGCGACAAACTTGAAAAACTTGAAACTTGACAAAATTGTAAATTCTTTTCGATTGACACTGCACCAGTTGAGAGGACTTTCAGTTATATTTATTTATTTTTATTGCAATGCAGTTATTACTTTTTGAGGTTGGCGAAAATCCTCCTAGATATATCCTCCAAGCGGGTGCCGACTGGGCAATGGGCATCGTTGCTTACACCGCTGTGGCAAAGTGGGCTTGTTCCTATGGCCGCAGTGGTGCAAGCAGGCGGGGCATAGCCAAGGCCGAGGTATAAACTCCCCTGCCTCGTCTAGGTCTAGTGGTAGGCCGTACGGGCTCGCCCAAGGAGGGCTGGGGTGGGCATACTTAGGCTATTTCTAGGGGGTACCTGGCGGTAGGTATAAAACGCCCCCCTAATCCAGGGTGTCATGCGTCACCGTGCCCATTGGATGGTTTGCAGTCAGGGGGTTTTCCGACTGTATACTAACGGCGCCTCCCGGATACCTGTCCGCCTCCGGGAGTAACGGTGGACTTACCTCAGCATGGGGCTCTGCTGAGGCCGACCGTTTTTCCCCCTTACCCATATATTCGGTCGCCGAACGGTTTCGGCTCAGTAGGCGTCCAACGAACCAGCTGATAAATGAGCTCGAAAAATGTAGCCCCGGATCCCTGCACGGGTAAAAATTCTGCCGACGGACACGGCGTTAAAGTCTGTCTAAAAACGACATCTTCGGTAGCCGCTGGATCGGTCCCGAAGGAGCCTAAACGGCTAACCATAATGAATGTTGCGCCCGGCGTCAGTAGCAGCAAACCCCTGGTGGGTAGTGGCCAACTGGCGTCTGGGTTGCAAGCGGAGCCTGCACGGCCAATTGACCTCTCGTGCCAGTCGTCCACATCTCTGGAAGCTGCGAGTACACCCCTTGAGGGCAGCTCCAAAGCGGCACCGGGTGAAGGCGATACTGGCACCCAGAAGTCTTGCACGTACAGCACCACCGACCGCAAGCCCCTTGAGGGTAAGAAGTCGGATCAACGCAAAGGCGTCCCAGGTCCCAGTGGTTCGAGGACCAAAAAAGAAGTCCGACCAGCAGTCAGGGCGAAGAGGGACAGAAGAGCCGCTTCTAGACTACTGAGGAAGTTCGGCAATGACCCGGTTCCCGAGAGTATGAGGGAAGTGGTTGAGAGGCCGAAGGGCGTTCTCTCCGAAAGTCGTGAGCGACCTCAGGAACGAAATGCCGCCAACAAACCTGCACCCACTCACTCTCGTCCTAGGGAGCTGGGCAGCAAAAGGCAACGGTCAGCAGATAACATGGATGCTGCTCCTAAGAGGCCCAAAACTTCTAGCGCTAACAGTCCTCTTAACCCTCCAAGGGCTCTGAGGGCTTTCAGTGATGTGGCCAAGGACCACTTGATCCTGGCAGTTATGGATAGGGGGCACCCGGAAGGAAACCTGACGGCCGACAACTGGAGGTCCGCCCTGGTGGGTCTCTGCCGGGTGTACAAGGAGATTCTCCGGAAAAATCCTGGCCCTGCGCCAACTGTCCGCGATGCTGGTCTCTACCAAGGCCGCATCAAATTAGTCTCCTGCGTTGATGAACGGTCGGCGCGATTTTATAAGGAAGCAATTTCTTCTCTTGGGGAACTGTGGCCCAGCGCTGACTTGGTGGCAGTGCACAGGGATGAAATCCCTTGTAAGCCGCGAGCCAGAGCCTGGGTCCCAGAGGAACCCTCGAGTCCTGAGGAGATTCTGGATATCATCCAGATCTCAAATGATGCACTACCAGCCCTTGATTGGAAAGTAGTGAAGGTCAGCGAGGTTAGCGAGCAGCAACGTTACATCACCTTGGTGATAAACGATGAGTCTCTCCCAATCCTTGCTGACTGCAAGGGAGTAATTAGCTACGGCTTTTACTCCATTACCCTCAAAACCCAAAAAGGGAATGAGGGTAAAATGATAGAGCCGGGGAACACGGGTGAACCCGAGGCTGACAATCTTCCGCCTCAAGGCGGGTTATATCTGAAGCAGAAAACGCCTTGAGCGGTCCTGCTTCTAACCAAGAGGTCCAGGAGGTTCTCGAGGCCACTTGCCCGGTGGTGAGGTCAGACTCGGCAGCGGAAACAGATAGCGATACGCAATCTGTTTCTGGTGACGGATTGGTACTTAACCGGTGGACGAGGGAGCTCGGGAACCTGCTTCTGACGTCGGATTCAGAGGACGCCGATGATACCATCGTTGAGGCGTTCGATAGAACCCCGCCAGAAGTGATGGACGGGGTCGAAATTTTATAAGCTGTGGATGAAGATTCTACAAATAATCCTTCATCACTCTAAAGCAGCTTCTGCAGCTCTGCTTCTGCACCTCAGGGATAGAGGGGAGGAGCTAGTTTTTGTCCAGGAGCCCTGGATTGTTAAGAACAGGGTTTGTGGACTTAATTATGATGCTTACCGCATAGTGTCGGCCCCTGTGGCAGGTAAGATCAGGGCATGTATATTAATCAAAAAAAGTATTTCTTATAATTTACTCACACAGTTCAGCGATGAAGATACGGTGAGCATCTCTGTGGAAAGCCAAACACTCTGGCTGGTCAGTACCTACATGGCCTACGATCGCCAAGACTGCCCTCCCGCTCGGTTACTGGACGTGGTGAAAGAGGCCAACTCGAGGAAGTTTCCATAGTTATCGGGGCCGATGCAAATGCGCATCACGCGGTAAGGGGATGTACCGACATCAACCCCAGCGGTGAGTTCTTACTTGATTTTATACTATTATATAATCTAGCCATCTGTAATATTGGTGATAAACCCACTTTTGTAACCTCAAATAGGAAGGAGGTATTAGATATTACCTTATCGTCTAGCGCTTTCTTTGAGAGTATTAGGGAGTGGAAGGTACTGAGCGACCATTCATTCTCTGATCACATGTATCTCTCATTTGTAATCTCCTTTGAACTTCCGGCCTCGGCCGCTTACAGAAATAAGAGACGTACGTATTGATGTACAAAGGGTAGACTGGGCCATAAAGTCCTTTCAGCCCTTCAAATCTCCAGGTATGGATGGTATCTTCCCTGCCCAACTTCAGTCAGCATCTGACGTTTTATGTCCGATACTTGTCTTAATCTATAAGGCTTGTATCAAGCTTAGTTTCATACCCAAGGGTTGGACCCTGGCGAAAGTTGTGTTTATTCCCAAGGGAGGTAGACCCTCCCACGTTGAACCAATAGACTTTCGACCGATAAGCCTTACTTCTTTCATTCTCAAGGTTCTGGAAAGACTTCTAGACTCGCAGATCCGACAGGAAATTGATGTAAATAATCTCTCTAGCTGTCAACACGCCTACTGGAAAGGTAGATCTGTGGATGGAGCTTTGCATAGTATTGTCAGCACCATTGAAAAGGCTCTCGTTTTTAAGGAATTTGCACTAGGCGTGTTCCTAGACATCGAGGGTGCCTTCAATAATGTTTTCCCGGGAGCGGTTCTTCAAGCCCTAACTCGCCTTGGGCTGGATCACCCTATGGTTGAGTTTCTTCGTCGCCTCTTAGGCAGTAGAACTATTTATTCGGAGATGGGGGAGGTATCTATAACAAGATATGCAAGTCGCGGAACCCCACAAGGCGGTGTTCACTCCCCACTTCTTTGGAATCTAACGGTGGATACCCTGCTGTCACGGTTGCAAGGTACAGGTAGCCAAGTCATTGCTTACGCGGATGATCTTGCCCTGACGGCAATTGGTAAGCGCCCCCAAGTTCTATGTGACTTAGTTCAAGGCGCCTTATGCCTCGTGGATACCTGGTCCAAAGAAGTAGGACTTAGTGTCAATCCGGCAAAAACGGCCATGATTCTGTTTTCAAAGAAAACGAAAGCGGTCCGGCTACAACCTCCTTCCTTGAACGGTATCGCACTGACTTTCTCGGAGGAGGTTAGATATCTCGGCGTTATTCTTGACAGAAAGTTAACTTGGCAGCGCAATATAGAAGAGCGCTGCAAGAAAGCTATAACTGCTATGTATGCCTGTAAATCGGCGATTGGGAAAAAATGTGGATTGAAGCCTCATATTGTGAACTGGATGTACACAGCGGTTGTGCGTCCCATTCAATTCTACGGCATAACGGTTTGGTGGCCGTCCGTAGATAAACCTACTATAAGAAACAAATTAACAGCGGACCAAAGGGTGGCGTGCATGATGATCACGGGAGCGTCACCATCGACGCCGACTAAAGCCCTAGAGACCTTGCTTCACTTGCTACCTGTGGACCTATATGGTAAACTACAGGCAAGCTGTAATGCTATTAGTTTAAATGCACTAATCAAATGGAGTGACACGAGGTTTGGGTACTCTAGAATCTTGGAAGATCTTCTACGGGACTAAAGAATTATTTCCAGACAAGGATCCCCTCAAGGGAAGAATGGGAGGAGGATTCGGTCCTGATGTCGTATTCTGACTCAACAGCCATCTACACTGATGGCTCCAAGTTGGATCTGAAGGTAGGAAGTAGGGTATACTCGCAAGAACTCTCACTTAGCCTCAGTTTTCGTCTGCCAGATCTATGCAGCATTTTTCAGGCTGAACTAACAGCAATAAATGAAGCTGCAAGTTGGCTGAT
>NW_023458569.1:5900061-5901224 GCF_013731165.1 Rhagoletis pomonella | reverse complement strand
GAAAAAGAATTAACATGCATATGAATACAACAAACGCTCTGGTTTTGTTTTTGTCAAACCCAACGCAACTTGGTATGAACGTAGCAAATGGTTACGTGCTGCTAAACTAGAAACCGAGAAAGTACAAAATTCTTTGCAAATGCACATGCGCAAAGTAAACAGCGCACATGGGCCACCGATTGTTTTTAGGGGTTGAAGATTGCTTTTCCTTGTTGTGCTGTATGTGACAACTTGCGTGAGCACTTCATTTTGCTTTTTCTCTAATTGGAAAAACTTGGCATTGGACTAAGAAGCCAGCAGTGTCGCGAATCCACGTCCACTTTAGAATATGTATGTATATATATTTGTATATAACCACCACAGAATTGCGTGCACCGATGGAAGCAGCAATGAAATCCAGCGAGCAATTAAAATTCACAAATATGAAAAATGGCGAGTAGGAATTCGCTCTGAAGTACATACATATATACCAAAATGCCGTTCAATTATAACGGTGCTCCTTATATATGTATCACCTCTAAAGGAATGCCTATGGATATAGGATTTTCCACTTTAGGGTTTTTGGGGCTACTTATTTTTTTTGTTGTGTCCTGAAGTCCCGCGATGATTTTTTTTTCCTGCCGGCCTTCGATATGCTGCAAACGCTGGTGCTCCGCTGCCACAACGTAGAAATTTGTTCGTTGCTTCAAATAATGTTGTGGTGATTTCAGCTACTAGCCAACTTGCTCAATCGATGCACGATTTTAATTACGTCGTATTAGTGGTTTACTTGGTTACGCACTGCTACGCCACACACAAATTATGCTTTGTTGTTCAAATACCGCACATATACATATATGTAACTTGATTTACTTATGTTTTTAGTTTTACAATTGATGATCAGAAACCGCTGCTTGTGTCCAGTTCTCTTTGAGTATGAAAAATGACGATTTGCAGACCAATGACAGCGAGTTCAGTTTTTCGAAGTTTATGCGAATTGGAGTTGCCAGGCCAAATTTGGCTCGCAAGGACCATGAATAACTTTGCGATTGGTTTTTTAGAATTGTAGTAGATTGTATAGATGAGAATTCAATTTATTCCAGCAAATTATAGGTTTACATGTATAAATGAGGTAGAACCCACTGGGAAAATAGGTAAGCACCTTGCGAGGTAAGCCATGTTTT
>NW_023458569.1:5893412-5899961 GCF_013731165.1 Rhagoletis pomonella | reverse complement strand
GTAAGTTGCTAATAAGGTATTATTACGTGCTCCTAATTCCCACTGGGAATTAATGCAAAGCACACATGTAAGCATACATATGTACATATATGGAAGGTTAATTCGTCAGTGTGTATGAAAAGGTTATTAACCAACATGAATGCTTATATACCGAAATATGATTGTACTTGAAACAATTCAGATATAGAACTTCAAAAAGTATTCAGTATATATCGATGGCTGAGTGGAAGATCGACCTATCTCGGCTGCCAGTTCGAAAACGTTCTATCTCAAAAAACTTTTCAAGAACGCCCTATTTCAGGATTTTATTGAAAAACACCTTATCTCAAAATTCGGTTCAAAAATGCCCTATCGCACTTCAAAATGTATTGAAAATATGCTGATATAGGGCGTTTTTGAATCGGCAGCTGAGATAGGGCGTTTTTGAAACGAATTTTGAAATAGGACTTTCTTGAAAAGTTTTTTGAGATAGAATGTTTTCGAACTGGCTGCCGAGATAGGTCGATCTTCCACTCAGCCATCGATATATGGATTTATACTTAGGTGTTGAAATGGTTTAAATGATGATAATGATGACTGGTTGATTGATGAGTATAAATGTTCCTAGATACAACTGGTGGATGACGTCGTCTCGATGCGATGACCCAAAAAGTGCGGTGAAAAAGAGAAAAGAGAGATCGTAGGCGTGAACTGCACCCGTATTTATATCCGTGACAATGGCAACCTTTCGTTTCCATTGGAGCGAGTTCGAAAAAGGGTGGACGTAGTGCGGCCGCGAAAGGATGCATTTTTAAGGGCACAAGTCCCTTAAACATTTTCCATGAGGGTTGCCACGTTTTTTTGTGATGAAAACTTGTATTTTAGTAATTTCATCGAGCATTTACAAATACATATGTATACACTGGGGATGTTGCGAATATGGAATTTTAGACATCCGCGGATGTGAATGCGGATGCGGATGTCATGTATTTGTAAGAAATAATTTAGGTGGGTAAATTAGATGATTTAGGTAAATCATAAATGTAAAGGGTAATAATTTTTAATAATCTGCCTTATCCTGAGTTTTGCCCGAAAACAATTCACCCGAAAATTTATATTCCGCCCATAGTAAATATGTACATGAAAACCGAAAGTGAAAAGTGAACCGGTTCTGGGAAAATTAAACTCATGATAACACTGAATGTTTTTTAGTACGTGAATTTAAAAATTGGAACATTGTACTTAATAAAAACTTTTTGAAGGGTCGTAAATCAAACCTGCGCCACTATATAACTACTCGCTCGAGGCGACAAACTTGAAAAACTTGAAACTTGACAAACTTGTAAATTCTTTTCGATTGACACTGCACCAGTTGAGAGGACTTTCAGTTATGTTTATTTATTTTTATTGCAATGCAGTTATTACTTTTTGAGGTTGGCGAAAATCCTCCTAGATATATCCTCCAAGCGGGTGCCGACTGGGCAATGGGCATCGTTGCTTACACCGCTGTGGCAAGGTAGGCTTGTTCCTATGGCCGCAGTGGTGCAAGCAGGCGGGGCATAGCCAAGGCCGAGGTATAAACTCCCCTGCCTCGTCTAGGTCTAGTGGTAGGCAGTACGGGCTCGCCCAAGTGGGGCTGGGGTGGGCATACTTAGGCTATTTCTAGGGGGTACCTGGCGGTAGGTATAAAACGCCCCCCTAATCCAGGGTGTCATGCGTCACCGTGCCCATTGGATGGTTTGCAGTCAGGGGGTTTTCCGACTGTATATTAACGGCGCTTCCCGGATACCTGTCCGCCTCCGGGAGTAACGGTGGACTTACCTCAGCATGGGGCTCTGCTGAGGCCAACCGATTATCCCCCTTACCCATATATTCGGTCGGCGAACGGTTTCGGCTCAGTAGGCGACCAACGAACCAGCTGATAAATGAACTCGAAAAATGTAGCCGCGGATCCCTGCATGGGTAAAAATGCCGCCGACGGACACGGCGTTAAAGTTTATCTAAAAACGACATCTTCGGTAGCCGCTGGAGCGGTCCCGAAGGGGCCTAAACGGCTAACCATACTGAATGTTGCGCCCGGCGTCAGTAGCAGCAAACCCCTGGTGGGTAGTGGCCAACTGGCGTCTGGGTTGCAAGCGGAGCCTGCACGGCCAATTGACCTCTCGTGCCAGTCGTCCACATCTCTGGAAGCTACGAGTACACCCCTTGAGGGCAGCTCCAAAGCGGCACCGGGTGAAGGCGATACTGGCACCCAGAAGTCCTGCACGGACAGCACCACCGAACGCAAGCCCCTTGAGGGTAAGAAGTCGGATCAACGCAAAGGCGTCCCAGGTCCCAATGGTTCGAGGACCAAAAAAGAAGTCCGACCAGCAGTCAGGGCGAAGAGGGACAGAAGAGCCGCTTCTAGACTACTGAGGAAGTTCGGCAATGACCCGGTTCCCGAGAGTATGAGGGAAGTGGTTGAGAGGGCGAGGGGCGTTCTCTCCGAAAGTCGTGAGCGACCTCAGGAAGGAAATGCCGCCAACAAACCTGCACCCACTCACTCTCGTCCTATGGAGCTGGGCAGCAAAAGGCAACGGTCAGCAGACAACATCGATGCTGCTCCTAAGAGGCCCAAAACTTCTAGCGCTAACAGCCCTCTTAACCCTCCAAGGGCTCTGAGGGCTTTCAGTGATGTGGCCAAGGACCACTTTATCCTGGCAGTCATGGATAGGGGGCACCCGGAAGGAAACCTGACGGCCGACAACTGGTCCGTCCTGGTGGGTCTCTGCCGGGTGTACAAGGAGATTCTCCGGAAAAATCCTGGCCCTGCGCCAACTGTCCGCGATGCTGGTCTCTACCAAGGCCGCATCAAATTAGTCTCCTGCGCTGATGAACGGTCGGCGCGACTTTATAAGGAAGCAATTTCTTCTCTTGGGGAACTGTGGCCCAGCGCTGACTTGGTGGCAGTGCACAGGGATGAAATCCCTTGTAAGCCGCGAGCCAGAGCCTGGGTCCCAGAGGAACCCTCGAGTCCTGAGGAGATTCTGGATATCATCCAGATCTCGAATGATGCACTACCAGCCCTTGATTGGAAAGTAGTGAAGGTCAGCGAGGTTAGGGAGCAGCAACGTTACATCACCTTGGTGATAAACGATGAGACTCTCCCAATCCTGGCTGACTGCAAGGGAGTAAGTAGCTACGGCTTTTACTCCATTACCCTCAAAACCCAAAAAGGGAATGAGGGTAAAATGATAGAGCCGGGGAACACCGAGGGTGAACCGGAGGCTGACAATCTTCCGCCTCAAGGCGGCCTTATATCTGGAGCAGAAAACGCCTTGAGCGGTCCTGCTTCTAACCAAGAGGTCCGGGAGGTTCTCGAGGCCACTTGCCCGGTGGTGAGGTCAGACTCGGCAGCGGAAACAGATAGCGATACGCAATCTGTTTCTGGTGACGGATTGGTACTTAACCGGTGGACGAGGGAGTTCGGGAACCTGCTTCTGACGTCGGATTCAGAGGACGCCGATGATACCATCGTTGAGGCGTTCGATAGAACCCCGCCAGAAGTGATGGACGGGGACGAAATTTTATAAGCTGTGGATGAAGGTTCTACAAATAAACCTTCATCACTCTAAAGCAGCCTCTGCAGCTCTGCTTCTGCACCTCAGTGATAGAGGGGAGGAGCTAGTTTTTGTCCAGGAGCCCTGGGTTGTTAAGCACAGGGTTTGTGGACTTAATTCTGATGCTTACCGCATAGTGTCGGCCCCTGTGGCAGGTAAGATCAGGGCATGTATATTAATCAAAAAAAGTATTTCTTATAATTTACTCACACAGTTCAGCGATGAAGATACGGTGATCATCTCTGTGGAAAGCCAATCCACAACACTCTGGCTGGTCAGTACTTACATGGCCTACGCTCGCCAAGACTGCCCTCCCGCTCGGTTACTGGACGTGGTGAAAGAAGCCAACTCGAGGAAGTTTCCCATAGTTATCGGGGCCGATGCAAATGCGCATCACGCGGTATGGGGATGTACCGACATGAACCCCAGCGGTGAGTTCTTACTTGATTTTATACTATTATATAATCTAGCCATCTGTAATATTGGTGATAAACCCACTTTTGTATCCTCAAATAGGAAGGAGGTATTAGATATTACCTTATCGTCTAGCGCTTTCTTTGAGAGTATTAGGGAGTGGAAGGTACTGAGCGACCATTCATTCTCTGATCACATGTATCTTTCATTTGTAATCTCCTTTGAACTTCCGGCCTCGGCCGCTTACAGAAATTAGAGACGTACTGACTGGACTAAGTTTAGGAAGGTACTCTCGGGGAGTTTGCTCAACAAGGCTTCTCTCAGTAAGCTAGGCTTACTGTCACCACCTGATGAAGCGGAGCTTTCTCTCGCAAACCTTGCTTCTCTCGGTGAGTTAGGCTCATCGGAACAAATTGAGGAAGCCGTTGATTGCATTACCGAAGCCTGTAATTCGGCCTTATCTGCTCCCTGCCCACTTGTACTTCCGAGAGGAAAGAAGAAGCCACACTGGTGGAGCAAAGAAATCGCCTCTCTAAGGAAGGAAAGCAGGAAACTCTTTAATGCGGCAAAGCGCGATGGTTCTTGGACTGCATATAAGGCAGCCCTGAAGAAATTTAAAAATCCCACCAGGAAAGCCCAAAGGGACTCCTGGAAGGATTACTGCGATAGTATAGAGGGTCAGTCGGAGGGAAATCGCCTGCGAAAGGTGCTTGCGAAAAGTCCGACGAACCCGATGTATATTCAGAAACCAAATGGTGACTGGACGTCATCTCGTGAGGAAATGCTTGTAGTCCTAATGAACGCGCATTTTCCAGGATGTACTGCGGAGCCCAACACCGCGGCTATTATCTCTGAACGGCCGTTGACTTCAGCGGACTTTATTGATGTACAAAGGGTAGACTGGGCCATAAAGTCCTTTCAGCCCTACAAATCTCCAGGTATGGATGGTATCTTCCCTGCCCAACTTCAGTCAGCATCTGACGTTTTATGTCCGATACTTGTCTTAATCTATAAGGCTTGTATCAAGCTTAGTTTCATACCCAAGGGTTGGACCCTGGCGAAAGTTGTGTTTATTTCCAAGGGAGGTAGACCCTCCCACGTTGAACCAAGTGACTTTCGACCGATAAGCCTTACTTCTTTCTTTCTCAAGGTTCTGGAAAGACTTCTAGACCCGCAGATCCGACAGGAAATTGATGTAAATAATCTCTCTAACTGTCAACACGCCTACTGGAAAGGTAGATCTGTGGATGGAGCTTTGCATAGTATTGTCAGCACCATTGAAAAGGCTCTCGTTTTTAAGGAATTTGCACTAGGCGTGTTCCTAGACATCGAGGGTGCCTTCAATAATGTTCTCCCGGGAGCGGTTCTTCAAGCCCTAACTCGCCTTGGGCTGGATCACCCTATGGTTGAGTTTGTTCGTCGCCTCTTAGGCAGTAGAACTATTTACTCGGAGATGGGGGAGGTATCTATAACAAGATATGCAAGTCGCGGAACCCCACAAGGCGGTGTTCTCTCCCCACTTCTTTGGAATCTAACGGTGGATACCCTGCTGTCACGGTTGCAAGGTACAGGTTGCCAAGTCATTGCTTACGCGGATGATCTTGCCCTGACGGCAATTGGTAAGCACCCCCAAGTTCTATGTGACTTAGTTCAAGGCGCCTTACGCCTCGTGGATACCTGGTCCAAAGAAGTAGGACTTAGTGTCAATCCGGCAAAAACGGCCATGGTTCTGTTTTCAAAGAAAACGAAAGCTGTCCGGCTACAACCTCCTTCCTTGAACGGTATCGCACTGACTTTCTCGGAGGAGGTTAGATATCTCGGCGTTATTCTTGACAGAAAGTTAACTTGGCAGCGCAATATAGAAGAGCGCTGCAAGAAAGCTATAACTGCTATGTATGCCTGTAAATCGGCGATTGGGAAAAAATGGGGATTGAAGCCTCATATTGTGAACTGGATGTATACAGCGGTTGTGCGTCCCATTCTATTCTACGGCATAACGGTTTGGTGGCCATCCGTAGATAAATCTACTATAAGAAACAAATTAACAGCGGTCCAAAGGGTGGCGTGCATGATGATCACGGGAGCGTTACCATCGACGCCGACTAAAGCCCTGGAGACCTTGCTACCTGTGGACCTATATGGTAAACTACAGGCAAGCTGTAATGCTATTAGTTTAAATGCACTAATCAAATGGAGTGACATGAGGTTTGGGCACTCTAGAATCTTGGAAGATCTTCTACGGGACAAAAGAATTATTTCCAGACAAGGATCCCCTCAAGGGAAGAATGGGAGGAGGATTCGGTCCTGATGTCGTATTCTGGCTCCAAGTTGGATCTGAAGGTAGGAAGTAGGGTATACTCGCAAGAACTCTCACTTAGCCTCAGTTTTCGTCTGCCAGATCTATGCAGCGTTTTTCAGGCTGAACTAACAGCAATAAATGAAGCTGCAGGTTGGCTTATCGATTCTCTAATTAATCTGAAGGCGGTAACAATCTTATCTGACAGCCAAGTGGCTATTAAAGCACTTAATAGTGACAAATCTACGTCGAAGGTTGTTA
>NW_023458569.1:5871511-5893312 GCF_013731165.1 Rhagoletis pomonella | reverse complement strand
GGCTATTAAAGCACTTAATAGTGACAAATCTACGTCGAAGGTTGTTATGGAATGTAGACGTACTCTTAATGAACTGGCAAGGTATTACGTCACTAATGTTGTGTGGGTGCCACACTTAATAGTGACAAATCTACGTCGAAGGTTGTTATGGGATGTAGACGTACTCTTAATGAACTGGCAAGGTGTTACGTCACTAATGTTGTGTGGGTGCCAGGCCACAAAGACATACCAGGAAACTATACTGCAGATGAACTAGCAAGGAAAGGAACCTTGTTGCCTGCAATCAGTACAGCCCGTTATGCGGGCATTCCGCTATCTTCTTGCAAGCTCTGGCTTGAGAATAACTTTGTCGGACGGGCTAATATAAGATGGTCTGCGGAGCCTACTTGCAGGATAGCAAGACATATCTGGCCTAAGCTTGACAAGCGTAGATCTCGCCCTCTTCTCCACTTGGAGCGACCACTGTTGCGGAATGTTATTGGAGTTCTCACCGGGCATTGCCTGATGGGAATCCACGCCACTAGAATGGGTTTGCAGTCAAACGACTACTGTCGTAGCTGCCGGGATGAGGAGGAAATCGAAAGCGTGGAGCACTACTTATTCCACTGTACTGCTCTGGCGATAGCTCGCCGATGCTCGTTCCTCCATTATTCTTTTGAATGTCTGGCCGAACTGGATTCAGCCAGTGTCTATGACTTTGTGCGCTTCACCAGAGCTACGAAGTGGTTCCACTACTAGGGTAAGAGGAGGGACATATGGGGTCTCTTATACGGCATCACAACGGGCCCTTGGTGGCCTAAGTGTGCCCTTTTCCTGACGGATTAGGGCAGCCGAGTTAACCTAACCTAACCTATTACTTTTTGAGGATGTCATAGGGGCTGTCGAATGTATTCTCCTGACTTTCATCTTCACAATCTAGCATCATGGCACAATCGTTGTTTAAACACCGTTTTTTCGAAAGAATTCTTCATTCTCATTATTTTGGTTGTTTCGGAATTTATCACGTCATCAGCGTTTTTCGATTTTAGTTTTTGTAACTCATTTTTTATGCTTTGTTCTGTGACAGATAAGATATACGTCTTTGCGCTTGCACAATATTCCAGGGGCCGAGAATAACAGTTATTTTTTTCCGAGTTAAATTTGGCCTAACATTTTTTATTCCGAAATAAACGTCCTATCCGGATAATAAAGAAACCGCTTATCCAAATTAAACAAATTTGGTATGATATGAAAGAGGACTGAAATAGCTTTTAAACAGAAATAACGAATGAAGGTTACCACCTCTATTTATATTTTTTTATAACTTAATACTAAAGAAATTCATGTAAATACATACCTGACCTAATGTTTGTTCTATGGCAATTAATTAACATTTTTGTTGTTGGTATTTCCGACAGGGTAGGAGTGTGATGTAATGTAAAATAATAAATGAGCAAATAAACACCGCATCTGATATATTATTCGAACCACTCAGGCTACTATACGCAAAACAAAACAGAAACCCTGCAACTACCATAAACAATGAAATGCAGGTCCAAACTACAGAAATAAAGAGAAAGAAAATAACTGATTTTTACCTACCTGCGAATCCATGCAACAATCAAAGAAGAGGTGAGCAGCTAATTTCTACCTGAGGATGTACACACTGAACTGAAACTACTGGTTGAACGAAAGAATATAATCCGCTGAGACGTACCTAACTATGAACCAACGACGATTTAACACGGCTATAAATAGTGACAGACAAACAGAAACTATTCAGAACGAAAAATGACACTCAAGATGGCACAACGCCGAAACCGGTTTGTCTCCAAACCAAATTTGACAAGGGATGACGGAAAATCGTTCCACATTACATCGCAATTAATTAACATTTTTTATTGAAATATTTTTCAATGTGTGGCTTTCCTCTTTTAGATATTTCAGTTTTAAAGCTATTTAAGTCCTCTTTCATTGGATACGAAACTTGCTAATTTGGATAAGCGGTTTGTTTATTATCCGTAAAGTACTTTTATTTCGGAATAAAAAATATTTGGCCAAGTTTAACTCGAAAAAAAATAACTGTAATTTTCGGTCCCTTCAATATTCGCATTCGCAAAAGATCCGCGTTAATTTTTGCGAATGCGGAAGCGGATGCGAATGTTAAAATTAATGCGGAAGCTCCGCGGTTGCGAATGCGAATGCGAATATTCGCAACAACCCTGGTATACACACATATACACAAGAATATCGAGGGCTTATATACAATACCCTCTATCTGCATTTTTTACAAAAATGAGATTCTGATATAAAAATCCACCTAAGACTTAACTGTCATCGGTGATGTTAATACTGACCTTGTTTAACGGTTGACAGAAGAATTTACTTTTAAATTGCAAAGTCAGAATTAACTTCAGTGATGACAGGTAAGTCCCAGTTGGGTGTTATCATCACAAGGTTGTTTTTGTGAATTGCAGATAGAGGGTATTGAATATAAGCCCTCGATATGTTATCTCCATCCTGGCGTATTTATAATTTGGCTTGCCACCTAGTTTTTATCGTAATGTTAAATAATAAATTCCATTACCAATATTACATACAAATTTTTATAAATTAAAGCTATCCAAATGACCATTATTTGGTACCAAACCCTTGAAAACTTTAAAAAGTACATGCGCTCCGAGCAAAGCTCAGCCAACCTGGTACTATACAGCGTGGCGACGAATAGCTGTTATATGCGTTTTTTTTTTTTAAATAGGTTCCTTTATAGATTTTGCAATGAAAGTAGATTATGGTGAATTTTGCACAGATTTTACTTAAATTTTATTAATTAGTTTTAAAATTTTAAACCTTATTTGTATTTGCCAGCAGAGGAAACTTTAGGAGATAAGTACATGCGACACGCAGGCCTTTTTCAGGTGTATTTTTAACTGTATAGGGTGGGTCGAACGAGTAGCCGCCCCAATCCGCAATTCCGAGTCTATTCGATTTCTGAGTATGGGGCCTTATGTTGGACAAAAAGGGGAATATAGGGGAGGAAATTAGCCTATGGTTCGAGAAGATATAGAATAAATTAACCAGCAAACACTGCACTTTCTTAATTTCAAGTTCAATTTAAGTAAAGTCTGTGGAAAATTAACAATCAAATACTTTTTTCGCAAAATCTTTAAGGACGTTTTTATTAAAAAAAACGCTATTCGTCGCCACCCTGTCCGTTTCACAGTCCAGATTCCTTGCAACTTGCGATTATTCGAAATTCGAATTATCTACCGCGCCTTGTAATTCCGCCAGTAGAAAAATGAAAAGTTGTATTGAAAAGAGTTTCGAAGATTTTTTTCCAATTGTAAAGAAACTCGTTATTTGTCACAGTGAAAATACCGTACAAGTTTTTTGTATCATGCTTATAGATTGGCGCTTACACATATGTTAGTGTTGGCCGGGCTTCGCCTTCGATTTGTGGCGTGCGCCTTGATGATGTTACACAAATGGGAGGATCCTACAGTTTTACGCCGACTCCGAATGGGCGATTGAAATTTTATGAGAAGCTAGTTTTTATGGCAGAAATACCCTCGGAGGTCTGCCATTGCCTGAAAACTATTTCTATATATTTTTTTTTCGATGTTGTTTTGACCAGGGCTTGAACCCGGGCCCTGCGGAGGGGAAGTGCGCACTGCTCATCACTACACCACAGCGGTCGCTAGTATCTATAGAAAATTTAAGAAATGCGACAAGATGCAGACAAAAATTTTCATTTGCTTTTCGAACACGTAGAAGAAGAAAGGAGGTACAGAAATCAAAGTATTGCGATACAGCAGTAGCCAAATGAATCGTTTTAATGTGAAACCCGGAGACGCCGAGGCATACTATGGCATTGCTTTTTACATTCCCTTCCTTAATACATATATTGCTCATTTGAAAAGCCGGTTCCTAAACTATAAATCAGTTTTAGAGAATTTTTGTGTTTTGTTTCAAAGTACGATTTTAAAAAAAAAAAACTGTAGAATTGTTTGCGTTCTATGAACTTTCTTGTGGAGGTAAGAATGTGGAAACAAAGAATTTCAGACGAACATTTTCGAAATGCTCTCGAAGCATTACAAATAGTAAATACAACGTCTTTTGTGAATGTTTTTAGATCTTACGTACATAAATTTTGCACGTTTCAATAACTACACCTTTACGAAGTTTTTCATGCCTGAAAAGGACTAAAACCTCCTTCAGAGATACAACAAGTCAAGAAAGGCTCAACGGTCTAGCATCTATGAATATTTATTCACAAAGATATTAATTTTTCAGTTGACAAAGTTCTAAAAGAATAAAAAAAACGTGAAAAACCTTCGTTTCATTGATTTATCAGTAAAAAGAAAAATTGAATGTGTTAAAAATTATTAACATGTTTTATAAATAAAGCGAAAAATTGAATGTATTTAAAAATTTCGTGTTTTAACACTTTATTGCGCATACTTTTTTCTAAAGAACCCTTTTTCTATACCCATATTACTGAACTATTTTTCTTCGATTCGAGTCACACCGTAACCATTATTTATGAGCGGATATGGCTTATATACGAGATACGTATTGGTAACGGAAGGGGCAATACTACTGCAAAAAGAGCCGCCAGGTGGCGTACCATGACGTATGTCGAGTTATTACTAAAAATCGTCAAGTGAGAAAAAGTGCAGTGAATGTCCGATTATGTCGACGTGGTGGACCACCGAGTATGTCGAACTCCCGTTTGTTCCGAAGAGTTAAATTTCCATTCGGAGACACCAGGATTGAGTTATCTATCTCAAATGACCACCGTTAAATCAACCATCAGAACCAATGCCCTATAAGACATTTAAGGTATTTCGTCTGGAATAAGTCTATGTATAGTAGTAGAACGATAATACTCACCCATTTTGAAATGGCCACTAACTATACTATGTAGTTTCCTGGACAGATTCACTATCGAACCAGAACATTGTTGCTACGAGGGAGTGAACCCGAAGCAGACCCGGCGAACTTCGTCCCGCTCAAAATTAATTTTTTTATTGAAACATTTGGTCCAACGTTTTCGCCACATTCACATTTGGTCTTGTGGTCGGCAATGAAGGATTGCCGTCTTAAATTACCTGACGAAAGCGTTATACCGGGAAGAAGTCCTTGCGGCTCGATGTTGAATCGTCCTTGAATCTGTATAGTATAGTTGGTGGCAATTTCCTAACTGGTGAGTATCACTGGTCCCCTTTCTGTTTAGTCACCGTAAAGCAAGGACCGCAATGGTTCTGATGGTTGATTTACCGGGGGTAATTTGACTTTGATCCCTGATGCCTCCGAATTGACGATTTTTGGCAATAACTCGGCTCCAGCGCCACCTTGCGCATCTTTGTTTACAAGAGTATTGCCCCTATCGTTACCAAGACTCCAGCGCCACCTGGCGTTTTAAGTTGTGAACTTAAACTGCACAGGGACCTACTCAAACACATAAAAAAAATGTCATTAAAATCGTTTCGGTCGTTTAGGAGGAGTTCACCCACCAGAATAAGTCTTTTACATACTGACACTCTTCGGAATTTTTTCCCATACAAAAAAAACTATCACGCATTCGCTATACATCATCAGCGAAAAAATTCTCAAAAATCAACGGCAACTGATAGCCATTTAAAACTTGCACTTTATGAAATTAAAATTGAGTGAACTACAAAACTGCATACTAAAAATTAGTTGCCATTTGATGCAAAATGAACTATATTTCTATAAAAAATTAACAAAAAAATATATTATGAAAAAACACTGTATTCTGGGTGTATATATTTACAGATAGGTAAAGGTTTGGAAAGCGCTACGCCCCCTTTTCCAGTAGCCCAAAAATCTGTATACCAACTTTGAGGACACAAATACTTCCAGAGATATACGGTATGGAAAACTCGATATGTATGGTGATGCCACGCTCCCTTAATATATCGAAAGTCGGCAGTAAGTGACCAAAATTTCAAAAAAATTGGTACAGCCGTTCGCGAGATCACCTCTTATAAAAAGAAGAAGCTTCTCTTTATATAATTAGTGTAGGTAACACAGGGCAACAGCGATTTTGATGCGGCAAATGTTAAAGCTTTTTTTGGTAGACTTTTTGTGCTGATTACGAATCCATAAGTATAAAACTTCCATCAGATCCAGATTTAAGCCTAAGTGGAAGGTTCTATAACCTTTTATTTCCTTGCTAGAGCTTCTCAAATATTGCAAAAAACGTGATTTTAAGCTGATGGAAACTTTGTGCTTACGGATTCGTAATCAACACAAAAAAATCTGTCAAAAATATTGTCAACATTTGCTGCACACAATTTTTTCCATTTTTGTTGGCCTGTGTAATAAGTATTGTTAAATAGCCAATACCCGCATGTAAAACAATGACTCAATTCTATTCTACGCATATCTATAATACGGGTATCGAATTTCAAGCAAATCGGACCATAAATAAGATTTTTTGGAATAGATCGGTTTCTGGTCCACCTATCAGAAAAAATATCCTATACGTTTACCCAGGCAATAAGCTACCTACGTACCAAATTTCAAGAAAATCGGACCATAAATCAGACTATTTCGAATAGAACGGTCCCTGGCCCAGTTAACGGAAAAATGGATCCTATATGCTAATCTAGGCAAAAGGCTACCTACGTACCAAATGCATTTTTAGCGTAGCTCGACCCTTGCGCCACCTATCGAAAAAATTAAAACTTTGTGCACTCCTCCTTCTAAACACCTTTCCAAAAAAGTGGCAACCATTTGAATTGGTTATGAAACATAGGAGAAAATTGTTCCCAATTGATTCATGCTGACAATGAAATTCACAATTATCCAACATTATTCAAGTTTCAAAACGAATTTTCCACCATTACATCGTCCAAAATCATCAAATCATGCGATAAAATGCGAAATTTCGTCGAAAAAAACAAATTTTTCGCATTCTTCCGGATTTCTCCGATTTTTCCTCTTAAAATTTTCTATTTCTCCATTCGAAAGCCATTCAGAAGGAATTGCACACAAAATTCCATGCAAAAAAGTAAATTTTCGATTTTTCCAATTTCCCGACTCTCCCAGAAAGTTTCCACAAAATTTTCTTTCGTAAAAAGCTTCTCCTGGCAATTAAGAATAACCAAGAATTTTAGCCAAATCGGCCCAACCGTTCTCAATTGATGAATTACTATCAGAGCTGGGTAAATGCAATTACATTACAATTACAATTAAATTCTTCAGTAATTGTAATTAGGAATCAATTCCTTCAGTTCACAGTAAAGGAATCGGTTACTTTCTCAATTCCTTGAAGTAATTTCATATGGAATTGTTTTTTTTTTTAAATTTCATTACAACGAATTTCATATTGTAATTGGAATAAATTGCGTGAAAGGAATTGAAAATGTAATTAATTTTTTTTTCGAATTCCATTCCTCAAAGTAGTTTAAAAAGTAAACGAAAAATGTATAAAAAGATTTTACTGTTGAATTGCAGTAGCTTTGTTAAATTTCGTGGTTGCTAACTGCTTTGAATAAATAACTTATACCTAGTTACTAACTGGACTTTAAGAAAGCTGAATAAAGCTGTTCAGTTTATAGTGTAACCGTTAAATTTTCCAGATGAGACCCGTAAATGTCGCAGCAGGCATAACCCGGCCGAATACTTTCATGCTCGCCTTTCGGTGAAGAACAGTCCGGACTCTTGCTGCCTTGGGCACTGCTGTTCTCTTAGACTAATCCCTGCGTATCTATAAAAATGCACTGACTTAATTGTGTACATTATGGTACCCTTAATGCTACCCAAAATGGCGTGCCTTCTGGGGCCTTTGAAGTACTCTTACTGGTATCCTGCGTTACAAATGAGGATAGAGTCCGCTTGAATTACGGGCCCTGTCGGACTGGAGATCCTACCTCCAAAGAGTTTTATAAACAAATTGCATTGCTATGGCTAAATTTTGATAAGGACGCTACAATTACATAAAAAACGCCGAGACACGTAAAATTAATTTTGGGTAGTAGGTTACGGATTGTATACCGGGTTATTAGATAAGGTCATTTAGTCGTTATTTTCATTTTTTGCAAATGAAAAAAATTCAAACTTTAACATGGAAAAAGTTACTCATACGCCATGTATGAGTACTAGGGATGCCAATCCCGGGATCCCGGTGTTTTTGACGTCCCGGAAATCCTGGGATTTGCTTGAATTAATCCCGGGATCCCGAAACTTTTGAAATATCGAATTGATAGTAAGAATTTGTTTATGAATTTTGAAGTATGATTTTTGTAAAATGCCGTTTTGACTGCAATAAACAAAAAGCTTGAAACTGTACTTTTAAATTGCAGTCTGAGCCTTTTTTGAAGAAGATTTCAATGAATTTACTCATAGCGTCGCTAATGTAAACGAAACAGAGAGTTTTAAGGAAAAGTTAGATAAGTTTTTAGATCAATCTACTCAAAACTTCCTCAAATCGAAAAACGAGAGACGTGCTGGTAAAAGAAGTTCAAATATTTTGTAATGGAGGAGATAGGCGTCATTATCTTCAAATGGATTATGTCTACCTTTTGGCAGTTCAGCCTAAAAGTGTTGATGCCGAAATATGTTTTTCATCAGTAGGTTTTGTATGTAAAAACTGCCAACTTCAAGCTTAGAAGACTCCGCTTTGAATGCTTTGCTGCTCTTATGAAAACATTTTAAGTGCAATAATAACAACAGTGGAAAAAAGGGGTGTGTGTTTTTAACCACATAGAGTAGAATAAACATGTTTAGAAAACTGTTTTTGTATATTTTTGTTTTATGTTTTTTTTTATTAATCGTTACTTTCAAAAGTACCTGGTATTTAAATTATTATAGTGATGTATATGTTCCTCAATCACATGGTTTTTTTAATTCAATTAAAAAAATGTTTTACTTTAAAATTTTTCTGATTGAATAAATAAATATCGCGAGCTTAGAGTGAAAAGTTGCTAAGTCCCAATTTAAAAATTGTACAGGGGAGGAAAAAACTTCGTATAGCCATTTTCTTCAAGTATTTCGCAAAACTTTGAATACAACATTTTGCCTGTTTAAAGCAAAGCAAAACTCCATACGAATCAGAGGGATTCGATCTTTATTAAAAGATTTCGAACTTTTTTGGCCTTATCGAATTTTCGGAGCTTTTTTGGCCTTAGCAATTTTTCCTTTCATTGAATATAAACGAAAAAACGTGAAACAAGGACCTTTACCCCTTTCGAAACGATGCAATATTAATTTATCTAGCCTACTATATCAAAATATGATTTTTCATTAAAAGTGAAGTTAGCAACTTTTCACTCTAAGCTAGCGATATATGAGTTTTACAATCAGTCTATCGTAAATTTTAAATAGTTTTATTTCATGGTATGTTTAAATGCTTTCAGATATTGAATTTTTACTCATATTCATAAAATTTATGACTCAATTTGACCTAAAAAATATCCCGAAATCCCGGGATCCCAATTTTCCTGATATTTTGGCATCCCTAATGAGTACGTTCAAGTACACTATGGCGTAGGAGTAACATTATTTCCTGCTAGTATTTCATACAAAAAATTCTTGCACTTTCACTTAACCCTTGCAAACTTGTTTATTTATCCATCGATTTTCATCGTTAGTAGTGTTTTAAGCTGCAAAGCAAGCATATATTGCCTATTATATACTAATATATGTAGGATGGCTCTTCAGAATTATAGTCATTTTTAATGTTAAATATGTATAATAATAAATTTTATTCACATTAACCGTTTACATTTTCACTTATTAACTACAATTTAATAGGGTTGAAGCCCGTCTAAGTGGTCCGACGCCTTCGATCTTAAGAACGCGAATGCTTGTCTGTCTTGTCGGTCTTCTAACGTCATGTCCCTTTCGTCAAATCATTAGACCAGTTCTATTCCTTTATTCGTTATGTAGGGCTGCATTTCTAGGTTACTAATGCTTGATGGCCAATTAGTGCTAGCATCGCAGGTACTTTCCGTAAACTAATCCCACATATATATTTTGAAAGCCGTTTTTTCTGTTCGCAAAGCTCGAGAAAGGCCGTACCAATTTTTTTTTAAATTTCGAAATCTACTGCAGACTTTCCTATGATGGTTATAGGCTAAAGAAGTTTCGATATAGAAAGGGGGGCGTGGCACCTCCCATACTCCCAATAAAATTGCGGTTTTAGTTTTTCACTCTGACGCCAGTAATTCAAAAATGATTTAAAAAATTCTTGCTTGGAGAAGAAGTATGTGTATAAAATTAATGAGGAAATCCTGTAGAATTTAAACAGATTCAAGTCTCTGGTGCAGAAGGGCTGGTAAATATTGCAAATGTCATTTTAAAATTTTATCCTTGAAATTTTGCAATATTTGTTTTTAAAAAAATTATATGTTAAGGGCTTATATAAACTCGACAATATGCTCGAATTTCGTTCTTCTAACTTTGTCAGCTTAAAAATTACCTATTCGTCCTTGTGAATCCAAAAAATTAAAATTTTTTAAATTGTAAAGAAATTTCCTATTGCATTTGTTACCCATATTTTTATTCTACATTGCATTGAATTTTTGATGTGTACACATCTTTGGTTTCGGTAGGCGTAAAATTTGCGAAGCTGTAACGCATAGCCCAGTAGAAAATTTCGAAGGGCATAAAATTCATAAAATAAGCATACAATTTTAATTTCATTAGAACCACCCTGTGTTTACTTGCTATTGTAAATGGTTGCATACATTTAGGCATATGAATAGTAACAGGAAATGCGCTGCGATTGTTTATTACTTCCGATTATGCAAACTCCGCACATGCATAAGTTTGTATGTACATACATATATATGTATGAACTCATTTGGTGCAACTGGTTTTGATATTCGTAGATGGTTTTAGGCATAGGTTTAGTAGTCTATTTTGATAAAAAAGCAAGGTGAAAATTAAAAAAAATACTGAAATCATTTTAACTGGGACCGTTGATAACTGATGAACATACATGCATATATGTATGTATAATATACATATGTATGTATGATATAATAGCTGTGATCCAATACTTTTCGTGTTAAATATGAATCTCTGAAGTGAGAGTAAAAAGTGAGTAACAGCAACACGTACGGAACAAAAAAAGCATCGGGTAAAATCTTGCAACTTCAATCTCCACACAACTCACCAAAAATCGCTCTCATTTACATGAACCACAGATTACATTCCGGAAAGAAAAACTAAATTTAGGAATATAAACAAATAGAAGTGCTCAAACTATAAGCTGAAGAACAGTAATTGACGAGGTGTTTTCAAGATATTTTAACGCCCTTCAGTCACAAGTATATACAAGTATCATATTTTATCAACCATACCGATAATTTCATGTACTAAAAGATTTAAAAATGAAAATGAATAAAAACATTAAATCAGCAAAATGAATAAAATTAAGTGAAATTAATGTTTAATTTCTAACCTAACCTACACGTGTATGTATGTAACTGAATCGCCTGAGAATAGCTTTACATATAAAAAGATTATCCACATTTTCGAGCTTAACTCCCTAATATGTAGCTTTGATTGCGTACTTTTAGGCTTTGCCGTTCGCATATGTTTACACATCAAATTTCATGAGTACTTAGTACTCACGCCTTTTTTTTAATTTTTGGAATTACTCATATCTTTGAAATTACAAAGTCCTTCAAAATAAATCCAGCGTTCAGAGAGAAAAAATAAAAACGCCACTTTAAATCAAAAAGTAGGTTTCAAACCCATTTATTTATTATTTATTTCATGGTAGGAGAAATAATCCCGGGATTGTGACAACGCCATCCCGAAAATTCCGGGATCGGAAAAAGCCGAAAAATTAACATCCCTATTCCTAACTCATGTTTTATTAAAGGTTTGATTTAAAAAAATGTCGAAGAGTAATGAAAAGCTGGCAACTGCTTTCATATCATGCCGAAAATTCAGATGGATTGAAATTTTTTGTGAGCTTGGCTTTTTAATATATAAATCGAGATCCGGAGGGCTGGCTGCTTAATAGCGGTCTTGACCACGCGTTTTAGCATTAAAGATGTCAACTAAAACCGATTACTCAACATACTTCAGATGACTTGAAATTTTGACAGAATTTTGTTTACGGCATATAGAAGACGAATTCAAGGGTGCCTGCCAATTCTAGTGGTCACAAAGTACTGCCAGCCCCTGTTGAAAGTGCATTGTTGCAATTATAAGTCCACTTACTGTCATACATAGACGGGCTGTCCTTTTGACAGCACATTAGTAATATTATAAATAGATGAGATGTCTGCAGATAGCCGATGGTGACATCATATGTATGAAAAACGTAATTTCCGCGAGCCCGCACGCCCGAGAGAAAATGTCCATCGTTCGTATGCCATGGCGTATGAGTTATGTATCAACACCAATATCACTGGATCACAAATTTTAGTTTGGTTTTTGTTCTCCAGACGCCACTATCCCATTTCCATGTAGAACTGCTCGGTGATTCCGAAAATCGAGTTAATTTTTTTTTTCTATGGATAAGTTTTCGAGATATTTGCAATTTACCGTTATTCAGCTTAAAACAAAAAGTGGTTCCACTTAATCACGTATATCTTACGAACCAATTTAACTATCTGAAAGTGAGATACGTCAAATCAAAGCTAATGAAATTCTTCATATATACATCACTTTCCGATAGGACTGATGGTTTCTGACAAATTAGTTAATCATTCTAGTTTTTTTATTTTTAAATGAAAAAATACCTTTCCATTGCAAAAAGAATTATCGAAATCGGTTGACGTGGTCCAAAGTTATGCGGTAACATACATAAAAAAAAAACATATTCCGACGAACTGATAACCTCCTCCTTTTTTGGAAATCGGTTAAAAAAGTAACAGGTTCTGTGCCAAATTTTTGCATTTGTGCTAAAGCCTGTTCTGGTACAGAAAAAATCAAGTTACTAATAAGAAAAGCGATGGATAAATAATGAAGAAATTAGTGGTCAAATGAAAATGCGTAAAGATTTTTTGTATGAAATAAGAGCAGAAAAGCGTGTTACTCAGGTGTACGTGGTGTATGAGTAACTTTCTTTCCTTCTCATTTTATATACAAAAAATCTTTGCGTATTTTCATTTGACAACTCATTACTTCTTTATTTATCCCTCGCTTTCCTTCATTAGTAACTTGATTTTTTTTTTGTAACAGAACAGCAACTGTTATTTTTTAAATTTTTCTTGTGTTAAAGTTTGATTTTTTTAAATTAAAAAAAAATAATAAAAAATTCTGGAATGTTTAATTAATTCGTCAGAAACTATCAATTTTTTCGGAAAGTGATATATATATGCAGGGGCGGCGGAAGACGTGGTTATGTTGGGTAGTGCTACCCACCTGAAAATTTATTTTTAGAAGAAAAATAAGTCCAATTGAAAATCCTGTATTAACCACACCTGAAGAGTATTTTCGGAAGATATGTATATTACGTAATTTTTGATCAAGTTATTTGCTCCCTGACAAGTAGATTTGATACTGAAACCCACCGATTATTAGATTTTAAGAAAATCGTCACATTTTGTAATGGTGGTTTTGACGAATGCAGACTCAATAGCGATAAAGATAAAGATCTGAAGTGTATTTAGACCATAAACCGTTATAAATCTTAAAAATTGTAAAAAAACCTTGAAAGACGTTAAAAATAGCAAAATCGGTAGCGATTGAACCAATCGTGCTCATATACCCGTCGTTGTATGTGTAACGTATATGCCCCGTAGCACCAGACACAGTCAGCTAATACGTTTACTCGCTCGCCATAACTTCTATTTTGAAAATTTTTCAAGGTTTTTTAACATTTTTTTAAATTTAGAACGGTTTATGGTCTAAATACACTTCAGATTTGTATTTAACGGATCAAAATACTTGCTTGGTTTAGATTCATACATTTTTTTTATTACCATTTTTCCCATTTTAGCAATTTTTACAATTTACTCGATATTGAAGGGTGTACGGCACACACTGACTTAAAATTCGGATTCAGCGGGTCAAAATACATGCCGGTAGGTAGGTGGTGTCGGATGTACAGCCAATTTTATTTTATTTTTGTGCCGGTGTTATTAATATTTACATAGCTTTGGTTGTAACAAATTAAGAAGATAATATTTTAAAAACTAAAAATTCATAAAAAATGATTTTTGATAATATCATGTAGAGTCTTCTCCGCTCTCTATAAATCGTTTACGCGCTGCCACATAAAATTTATAAAATTCCGTAATGGTAGTGCTGCGATAACATTACACCAAACATCCATCCATGCATTGGCAGTCCAAGTGCCCACGATTTGAAAAGAGAGTTTATTTCCCCTACAGCTCTTTAAAATTTTTTCTTTCTGCAGAAAATTCAAATTGTATTAATGGTTCCTGTTTAATAATAAATGAAATGAAAAGGAAATGTTATTCTTCACCATTTTGATAATTTTTCTTAAATTCGGGAAAATGATTCAGAATATGGTACCATTAGTTACATTTTCCAAACTATATATCAGTGGTCATAAGCATTAACCGCCTAAGTCGAAAAACCGGAATTCGAGGAAAACTGTTTAAAACATTTGGGTTGTAATGTTAACCTTATGGGGAAACCAAAATATGTTCGTCTTTAACTTTTTAAATAGCCGAGATGGCCAGATAGGGACTTCACATACGCATGGAATAGTGGTTGCAGAATACGATAGCATATATAACTCAATTCATTCTTAAGTCGACTTAGGCGGTTGTTGTTTATGACCACAGATATTATACTTATTATTCACATAATGAAATTCCGCCCTGGTACTTTCCTTTTATCTGTCTGTATTTCAATGTCCGCAACTGTATTTGTAAAACCATACAAAAACAAACGCCAAATATTTAAAAATGTGAACGTAAAACATATCTCGTTGCGGCAATGGAGACGGTTATGATTTAGCAACTGGATTTATTAAATCTTAATAGATAAATCTCTGAATGGAGACATAGTATTAAGGCAAATAATTTTTTTCTTGTTATTTAAAGACTTTATTTTTTATATGTAGATATTTATAAGTTTGATTTGGTAACTTTTATAAGGGAAATTCAACCAGCAATTGTTTTGCCCACGCTACTATTATAGGGCCCCTAAACCACACAAAAACATTGCACAATATCGGGCTTGCGTCGGTCGTTTGTGTGGTGTATCTGGATGTTTGTAATAAATTACACAGTTATTACGCTAAAATCAAAATCATTTTATTGGTTTGCTTAAATATGCTGGTTTTATTGTACAATAACTTGTGTGGCGACTACTGCGCAATTTTTAGTCTAGTTTTGATCTTGGTGTCCAGATATTGCTGTGAAATATGGATAAGAGCGTAAAAAAATATTAAAATTTTGTTTAACATTCTTTATTCTCTTTTTCTTTTATTCATTTTACAGCTGAAGCTATCAAAATATACAACACACATACATGTTTCTTGCACATATTTACTTGAGCAACGTTTCTCCAAAATAAGGTTTCTGCAATTTTATTGTGTAGTAATTTCCACAATATTGACTTGTACAAGTCTCGGGTTGCGCAATGAATTTGTGTGGTTTGGTGCCCTATAACCCTTGTGGGGGCACCCAGTTTTGCATAGAACTATTGAACACTAAATATCTTCTTTAAAATAATCAATCAAACTAATTTTTCATGATTGCCTAGTCAGGATTGTTTAACGTAAGTTTACAAAAAAATATGTTTATGTGATTAAAGAAAAACACATGTTTAAACAAAAAAATCTGTATACCCCACATTCATGATTCAATAATAGAAAGGTTTTGTAATAAAACAGTCTTCTCGCTCCCACACATAAAATCGGCTCCTTTATTTGTGCAGAATGTTGTTCAAATTACGCAAACGAAGGTGATGCCAACGAATATTTAGTATGAAGAATTTTTGGTTTTACTACTAATATGTATAACTAGAAACTATACATATTAATAGTAAAACCAAAAATTCTCCATACTAAATATTCGTTGGCATCACCTTCGTTTGCGTAATTTTCTGGAACAAGTATAGAATAGCGACCGTTTAGCTATAAAATAACCAAAAGTGCCGATTGATAGAACTTTTTACGCTGATTTCAACGATACCAAATTTATTTGGCGCAGGTAAAAAACAAAGAAGATATAAGAGGTTTATTGGCTTTGCTTATTTATATTTTTTATTATCACTTAGTTCTTAAACCCCAAAAGTAGGTTATGATAAAATATGTATATCGAATTAATAAATATAATCGCGTGTACTTTCTAAATAATATAAATTTCTTTACCATTAATCATGCAGTTTTCTCCAAAAAAGGTTATTTCATGAAAAATTTGTGGTTTTGGTTAAAATATATAAAAAAAAATTTCAATTACGTACTTCAGCTGAAAGATAGCTTGATTAATTTTATTTCGAAGTTATTAGTTTTTTAATCGGTAATAAGATAAGAATCGGTAATAAAAAGATATTAATATTAAAAAAAAAAATCTAAAAATTTAATTTTAACCGTCTTTATATTTACTTGCGCTAAATAATTTTGCCATGGTTGAACTGAGCGTAAAGAATTCTATTGATCTGCTTTTTTCGTTTTTGCATAGCTGAACGGTCGGTATTCTAGATTTGTTCCAGGAAATGACGAATAACTTAAATTAAAAATCTATATTTTTACGTATTGTTTAGTATTTCCATTAAAAAACCAAATATATTGCTAATTCACATATAATTAATAATACACATTTTACTTCTAATTGTATACTTTGCCCACTTTTTTAGTACCTTTCTACTACCGTTTTCGCTAAAGCCGATCACATTCTTCCCGTTTCACCTACTTCCAAAATACAAATCTAGATAAAGGAGTGTCAGATTTCAGCTGTCACAAATTACATAACCTTGTGTTATCGAATCATGCCCCACATTTGGCACGTTCAGAAGGCGCAACAGCTCAGTAACAGTTGCGATTGCACCTTCTGAACGTGTTGTTTTATACTTCTGATCAACTGAACAATTGCGTGTTAAATGATCGTAATATTTTTCTGATCATTTGGGACAACATGCTGTGTGTTTTGAATTTGACAGCTAATGTATCAAGCCGTTCAGAAGACGCATTACGATCACTGATTTTTTTAGCAAGGGTTGCGCTCAACTGCTGCGCGGTAGGTTACCCATTCATACCTCATATTGTTTGGCCAGACTTCATATGTTTTCCCACATTTATTTCGGAAATATTTGCTTTTCTTTTATTGAGTTTTGATTTCTCCCACATCCTAACAAATTGTTCGTTAACAGAGCAAGTTTTTTGCGAAATTTGTGGGTACCGGTACGCTATGTATATTTTACAAGTTCGCGCATGATAAGATAAAATTTTTGGTCAGATCAGTGGCAGCCGCTGGACTGTGTAGTTTTTTCGACATTGTTGTATTTTACTTACTATTCTTACAACAAATATCTGGTTTTTTATATTTTTGGAAGTGACGGTAAGTAATCATTGTGTGTTTTAGTATAAAAACGTATGTTTGTATGTACAAATGTACGGACGTTTCGTCGTGGAGCCTGAGTTTTCCGACAGTACCGCCAAAGGTCCCTTCCTTGCCCAACCTGGCATTGAAGTCGCCAAGCACGATTTTGATATCATGGCGGGGGAAGCGCTCGTATGTGCACTCCAAGCGCTCATAGGGAAGATACTTAGACGCCTCGTCCTCTTCCGTCGGAGCATGGGCGCAGATAAACGAGATGTTGAAGAGGATGATGCGGATTGTCGTTAGAGGCTCGTCCAACGGTGTGAACGACAGTACACGCCGACGGAGTCTCTGTCCCACCACAAATCCAACCCCGAATTTGAGCTCCTTTACATGGCAGCTGGAGTAGCCGTCGCATGGGCCCAGGCATCTCTTGCCTTGCTACGTTCGATGCATTTCGTGGATGGCGGTGATGCAGTGGCGTAGCCAGGGGGGGATACGGAGGGATAGATCCTCCCCTTCGTCATTGAACTACAATTATTTACTTTGAATTAATAACACAATACTATTTTATCTTTCTGATTTAAATTTTTTTTTTCAGACGGATGACAAATCTCTTTTAATGAATATATGAGTAGTCCACTTGCAAACAGCGTGATGTGATTTTATAAAAGTAAACCATAAATTAAAAAAAACGTCTACGACAACAAGTAACAGCCGAACTCTATCTTTTTTTATTTCCTGAAAATTTGGATAAATAAGAGCCTAATACCATGGACTGTGACTGCAGAATAGTTCGGTCGTGTTTTCTATCGCTCCGTGTTTATTTTCATTTATCTCGCAATAATGTCTTTATGTACTAATTGTACGGCCCATTGTGGGCTGAAAGATAAAATCTTAAACGCGATTTCGGATTTGGAAAAATTAAAAAGCATTTTTATCGCATTAATTGAACCAGCAAATGATAATTCTATTTCGCCGGCTCCTGCTACTAGTGGAAACAAAAGAACGACGCGTTCGCAAGCAAAAGCTAGTGGTAGTGTTGTTGCTCAGCCTGGTAAATTGCCAAAGCGAGCTATCACTGCGCCATCTAATGATGCTGTTGCTGACTCTAATACCGTGGCAGTACGAAAAAGTTCTGAAATGCATTGTGTTTCTGATGCGCCGGGTATAATTACTGGTTATACCGCTCTTGATGTAGTTGATACTAATAACGGTTTTTCAACTACTCCTAGTAGTAATAGCGGTTTTTCTGCTGCTGTTGCTTTTACTCGCTCGCCAACTACTCCGGGTAATAATATCGGTTTTTCTGCTTCTTCTCTTCCGCCTGCTTGTACTTCTCCCTGTTCACCAACTGCTGGCCCC
Source organism: Rhagoletis pomonella (assembly GCF_013731165.1). Classification (NCBI taxonomy): domain Eukaryota; kingdom Metazoa; phylum Arthropoda; class Insecta; order Diptera; family Tephritidae; genus Rhagoletis; species Rhagoletis pomonella. The sequence continues at coordinate 5,874,518 of NW_023458569.1, read as the reverse complement.
GCTAACGCTGTGCCTACGTATGCCGCTACTGCGGCTTTGGCGAACAATGCTAGGTTGAGCAACGCACAAGCGAAAAACGTAACTAACAATGCGCAAGCAAATAATGCACAGTGGTCCGCTATGGATAAAAAGCGTACTCATAAGAGACATAGGCGGTGTGTATTTGGGTCAAATGAGAACTAGGAGCTGGGAGTTGTTGTTCGCCGAAAATGGCTGCACTTATCATCGTTTTTGCGTACTGTAAGGACTGATGACATCATTGGCTATGTGGCTAAATATGCAGCTATCGATAAGAAGACAATTGTATGCTATAAACTGGTCAAAAAGGATTCTGATTTGAAAACTATTAAGCACATTATTTTCAAGCTTGGAGTTTCAGAATCTGACTACTCAAAAATTCTGTCATCGGATATTTGGCCCTCCAACGTTGCTGTCCGGCCTTTTGATTTTTTTCAAAAAGATGCCCAGCCGCAGCCCAAGAAGTAAAAAGTCATACCACCTCTGGTGATCGGAAAATAAGTATCTATCACCAAAATACTTCGGGACTCAGGACAAAATCCGAATCTGTCTACATTCTCAGCTCACAATTGGATTATGGCTGCTTCGTTCTGACAGAAACCTGGCTGAATGCTAACTTTTTCGATGCAGAGTTCTTTAATCCAGCTCTCTTTGACGTTTTTCGCAAAGACAGAGATTTTGCTAAAACTGGTGTTAGTAGGGGTGGTGGTGTACTGATAGCTGCGCGCAGATATCTTCGAGCTTCTTTTTATCCGCTGCTAGATGCCAACTCCCTGTTGGATCAGCTTTGTGTAAAATTACATGGCACCTGTGGTGTGCTGTACATTTGTGTGTCCTACATTCCGCCGGGCAGCTGTGATGTCATATACAAGGCACATGTTGACAATATACTGGCACTCCACGAGAAAATTGGAAACAGCCAACTTTGTGTTTTAGGTGACTTTAATTTATGTAATATTTCCTGGAGCTTTATTGATAACAATATTTTCCTCACCCCATCAAATGTTACTACTTTATCTGAATCATATTTAATTGATAATTTATTATGTATTGAATTATTTCAAATCAATGGTTTTTTTAATGAGTTAAAACGAATTTTAGATTTAATATTTATTAGCTCTAATATAAATTTCAAGCTCTCTCATGCGGCCAGTTACATCTCCCCTCCAAATCAGCATCATAGCCCTATGGTTTTGGAGTTTGAATTTTACCAATATTTTGAATTACCGACTGCTAGTCAGACGGTGGCTTTTAACTACTCTTGTTGTAATTTTGCTGAATTGAATAATTTGTTTGATTTGGATTGGTCCCAGCTCTTTGGAAATGTGGATGTAACTGGTTGCTACGATATTTTTAAGTCTAAACTTTGTGATATTTGTGTGGGTCACATCCCAATTCTTAATTCGAAAACCGGTAAGCGTCCATGGTTTACTAAAGAACTCAAACGTATAAGGAATAAGAAGAATAAGTTCTACAAAGGACAAAAGCATTCCAACGATGTTAATTTGCGTGAGCGTTACGTGTTTTATAGAGCTGAATTTAACAGGCTCAATAAATCTTTGTATAGGAATTATATTCGCGGCGTAGAAAGCAATATTAAATCTAATCCCAAGTTCTTCTGGAGTTATATTAAATCAAAGAAAAATTGCTCTAATATACCTGCATCGGTCCAGCTGAACGGGGTGTCAGCTAACTCCATCTCCGAAGCTGTTAATCTTTTTGCTGATTTTTTTCCTTCCAACTTTATTTCAGGTAATTCTGATAATGATTTTATTCCTGAAGATCTTTTGTCAAATTTAGATACTCCCATTAACTTCGGGAAATTAAAGTTGACAGACAATGATGTAGCTAATGGCATTAACCAGCTTAAACTATCCACTAACACTGATGTAGACGGCCTCTCGGTTATTTTATTTAAAAGTTGTCCTTCACTAATTGCGCCTTTGAGGCACATTTTTAACATGTCTCTATCTGCCGGAGTTTTCCTCGATGACTGGAAATTGACTTTTATTAAGCCAATTCTTAAAAGTGGTAACAAAAATTGTATTGAGAATTATAGGCCGATTTCTAAGCTTACCACTGTCTCAAAACTGTTTGAGTCCATAGTAAAAGATAAAATTTACTTTGCTGTTAAACATTTATTATGTCCCAACCAACATGGGTTCGTGCCGGGCAGATCTACGTTAACCGATTTAGCTGCTTTTACAGAGGACTGTTTGGAAACCTTTCAAAAGGGATTCCAAATTGACGCTATATATACCGATTTCTCTAAGGCTTTTGACAGAGTGCCTCATCGAATATTGATAGCCAAACTTGAAGGCCCGGGCTTTCATTCAGAGTTTCTGAAGTGGATCACATCCTATCCGTATAACAGACGCTGTGTTGTTCGTTTTGATAATGTATCGTCTTATTCTTTTGTCTCCTCCTCTGGGGTTCCCCAGGGTAGAGTCTTAGGTCCGTTATTATTTGTTATCTTTATTAATGATATATCATCCTGTTTCTCAAAGTGTTAGTTTCTTCTATAAGCGGATGACCTGAAGATATACTATGAAATTAAAAATAGAGAAGACTCATTGATTCTCCAGGGTGAGCTTGATAATTTGTACTGTTGGTGTGCGCGTAATCGTTTGTTCCTCAATATTGGTAAATGTCATTATACCTCAAATCAATTACTGATTTTAAAGACTTGGGTGTTTATTTTGACTCCAAGCTCACCTTCACCACCCACATAAACTTTATTGTTTCTAAATCATTCGCGATGTTGGCCTTTATTCGTCGCAACTGCTCGTCATTTTCCGATCCTTATACTCTCAAACTGTTGTATTCGTCTTTAGTTCGGTCGAGGTTAGAATTCGCTGTATTTGTTTGGAGACCTTTTCATACAGTTCATGTGAACAGATTGAAGTCTGTTCAGAGGGCTTTTATACGCTTTGCTTTGCGTCCGTTGAAATTTGAAGACCCTATTCCGTCCTATAATTCTCGTTGTTTG